>NC_090931.1:1369776062-1370084017 GCF_040938575.1 Ambystoma mexicanum
CTGTATTTGTTGCTAAAATCATTGGGTCTGTGGGAGAAAAAAAAATCCATGTTGGATTAAAAAAAAAACTTTTTCTGTTATGGTACAGTTTATTTGTTTGTTTGTTTTCAGTGTTCACTTGTTGTTTCTGGCTAATGCTTTATACTTTGCTTTGCTGTATTTTTTTTGGAGCAGTAACAGATTCTTCATTTGTTTTGATATTATAAAATTTTGGAGCAGTTAGATACCAATTGGCGTATTCTAACTGTCTATGTTTTTAATATATTTTAGTGGTTTTGATTTATCTATTTGGATATTGTTAAATTTTGGGACAGTTAGATACCAATTGGCGTATTCTAACTGTGTATTTTTTGGCCTAATTTAGTGGTATTCATTTATCTGATTAGTTGTTGTAGAATCTTTGAGCTGTTAGATAGCTTTTGGAGTATTCTAACAGTTTATATTATTTTAACACAAATGTATAATTTTGGGACAGTTAGATACCAATTGGCGTATTCTAACTGTGTATTTTTTGGTCTAATTTAGTGGTATTCATTTATCTGATTAGTTGTTGTAGAATCTTTGAGTAGTTAGATAGCTTTTGGAGTATTCTAACAGTTTATATTTTTTTAACACAAATTTACTTAAAGGTTTAAATACAGTTTATTTATCAAATTTTGGTTTTAAGAACATCAAATAAGCGTTTGTAAGATTTGCTGGTAATCTCTGCTTTAGAGTAATGGTACTATCATTACATTCAAACCATCCACATTTCTTTTTTATATATGCAGTGTAGTGCCCTGAATTGGTTGGGGCTCCTGCGTGGTAGATTATACCTATTGTTGTGAAGGTTTTCTTACCAAGTGATATTTGACCATGTGTGAATCCAGTCAACTTGCAGTTGTTTTTGGTACCATCTGCATTGTAACGTAGAAGCATTAGTATTACGTATTTACTATGTGTTTGTATTACTAACGTGGAGCGATTATCTGAATTGCAGGTAGAACATAATCAACCATGGTTTGCATTTTGTACAAGTTGCTGAAATGGAATGGATTCACAATTTGGTATTGATATATATATGAAGCGTTCATTGGGGATTTCTTCTTGTGTCACATTATTGCAGAGAGTGCATGTATGTTTCCACATGTATGAAATTTGAAAGATTTCATTTATAGGTATGTTTTTGTTTTCCAGTACTTGTAGTAAGTACATTAGAAATTCTTGTGGATCTTCCTGTGAGTTTATAGTGAATTTCACCATTCCAGCACAGTAGTCCAATTGTCGTCTTATTCCAAAAACACGATATGTGTTGTCAGGATTGTTTGCTGCATTTCTGTGAAGTACTAACATTTGCAAACACAATGGGTCTGTACTGTGAAAGTAACTGTTGTCAACAATTGGTGGTAATTGAAATAGAATATTCATTGCTACAGTTGCATAGCAACTTACACCAACTATATTTGAGAATTTAAATGGTCCAGGTAGTTCTGTATCTAACTGCTTTTTTGGAGTTTGTCTTCCTTCCTTAAAGAAGTACCTGCTTTACTTTCTCTAATTGATTCTTTTTTGTTTGTGGTACTTGATGAAGTATTAGTTTCTTTTCCTCTCTTTGGAGGATTTGCAGTGACGTCCTGTTGCATTTCTGTTTGATTTAGTTTTCTTTTACAACGTTTTAGTTTTTGTGGAACAGAATATGTGTTTAGATGGGGAGTGTATAGTGAGCAAAGTCTATTATATTCTAAAATGCAAGGAATATCAGCATTTACTTTACTTTACTTGCATCAAAGTTGATTAGAAATAGACCGTCAAGTGTACGTAAGCGTGATAGTGCTACGTAGCTCATGCCTTCTTTAAAGACTGTGTTACCAATATCTATCATTGCTTTGTCTAGGGTAAGACCATGTGATTTATGAATCGTGATGCGTATGCAAGAGTTAGAGAAAATTGTTCTCTGCGTACATACATATCTTTGAAGAGAAGAAATCTAGCTGTTGAGCGTCCTATCCGTTTTACTTCTAAAAGTTTGTCAAAGAGTATATTGACAAACTGAATTATGTTGTCACGTGGGTATGTTTGAAACCCAACAACTGTACCCAGGGCTCCATTAACTAGTCCTTGGTCCACGTCAAGGTTACGTTTAAGCATTACTCTGCAATTTAAGGATAATTTTAACATCTTTTCTAAGCCTACTGTGTTTGAGATTGATTTTTCTAAATTATTTAGTCTTGTTGTGGCTTGGTCACACATGGGTAGTGTCATACCATGTACATCTAGTTTGTCTGGGGCGCTAATTTCCATTATTGGTTGCATTTCTTTACTTAACATTATTTCATTGAATTTGAGACAGCTTGCAAGAGTTGCCATTAAGGCTACACAATTGACATTTTTGTGGGCTAATTGTTCCATAACATCTGTAGCACATGCATTATCGCCATACAGTGCATTAATGTGCCGGGTTTTCAATGTTGCTTCTGCTTCTTTAGAAAGTATACCAACTCTCAAACTTTTTAAAATGTTGGCATAAGTTAGATCTGCAGATTGGCGCATGTTTTCTGTTAATTCTCTGTATTGGAAATGTTGCCAAAGGTTGACATTTCCAATGCTGCCAACAGTTTTACGGCAGAGTTTGTGCCCTAATGTTTTAAAAATAGGTTCACCTTTTACTAGTGCTAATTGAAGCAGATCGCCAAAAACAATAATGTGTTTTCCTGCAGAGAGCTCTTCATAGTCTGTTTTGAGTACTTCTTGTAATCTGAGGTGAATCAAAGCTAACATCAGGTTGGAGACCATGCTCACTTCATCTATTAGTAGCATTTTCATTTGTTTCAATACTCTGCGTAATTCCATTGCAGCTTCTGCAGAAAGTTTGTAATAGTTTAATTTGTTCTGGTGTTCTACTGGTAATAGTAGTAATCGGTGTAATGTAACACCACCTATGTTGTAGACAGCTAAACCTGTGGGGCAGTAACAACAGCTGACAGTTTGTTGTTTGTCAATTGTTGAAGGAACTCACTAATGATTTTGATTAGGAATGTTTTGCCAGAACCAGTTTCACCACTGACGTACAGTAGTATAGGTTTATAATTATGGCAGGAACATTCTTTATTTTCATGTTTTACACCATGTGCAATTTGTTTTGTTACTTCTTGAAAAATGCTTCTTTGTTCATTGTTTAGTTTTGATTGTAGTATAGTTAAGTCTTCCTTATCTTCATACTGACACATGGTGTTTTCTACTTCTATCATAGCTAATTCTGCCTCATTTGTTATTAGTGGTTTTCCCAGTGGTTCTTGGCTTCCTGTTAACGAAGGTTGACTACTGTCAGGAGTATCCTTATCTAGTTGGGCTTGGAGTTCTTCTTCGTGTTGCTGTTCATTGTGCAACATTGTTTTGTACTGTGTAAAGTTTACATCAGTTATAGTGCTTTCATTTGCTTTGAAAGCATCCTCATATGAGTCATAGTTATCTAGTAATTGTTCTTCTTTTCTCCATGGTTTGAAGAGTTGTAGCAGGGACATGTAATATACTTCTTTATGTTGAGGGGTCTTCAATGACAATTTGATATGATTAATTAAATTTGGTTTAGTGAGTTTAACTAAGCTGCCTTCACAGTTTGTCACTCTATATTTACCTTTTTTTTCATCGGGTTTCATATTATGCAGATTTACCATACAATGAAGTACCAGTTAAACGATCAGCTGCTTCATAAGATCCACATTCTCTATGGGTGGGCATTTTTATGCCCAAGCTGTATAATTTCTGAGATACTGTTTTAAATGATGACAGGTCATTCCAGAGGTCTTGGATCTCTGTTTTTTCTGCTTTAGTTAAGTATGCTGTGACATATCGTGCAACTGCAGTAGAATTGTCTGCAATGTACTGCACATCTATGTTTGCATTCCATAAGTGGGCAATGATTGCATTATAATCATTGATATATTTTTCTTCTTCTTTTCTTTTTATGTAATATGTATTTTTAGGTGACTTTCCTTTAACAGTATGTCTAACTGAAGACATGAGGTTGTTTACTTGACCTGTATTTGTAACTGGTCTAGGGAAATCAAATCGGCATTTGGTGTAGTATTTGCCTTTGTTTTTGTATTTGCGACGACAATATTTTCCACATTTGTGTCTTTGAAATTGTAAAATTTGTGCACAAAGATCACTATTTGTGGCTTCTGATGGAATTTGACAAGTGGCATATTTTTCAATAAACTGTAAAACAGTGGCATCACTGTCTTGACCAAATTTAGAAGCATCTTTAATCCATAAAAGCATGTGGATATGTGGTGCTCCTCTGGCTTGGTATTCTTTTCTCCAAAAGAAGTGTTGCACTTCTCCAAGGGGAGGAACAGTTTTATTACAAATAAAATGTAGCATAGCAATGAAGTGATGGTGAAAATATCTTGAAACATTAACAGGATCCAAAGAACAAAGTTCTCCAGGTGTTAAAATATCTATGTTTGTTTTGTTTTTATTTGATATGCGTAGGAAATCATGTAAATCTTCCCACGCATATTCTGCACAACTTAATGTAACAAACCAAGTGGGTGGGCCAAGGTTTCTGATCATACAACGTACATCTCCATGACGTCGAAACCAGTACTCTTTAGTACCACGCATATTTGCTAATAGATTAGTAATATTTGATTACAAAACCTCATCCTTTTGTTGCACTTTCTCTAATAATTGTGTAGCTGTCATATTTTGAAAGTGTGATCCTGATTTTAATATGTGTGCAACTCCGTAACATAAAGTTGCTAGTTCACTTTCAATGAGTAGGTGGAATATGTCTAAATCTGGGATCTTCAGAATCCATCCGTAATGAGCGGTATTCTGAAGCTGATATTTGAATAGGTCTATCATCATAGCTTCCTCCTTTGCCAGTAGGAAAGAGTAGAGGAAAAGCACGTGCTTCTATACTTTTTTCCCTTATCCTGAATGGCGATTCTTTTGTTTGATGCATTTGGTAAGTTTCCAGTACATCTTCTACGGTGTCATTACAGTGCAAAGGATGAATTGTATACTGGTCTAAAGTATTTGATATTGTAGCAGGATCTAGTAGCTCAAATTGACCAGCTTCTTGTGTTTCTTGAATTATTTCAGTTGTATATTTCAAGTTTTCTTCAATATTAATTTCTTTGTAATATTCATTATTCTCTTTGAGATATTGGAAGGCTTGTCTAACTTTATATAAATCTACCAGCTGTTGCCATATTTTTTTGTCTTTTGTAGGTACTCCATTTACTAATATAATTAAAGATTGGTGCATTGGACATTGCACTCCTAGAGTATGCACATTTTCTTTTAGATTTAATGGTAAATAAACTACTTTTCCACGAATGCCTTTTACCAATTCAGAGGGAGGTAATTTTGCTGTTTTTGGTTGAAGGCGTATTATTGCTTGAAATGGGTGTACTGTTTGAATTATGATGCTCTCATATAAGTTAAGTTGTTGTAGAGGTTTTGGTACTGGGTATAATTCCAAATTATTTGTGATAGAACGTGAAGGAGTTTGGTTGTTGTCAAGTATTGTAGTGCAATAACTGCAAAGTATTAAGGGCTCAGTTATTTCATATTTGTTTTCTGCTACAAGGTAGAGAGCTAATTCAAACCATTTAGAATCTTCATTGTCTTCTATTTTGTATGATAGGTCCACACTTTTTGTGTTACCTTTATAAAAAATTCTACGGCAACATACACATACATGGTTTGGTACTTCAGCTGATGTACTTTTAAATTTTAGTATTTCTTTTTTGTATGTGTTTAGCAAAAGGTTGCCATGTGTAGAATTGTTGCTTAATTGGTTTAAAGCTATTTCATTCTGTAAATGGCTTTCACTTCCAAAATATTTTTTCTGGATATAGTGAAATTCTTCAAGTAGGTCTTTTGCTGTACCATGTAGAAGGATGTTATTTAACTTTGCTATTGCTAAAGCAGGACTTTTAGCATAGTACAGTTTATAGACTAGATTTCTTATAGTTGAATGATGTGTTGATATCCTTTTGATATCATGGAAAGTGGTTTTACAAGTAGGTCCTGTAATGCAGGCTAATGAATGTCCTTGTAGTCCTGTGTACTTGCGCACTGGACAGGTATCTATATTTTGCAGTAATTTAATTTTGATTTTGTCTTTGCTTTTTACATATTTATTGAGGAATTGGTGTAAAGATTTGAAACATTGTTTGGGAATGTTACACATTGACGTGCATGGCCATTTGTACACTAGACGTTCTGATTCAGTTGAATGGAGGGGTAATTCTAAGTTTTCAGGGCATATTTTTGTAAGGAGTACTTCTTGTTCCATTATGGTATTATTCACTTTTTCATAACCTCGACCACTGCTATTTATGGCAATTGTATTACTTTGCTTTTGTTTGTACGCTTCTTCATTAAAATATGGTACTGTGCTCGTAGTGTGATTCCATTCACCTCTGCAGATACTTAAGAAGTTCTCTCTGTTGACATTTCGCTTATTGAGAAGTTTTTTTTGTAATTTAGTTATTAGTTTTGTTAGTGATTTCATTTTGTTTAACAGTAAAATAAATACATTTCTTTTGAGAAGAATTGCACTGTCCATCAATGCTTCCAAGATTAATTTCCTACTATAGGTTTTAAGCTTTGAACCTGATTTCTCTCCTGTTTTTATAAGATTTTGAAGGACCTTGTGACGGTATATTTTGGCTAAAATACTTTTCTTGGTATGCTTACTTTGCACTATATTAAAATTTGAAGAAGTAGTTTTATCTGTACTGATAGCTGATTTTCTGTTAATTGTTTTTTGGTTTGTTTTACATTTTGATAGAGGAAGCGAAGTTGTTGTACTTGAAACTTCTTGTGTTTCATTAAATGATTGTATTAGCTGTTTTGTTTCAACTTTTTTTACAAATTCTGCTAGAGATGGATGCTTATGTTGGACTCCTTTATTTTCATTTGCTCTAATTTTGCGTTGCTTTCTACGGAGTTGTCTTTTGGTAGGCATTCTTTAGGGTCTGTTTAAAAAAATAAAGAAGATATGGGTTGGGGTGTTCTGGAATGTATGTGTGCTGTGTGCATGAGTGTTTGAGTAAGATGATAAAGATGTATGTAATGGTGTGTGATAGTGTATTGGGAACTAAAACTAGTAGGGATAGGTATTCTTGAATTTATGTGTCACTAAACTGGGGTTCAGATGACAAAAAAAAAAGTAAGGTAGTGGTGTGGAAAAGTACAAATAGTAAATCTAATGTATACAATTAAAACAGTTGTTTGTTCTATAATATGAAAATTGTAGTGGTTGAGTTGGCTAATTTGTGTGTCCAAAAATAGAAATTTGTGGGCCATTCTGGTTGTAAATCGCGGTTTACGACATGGAAATTTTTGGACAAAATGGCACTAAATCGCTATTTTAAGAAACCAAAATAGATGGTATTAATGTTATAGTATATTCGATTAATAATATAAATATTATGGTGATATTTTACTTACTTTTTTTTTTTAATTAACAGGTAACTTCTTAGTTTTTCTTTCTTCTTCGAATTCGGCTGCTTCTTTTCAGGAAACTGGTCTTCACTGCAATTGTAAAAGCTTCAAATTAGTAACTTTGTTTGTATATAGCACTGTTTTTAATTTAGATATTGATTTTTTTAATTGAAATCCTCAGTGCCTTCTGTAAAACCATTAAACTAATTTATTTACATAAGATACATTGCATCAGTTCAGTACATATGATATGTTCTTAATGAACAAATTGTATTGAATGACTAACTGTAGCAAAAAAAATATCTTTACTATGTCTTGTGAAATTTATAATATATTAGTGAATACCACTATTTCTGTAAGTAAACTGTTCTAGGTAATAGCGCCTCAATGTCATGTCTAATTTAAAGTAATTAAGTAAATAAATAAATGAAAACAAAAAATATGAAATTGTATAAGTATTTTTATAAAGGTTGAAACATAGATTGTGTTTGCATGCAATTTTGTTTGAATATATGTAGTCTATATATTTCATTTAAAAAATGTTAGTTTAACATGATTTGAGTGTGTGTGTATAAAGAAAGTAAAAAGTATAAAGGTTTATAAGTGATAGTTGATTTTAGGAAATTGAAAAAAGTACAGTAAATTCATTTTACAGATTTTACAAGGTAAAAGTCTGTTTGAAAATGTGTTCATCTACTATACAGAAAATATACATACCTGAAGTTTGTGTTCATGCATATGGATATGCATGGAGCTGCAAGTAGAAATCTTGAAGACTTGTACAGTATTTCTGGTAGATGGTGCTTGCCAACGATATGACACTTGTACTCAGAGAGATTCAGAGTACATTTGCAGTGCTGATCTATGATGATGCAGTTAGATGTAGAGGTCTTGAATGTGATTGGTGCATGGTCATGTGATTTTTGAGGTACATCCAATGAGGGAATGGCAGAGAGAGTGTAGTGGAAATGGTAGAAGGGCTGTTCATGTTACGATATGTCAGCGGACATGGCGGTAGTTCGCGGACATCGGGAGTTACATCCGGGGATTTTTGGGTTCAGAAGTCATGCAAATGAGAATAAGCACTGAAAGGGATTGGTCAGGAAAGTTTGCTGGGTGTGTTGTGCCAGGAGAGATTTTCTCAGATACTCTTTTTGCTGAGAGAACAAAAGATAGCTATGGCTGTGTGTTTCAGAAAACAGATTGTTTGGATTTTAGGAGATTCGTGGATACATTGGTTGAAGGTGCATGCAGAAAGCTGTGGAGTAGCTGTAGATCTTGGAAGTACACTGGCATGGAGTACGTGGAATGAAGTGGTTGGACTTGCTACCTCTCTGTGCTACTTTGGAGACAGAGCAACATCCAGACATAATTGTAATTCATTGTGGCGGGAACAGTTCAGGACATGTGACTGGAATTTTTTTGCAATTTGCTATGAAAGAAGGACTTAGGAAGGTTATGGACATGTTTCCTAATTCTCAAGTGATATTTTCACGGATTGCGCAGAGACAAATGTGGCTTCGTTCTTCTTCATTTGGTCCACAAATGGAAAAAGCAAGGCGCAATGTTAATAAGGCTGTTTGTGGCTTTCTAAGAGATTTTGGCGTGTCTTCTTTTCACAATGAAAATATTATGTTTTGTAGTACATACATTTTTCGCAGAGATGGAGTCCATCTTATGTATGCTGGCAATCAGATTTTTCTGAGAAATGTACAAAATGCATTGCGACCTTTTTTGGAATTACAACAACGATTTTGAAGTAGATGTTAAGCATTTACAATTTTTGACTTACAAACACCACCCAAAGGCTCTTTTCAGAGCCACCACTTCTTTCCAGAGAAAATTACAATGTTTGTGATGGAGTAGTAACCCAATTCTTTTAATGTTCGTGAACTGTCCGCGGACTTCTAAAAAATACAAAGAGCCCTGCTTCATTTATTTTCAATTCTATTTTTTAACTGGGAAAGGCGGCTTTGAAAAGAGCCTTATTTTTTTTTGATTTTTGTAATTTTGTTTTTTTTTGGTTTTTCAGACACGACACACTAGGAGAGGAGGGTAAAGGAGGGTAAGGGGGGGACACCAACCACAGGGATAAGAAAGGGCGAGCTGAGAGAGGAAGATGTAGAGTGGATTTTATTTGGGTAGTGAGCAGGTCTTCTCGTGCTCTGAGACGATAGTCTCAAAAGCACTCCGAAGTCGCTCCCCCCTGCAGAGTACTGTGTCACAGTACATACATACAACTGTGACCCTCGAAAGGTAAGGGTCATCAGCATTTTGTATGGCCTGTGAGACAGCTTGAGAAAGATGCTGTCCCACAGAGATGGTCCTTGTGGTGACAGGATCAGAAACAGAGGATGAAGTAGAGGAAATCAACCTGCTACGTTCTTCGCAAGGTACAACCCTGCGAATAGCCCCAGAGTGAAATGACCTCAGGTGTCGCTTCATAGTAGTGGTCCCAAAGCTGTACTTACTGTGCTTCCCGCGACTGAGTATCATTTTGCACTCATTGCAGGTAACACGGTTCGCACGAGCCTTAGGACCATTCCCATGAATGGTAAATAACCGCCAAACCCAAGACTCACGCCTAGTGCGGGTAGTAGTGATTTCCTCTACCTCATTCTCATCATCCTCTTCTTCCTCCTCCGCATCCTCACTCCTGTTCCCCTCTTTAGGCCCTTTGGGAGGTGGTGGTGGTGGAGGAGGTGGGGGTGGTGCTGAAGCAGGTGCAGCACCAAGTGGCAGTTCAGCAGCCAAGGATGCCATCTCGATGATGGTGTAGTCTGCAGGTGGCAGCAAAAATCACTGTGTTCTGAAGAATAGCCAGAAACACAATGGGAATAAGCTCTTGGGCGTGGTCTTTTATAGGGGTGCTTGTGCGCGGTCCGCAGACATGCGCACTGTCCGCGGACAGATCGAACACAAAAAAAGGATCGGAAAGTTTCAAAAGGTATATAGAAACTCAAGATTGCTATGTGGGACTTGTGCCATGGTGAGATTTTATAGAAAAATATTATGGATTAACTGAAGATGTACTTTTAAATTGTTCGGGGACACGAACAGTGTCCGCATTTCAGGACACACAATGAGCGTGGGCGCGGTCATATGATCCGTTTGCGAACTAGTCCGCGAAGGAAGCGCCTGTCCGCAGGACACCAAGTGCACGGAGATTGGTTAGCGCATGCGCATTGATGTCCTACGGACACTGTTCGGGTTCTGAAGTAATTAAAAGTGCGTCACACGTGAAACAAACATTTCAGGACACCGCGTGTGTTCTTATAACAGTTTAAACTTGGTAGCGAACAGTAAGGACAGATATAGTGTTCTTCAGGACACGTGTAATTTAGTTTATGTACAAACATTTCAGGACACCAATTGTGTTCTTAGAACAGTTTCAATTGGGTAGCGAACACTACGAACAGGTATAGTGTTCTTCAGGACACCTCAATTTTCGTTTACGTACGAACATTTCAGGACACCAATAGCGTTCTTAGAACAGTTTGAACTTGCTAGCGAACAGTACCGGACAGGTATAGTGTTCTTTAGGACACATTAATTTTTGTTTGTTTACGAACAATTCAGGACACCGCGTGTGTTCTTAGTACAGTTTCATGTTGCTAGCGAACACTACGAACAGTTGTACTGTTGTTCAGGACACATCATTTTCGTTTATTTACGAACATTTCAGGACACCAATTGTGTTCTTAGGACAGTTTTAAGTTGATAGCGAACATGACGGACAGAAATAGTGTTCTTTAGAACACTTTAATTTTTGTTTCTTTACGAACATTTCAGGACACCACGTGTGTTCTTAGAACAGTTTCAACTTGCTAGCGAACAGTACGAACAGGTGTGGTGTTCTTCAGAACACCTCCATTTTCGTTTATGTATGAACATTTCAGAACACTCGCACTGTCTGCTGACACTTTTATTGTTTTTTTTTTTTAAACGGAAACTATTCACAATACAATATAAAAAATGTACTTTATTTAACATATATTAATAATTTATGACAGAGAAGGTGAGGCAGAAACAGAAACCAAAACAGGAGAATTTGGGGTTTCAACATGATTGGTATTAGGTGAATAAGGGATGGAAATCTCATCAAAATGTTTTGGATTATGGAGAGGGTTTGGGGATAATTGACTGGGATATGGTGAGGTGGGACAAGTACATGTGGGGCAATGGTACGAGGTTTTTGGTTTGAAATGATTTTCTACAAAAGTTTTTAAATTATTAAAATTAGCCAACAATACTTTATTGTGAAGACTGTTATCCATAACAGGGTTTTCTGAAGTTTTTTCTATTCTGGTATGCTCTGTACAAAAAAAAAAAATTATATGTTAAATGTATATAAAAAAATAATAAATAAATGGTTTATATTATAAAGTGTTTACCATTAGTTTCACTATCTTGTGACATTTCTTCATGTGGGAAATTGTCCTCTAGCCATTCCAGAGTACTAGACATTTCTGTGAGAAAAAAAAAAAGATAATATATTTTTTAATCTAATACAGAAAGTTTATAAATATATGAGTAAAATGAAGTACACTTACTATTTCTGGTAAGATAAGTCCTATGTATTCAGTGGGTCTGGTCTTGTTCTCAGTTCTGTTGTGTCTGTGAGGTAATTATGTTGGAAGCCAATTTATCTTCTTGTGGTATATTCCATTTCAGAACATATTGTATTTAAATGAATGGTTAGTGTGTTACATATATGGGTTAAATTTCTTATGTATTACTATATATAATGTGTTTGCGTGCTGCTTTTTGAATTTGTTAAATGTTCCTATATTACAGTTTTTAGGTAGTGGTAGGTAGTGGTACTGTTCTCCGAACATGTCCGCGAACATTAAATAAGTTCGCGGACATCAAGTTCATAAGAAGAGACCTAGTCAGTTCCATATGACATGTATATAAAGTCAAAGTCATTATTGTTAAGTTGTGCTACTAAAAAACTATGAAATTCAGTGAAAAAACGTTGTTAAAGGGACGTTATGGTTAAGTTGCGCTACTAAAAACCTATGAAATTCAGTGAAGAAAACTTTGTTAAAGGGACGTTATGGTTAAGTTGCGCTACTAAAAACCTATGAAATTCAGTGAAAAAACTTTGTTAAAGGGACGTTATGGTTCCAAGTAAAACCAAAAAACCCTTGAAATTCGCCAGTTATGGTAAGCTAAGCAACCATAACTCGCGCCACCACCGTGCACTGCTAAGACTAACACCAAGGACATCAAAGATGACATCAAAAATGTCATTGATGACATCACTGATGTCACACATGCATGCATGCACATAATACATACAAAATTATTCTCTACACCTATTTCAGTCCTGGTCTGGATTCTGCTCCTCTCCATAATGCTGCCTCCCGTGACAAGGGGAACACATGAACAGGAACTAGGAAGCACAGAGATCTTCCTGGTTCCAGCACATGGGTGCAGTAGACAGAGGCGGTGCAGGATGGAATGGTGGTTACCACTACATTATCACCACATTACTGCACCACAGTACTATAACTTTGATTGATTTATTGATTGATAGAGGTATTTGTATAGCGCTTGTATCATAAAATAAATTGAATCACAGCACGGATGTTGCAAACCTGAGAATGATAGCTCATTCAGTATATGAGTGCTTTATGCTTCATCTACCCTTTCCAAAAAATACTTCTCAAATCTCTTTAAACTGGTACATTTTTAGTTATTTTTAAAAAACTGGCAGGGATACCATTCTTCTTAGGTCAAGTGGAAGGCTGTTTCAAAATGTTGGTCTACAATCTCCTCTGGACACACAACAGGCTGGTGGAACAATTAGCAGATGTTTGTCTTTTGACTTTAGAGACCAAGTTGGTTGATAACGATGTATCTTTTCGTTGAGATAACTAAGAACTAGATTTTTCAAACACTTGAAAATGATACATTATGTTTTGAATTTAATCCGATCTTCCACTGCCAGCCAGTGAAGTGATTTTCACAACCCCAAACACTTGAAAATGATACATTATGTTTTGAATTTAATCTGATCTTCTACTGCCAGCCAGTGAAGTGATTGGCGCAACCCTAATTAGGGTGTTGACTTCCTTACTCCAAACACCACTCTAATTGCTGCATTTTGTCCCTTTTGCAGTTGAAGTATTTGTTTGGCAGGAGCCCCCATCAAGAGGCTATTGAAATTGTCCAACTTGCCATGGTCCTTTTAAGGGGCATAGGGAAGTGCCTGGCGAAGCAGCCTTAGGTTGTAAAAGACGGCCCGAACATTCACTGTCATCTGACCATCACACCCATGTTGCTCTGCCATATGCATCCCAAGTTCTTAATTCTGGGGGCATAGTTCAACTCACATCCCAGAAAAACTGGCACAAGGGGGCACCTATTCCCTTTAGTCAGGTGTTTTGGGCCAAACAAGATTACTTCCGTCTTGTTTCAATTAGGTAGGAGCCCATTCATGGACATCCATAGTTTGACTTCCTTCATGCAGTTGCTAATGTGTAAGAAGGATTCCTTGACATTATTAAATCTGATAAACACCTGCGTGTCATCTGCATTTGACTGAATGCTAATGTAATGTCTTCTCAGTATATCTATGAGAGGTCGTAGATAAAGATTAAAGAGCAGCAGAGATAGCGATGACCCTTGCAGGTCTTCACAGCACTGCCAACGAGATTTTGAAAGAAAGGCCACCAATTTCACCCATTGTTGTCAGCCGGACAGAAAAGAAGTGAACCGTTTGAGGGCACTTTCTGTCACCTTTCCTAAAGTCCTCAATCGCTCGATAAGGATGTTGTGGTCCACAGTGTCAAAGGCCGCAGATAGGTCCAACATCAGAAGGAGGGACACATCTCCTTAGTCTCCTGCCTGTAATAATTCACCCAATCCTGCAACCAGTGCCATTTCAGTTCCATATTTCAGATGGAAACCTGATTGAAAGGGTTGAGTATACCTTCGCTTCTACTATGGTGGTGAGGGGGAGAAAAAACCTCCAGCAAAATGTTGGAGGTAATTCCACCACCTTGAAACAAAAAAAATTGGCAAAATCAGCACAATTACCACTGATGCCAACTCTGCCTAAATCCCCATGGCGTTGTGGACTCCATAATGGGGACCAACACCACCATACCACCACTTGCAATCTGGCAGCAATTCTGCTTGGTCAAGTGGTAGTAATGGTCATTTGGCTTGGTGTATTTCGGTGAATTTACATCCAGAATACCACCAAACATCTAATGAGGCTAAGAGTGCCACATTATCAGTGCTCCATACAGTCTCAATATTTTGGGAGGTGCAGGAATGCCCCCTTGCACATTCAGATTTTCAGTTTCCCAGGCAGCATCCCCAATGGTCCATACAAGTCTGGGGAAGCTCCCTTACACGCCATACAATACAAAGCAGCAAGACACATCCTCCACCTCCCCAAACACTTACATATTACCCCAGCTCTCTCCCAGCTCTCTCCCAGTTGCAAGCGTTCACCATACCCCAGAAATTGTGTTGAAAAGGGTCTGCATTGTAGTCAAAGCCATCCACCTCCACACTCCATTTTACCTTCAAGACAACTGAAACCCATCACTAAAAAAAACACCAGATAAACTATTCAGCATATTCTACACATTACACTAAAACAATCAGTTACCCAGTAGGCACTCAAATCCTGTAACTCCATACCACGTCATAGCCACACTGTCCTCTCCATTACAACTTTGAGCTTCTCCACCTCCATTTTCGCCTGTATATGCTAATCTGTAAATCCTATTCTGAAAACATATTGTAACTTCTGCTTTACCTCCCACCCCTTGCACTTGTGTATCTTGTAAGGCACTGTCTGATCCCCTTGGTAGGGCAAGCGTTGAACAAAAATACAAATAGAATGACTAAAATAAGAAGAACGTGCATAAGGAGATGTAGAAGCAGCAGTGCACAGCCAACTGCATGAGTGAGAGCTACTAAAGTGAGTAAATACTGAAACGTCCAGACAAAGGCACTAGGCACTGATGCAAGGTAATTGTAGGCATGTACAAGCTGGCATGTGCTGGGCATTTGAGTCAGTGCTGATCATGCATGAATGGTTTGTGGGCATATTTTAAGGGCAGCATCATGATACTTCCCCTAGCAGACAAATGATGTAATTATCAAAATTAGAGGCACTATGGCTATATTAATTATCAACATATAGACCTGATACCTATAATAGATCAATTCTAGTATCCCTATATTTCTCATCTGCTACATCTCTTACACCCCAATCAGACCACGTTTTGACATTATAATTCAGGAATATCCCTTAAATAAAACTGAACTGCTCCTAGCCTCAAATCTCTCAACAGTTTGTTTCCAATAGAGCAGCCACATCTTCCTGCTTATCCCACAGCATTTCCAAATTATGCCCAAATACCAACTCACCAGCAGGACCAACAGGTCAATAGCCATTAACTTCTCATCTGTATACCACCCTTCCATAAGTCATCGTTTGCACCTAACCTAGCAAATACATTCAGTGACATCTCACTAGACTGTCAACGACTCACCATACAGGTAGATTTCAACATCAGGCTAAAAAAGGAGGACAACCCAGCTACAAAGTTAATTTTAGAAAAAGGGTCCACCAATAATGCTGTGCACACATTGGATGGTGTTTCCTGTGCAATGAGAATCAACTATGGTGAGGAAATGTTATTTGCACTTGTGTGTATGCTTGAGCTTTATTGAATTTCACTACGTGTTTCTCATTTACAAAGTGTGTTCTGCTGGTCAGGCCTCACTTTTAAAATGCTGCATTATACAAAGAATAGTACAGATGAGTACTCTTGCCTGCACACTGTCTGCTGACATACCAGCATCTAACATATAGCCTGCAACATCATAGCCACTGTATAACATGTGCATTACAAACAACATCCTTCTGGCATCCAAATGAATCCAAACCGCTGGAATCAAAATGAAGTCTAACAATGTGCACTATTTCCAATGTGGATTAACATGACATAAGGCTAGATCCAGTTTGACATTGTGGTCCATTAATACATACTGTTAGACATTGGAAGGCCCATCTAATGTCATTATATTACTGTTTTCAAGTGACTCCTATAGTTTCCAGAGCTTCTCTGTATTACATTCATACGAGGGGGATAATGACTGTAGGTGTTCGATTTCAGGCAAACATTTGCACAGAGAGCTATAGAGAAGCTCACGAGAAAAGCTATACCCAGGAGAGGGGTCATGCCATCTTGAAAGAAATATCTAGAGAAACCTTACTTCCTGTCCTCTGTCCACATTTCCTGCAGACAACATTCTCTTCCAGCTGATGTCAGAAGGCAAAACCCTTTTTATTGCAACAAGGATTTTCCCCTGACGGAAGTCTTGAAATGGACCAATTCATGGTGTCAAATTGACCATATTAGGTGTTGGAACACCCCACCCCACCCCCAAATAGTGTCTGCACTCATCTGAAAGAAGGATTTGACTGCACCCATATGAGGGTATATTTCTGTCCAAAGTCTCCAACCAGTAGGATATAGATCAAGGTCTGCAAGGAGGGAGCAAGGCATTTCCCCAACCACTTTAGGGGACCATTTGAAGTGAACTGCTGCTGGATACCCTTCCCAAAGATGGGGCACTGGCATCCAGGACTCTGACTACGGTAAGTGGCACAACTGCAATTGTTCTCTGGCAACCTTCTTGGCTCTGACGGACTGTTGCTTTCTTTTAACCCCTGGCCAGTCTCCAACAGCACCCATTGTTCAGTCAGATCAACTGCTCTCTAACTTTTTGGAGTTGCTGCAAGACCCAAAGGACCTGACCTTGTCATTGTATGTTGGTACCACAGTACTGTTGCTGTTTTGATGCTTCTTCGCTTGCTCACACCTCTCCTAAAGAGTATACCCTGCTCTTGGTCATGCTTCCTTAAGAGGCAAAGGAGATGTGCAATTCAGGTTGAGCCTGTTTCACCTCCATGACTGAGATCATTGCTGGGGTATCAGCAGTGTGGGGATGAGATGCTGGAATTTAGAAAACACTGCTCATTGATGTACTCCTACAGAGCTGTAGTCACTTCACCACACATGCATTCTTGAAAGGATATCATTGAAAAATGTATTTATAGTCCCACAAAATAAATCAGTCACCAAATGTTTTACCACTAAACTGAATACCATTAAGAGGAAAACAAACAGCTTGAGAACACCTTGCAAATAAATCACTCTCCTATTGATAAATTGACATATCGTCACAGCTATAAGATTACAGAGCAGAAATGATCAAAGTAAAAAATCCCTTTTGAAAACAGCAATACAATTAGCACAACAAAACCAAAATAAAGTCTTTGGAGTATCCACAAATTTAAAAACTCTACAGTATGCAAAATGGCACCGGTACTTTTGCAAGAAATCTGCAACTGAAAACATACACTAAATACAAGACCATCTGTAAAATAAAATAACAAACCCGACTTCTCTAAAATGAACATAGCATTGGAGAAAATGATCTCCATAACACAACACAAAGATCAAGCTCACAACAGATTTTCCTCTATGCCTTTATATCAGCCCTTGTCAAATCATTACGAAAAAACCGAACTGGTGACCCAAATGGCCCTGCAAACTACCGACCTATATACAAAATGCCATTCACCATACAACTCTTTGGGCAATTAATTTACCAACAAATATTGGAATGTGCCAAAAGCAGCAAACTCCTCCATGACACACAACACAGATACAGATTCAAGGTATTCACTTCATTCCCGAATGGGAGGACCGAAACAACTCACATGGCTCTTATTAAGTCACATCTTTTGAATGCATGCACAGTATACAAGGGATCTAGTCTTTCCATCCTGCTTTTTAACAGCTACCTGACCCCGGAATTTCTTAACATGAAGGATCTTATGGTTTGCTTTACACAAGTGGATTCTTGGATGACCATAAATTGTCTCAAACTCATCACAACCTGAACAGAACATATGATCCATGGCAAAACTTCAATGATTCATGCCAATCCTGTGGCTGAACAAAATTGGAACTTGCTATTTTCCAGCAAAAATTAGTTAGAAGCGTCAAAATCATTATAGGTAGGGAACTTACAATACAACCACAGGTTAAACAAGAAATAAAAAATTAAAAAAACACTGTAATGATCTGTTTTCCTCAGCTCCAGACAATCCAATTCATAATGACCTATCCAAACTTCACACACAGAATGCTAATGGTGCCCACACTCACTCAATCCAGATTAGACTAAGGCCACAGACTCCTTCTTGGACTGCCAATTACCTTCTCAGCCGATAGCAAAGGTCCCATCAATGCGGCAGATAGGTTTCTCCACAAATTATTAAAGATATAAATATATCACTGCAGCCCTTCAGTGACGGCACTATGCAGACTGCAACTCACATCCTGTGCAGCACTCTGCTGATCTCAAGCTAGATCCACATTTTAAACAATAAATAACAAACATAAAATAACTGCACTGGGCCCAATCAAATCAATTATGTTTGGCATATCAGGGCACCATTAACTTGAATCATTGTTTGTATCATTTAGTGGCTATTTGCTACTTTATTCATCTTGAGCTTTTTTACATTTGTAATGTCACTTCCTCTCATGGAACTAGGGGCCAATGTTCATGTGATGTGAAGCCATGTGATATTTTCAGGTACATAATGTCAATTCTAATAACATTGGCATTTTTATTCATTGATGGCCCTGCAAAGCGGCTAACTATTGATGTTCGTGCCTTCGCCTGTGTACAGATGATCACATCCCATTGTCCTCTCCATCAGATGGTGGCCAGGCACAACCTATTCTGAACGTATTTTTATCAAGTCAGTTTATGGCAAATATATCATTATTGGAGACATATTTTACTTGTCAAACTCCTTTTTTTCCGTTATTGTTGTCTCTGTCAAGAAATATGTTCCATTTGTGTTTCATTCTTGACATTCTTTTCCTATTTTTCACTCATTTGCACACCTGATTCCATCCACAGCCAAACTATTTACCTTTTCTCTTTTTTGTTCTCTTCTTGTTATAGCCCCTGCAAAACATCGCCAGCACAGGCATATCAATGTAATGGCACACATCCCAGCAACAAAGCTACATAACATATCCCGCTGCCTGAAAAATTACTTCACAAGTGTGTTTGGTCCCCATCCAATTGATCACATATATAAATGTGGTGTTTGCCATGATGGATTAATATGCAAAAACAGAAACCATCATTACAAATCCAAATGTGGAACAAGTTTCAAATACCAGGCACGTTCCATGTCTGTTAATTGAATATTTGTACAAATAAGAGCCAATTAATTATTTCACACCGTCATCAGAACTGATAATAAAGATGTTGCCCCTAAACGCCATACAATGTGTCCAGCACCCATGCTCCATATTTGGTTCCAAACAATCAGAATTAAATGGGGAGGCACCACATTTTAACTGAGGTTTAGAATTTCAACAAAAATGAAAACTGATCTCATTTGCCAAAAAGAGTGTGAGATTCAAGTGTGGGCTGCATCTGGTCTGGGTTGGTGTTTTGGGTGCACAGAGGACATGCCAGCTACAAGGGGTGTTTGACATTGGCACGACATAACAGCTGATGTTATCATTTTGCACCACACCACAGTGATATGCCCCATGTGCAATGAAATATTGTTAAGCAGAATCATATGCAGTACCCTCTGGGAACACTACACAAAATGAAGACTACAAGTGAAGTACAAATTCACCTTTGGTACAAGCCTGTACTACACAGTAAAGTGGTAGTGATGGCTGAGCAGCCAGACTTATCTCAAGAGGGAAAGTGAGCAGTACAAGAGATTACACAAAGGACAACAATTACTATGATTGAAACAAACACTGACTCAAGGTTTTGAAGTAAAATAATGTACATTTATTTACACCATCATTTGTAAAACAACTCACTATTAATAAAGCAGCAGAAAACCACAATCTTAATACACCACAACAACACCCAATGAATTCTGGACAAGTTAAGCTCAATGAAGGGTGAGTAAAATGGCACTCCAGCAATTTAAGAAGGGGGGAGAAGACAAGGTTTATCACACATCAATAATACCAACAAGTTTAAGGCAGGGCAATCTAGAAAAGGCTAACTACTAAAGCAGATTCAATCAATAGGCCTGACCCAATGTCAATGGAACAGAGTCTATGCAGAAGATCACACGGTTCAGGGTAGTTCGCGTTTAAGTCTTTGCTAAGAGTAGAAAAGGAGTTGCTCGGACAAAAAGTTATGCACAGAAGTAGAGAAGGACAAGCCCTCGGATTGGCAAAAGATTTCAGACACTTTCACCTCGGCTGAACGAAACGAACAACCGGGTTTGCACAGTACCTTTTAAGAAGAAGAATGCTGTAGATGGGGCAGACGTTCTTGGCAGGTCTGCAGGCTCCGGATTCCTGAAGCGACTGTCGAGGTGATGAAAAGGAGGAAGGTTGGACAGTCCTGTGCGGCCCAGGGAAGAAACCAGCAGCAGAGCAAAGCGAAAAATAAAAGGTGCGCTTCTTAAAACCCAAGACAGGGTCTGGTCCTCCTGGCTATCCGTTTGACTGCAGTGAGGCACAGCAAATTCGACCAGGGGAAGGCAGCCTTGCTTGAAGTATGACAAACTGGTTGTTCCCACCTGCTAAAGGGAAGAAGATTCCTTGCAGATCTTCTCTGTCGACGAAGTGGAGGAGATTCGGACCCGCAGCAGGGCTTCACCGGGATGTTCAGTAGTTGCAGTCTTCCCTTCCTTCAGCTTTTCTTTGGCTCTCTCAATCCAGTGGCGACTCTGCTTTCCAGTACTAGAGACCTGCTTTTTATGCAGTTCTTTCCCTATTCATTCAGCCTAGCTGTCACTCACATAGCAGGGTGGTCAGCCTAGGCGGGCAACCACCTAGCCAATCAGTCAAACGTGCGACATGGGTCTCCAATGAAACCCTGTGCAGGGAGTCTCAAACCCCTCCCTCACATCCTGCCCACCCAGATTTTCTGGCACCTTAAGAAGGGCTTCTGTGCAGAAGTCCACCAAATGACAGCAAACAAAGGGACCAAACCTGGTTTGGCGTGCAAAGTAAAACACAAGAAAGACCTTTACAACAAGAAATGGTGGAAAAACCCAGCCAGAGCCAAAATAAAATCAAAATGGACAAGCAGGTTTTGAGTTTGAGGCTACCACAATAGCCTAAAACTATACCAAGGTTATCCCCATAACCGTGGTAGGAAAGAAAATGGTAGTTTCCACTGCCACTAGCCAAATTGTATCAAAAGGGGAGCGAAAAAACGCTCCATGAGAGACAGACAAAAAGGGATAACTATTAACCCTTTCCAGTACTCTATGGAAGATAGTTTGTACTGGGTCTGTGACTTTAAAAATACTAATAAAGTCAATGGCTACTTTACATGCTCTGGGAGACAGTTGTCAGTCCCAGAAAATGGAGTTTCATATGGGAAGTCTGAAAAAGACAGCCCTGTGTCACTGCACTGAGGGTGCTGTGTGACACACAGTAACAAGATGATGCTTATGGGGTGAGTGATACCCCATAGACCATGAGCAAAACATTCACAAAACACAGCAAGACACATGTAAGAGTGGGGAAAAAAGGCTCACACTCTTACCCGGTGAAAAATAATAAAACCTAGAAATCCAGCCAAGCTGCTGAGGGACTCTAAAGGTAGGGGAAATTAGCCATTTAGGAGAATTCACCCTAACAAATATAAAACTAACATTTACTAATTCCCCTAAACCCCTAACCCACTAACCTATCCCATAACTAATATTCAAGCCAACTCAGTCCATAGCCATGTTGTGCAAACCATTGGCACAGGGTAATGGTACATGCCAGCTTATTTTACAAGAGATTACATGTACAGAATGAAAGTTGCTTGCTTGCAAGGAAGATGTGAGCTGTGGAATGTGAAGCCTGTTTTGCTCAAAGTAAGCTTATTGTTTAAAGTGTCCAGAACAGAAAAGTACTGCAGAGAAACGAAACACTCTGCATCCGCTGCTGCTCTTAATCACAGTCCAATCTTAATCACAGTCCAAAACGCAAGCTGAATACGTGCTCTCCAGAATCATATTCTGGTTTGGTTTGTCAAAGGGAGATGGTTTGATTGACACATGACATCACAGCCTTTTTTATACTTTCTTCAGGCAGCATACATTTGTGGTCAGATCATGGAGAGAGGGTTTAAAAAGTATTGTCTATCAGAAGAAAGTGCTCGGTCACTAACTCTCTCTTTCTCGGGCTCTCAGGCTTTGGGGTTGGTGTGCTGCATTTTCTGACAGTGCATGCAGACTTGGGAAAAGATTTAATTGAGTTCATTCAGGCCAAGTGGGAAGAAAAATCTGATGAGAAACTTTCTGTGTGGGCTCCCTCTCTCCAGACAGATGGAAACGAAATTGTCACCAGTCTGAGCCTTATTTTGGGTATGATCCCAGTGAAAATTGAGGTTTGTGTCTGCTATCTGTGGGTGAATTTCACAAGAAATTGCAGGCTGGGGAATTCTGTGTCACATTCATAAACGTAAACAGCAATTGTTCATGTGTTATTCCTTGGTCATATACAAAAAAAGCTCCAGATATAACAGAATGTTTATAGCTTCGAGGACTAGTGATAAAATCCAAGGCCAGTTAAACCAGTCAGCATGCTCTTATGGATCTCCACCATGAAGTATGAAGTCTGTCAATAGTGGAAGGATAGCACCGGATCTGCTTATTTATGAGGAATGAGAGGTGTTGTGCTGAGTTACACAGACTGTAGTGGGTGATGCAATTTACCACTCGAGTGCTGTGCAATTATTCTCCAGCAGTGCTACATTTCCCAGGGCAATGGTTCACATCATGGTGGCAAATTGAACCTCGTTACATTCGTCATCTGTCAGGTGCATTTCTTATTTATTTGTGTCTTATTTAATATGTATTCAAAATGTGATCCGGTCTACTGCACAGTCATAAAAACACAATACACATACCCCATGCAATGTGGCAACCTGTGCTATTTACTAGCACTATGAGTAACATTGCCCCATGCCATTTAGGCTCAGAGGAGCAAAATAATCCATAATTGTAATTAAGCACATCATCCTTATCTTCCTGCACCCAGTGCAGTAATGTTGCCCTGGATATTTACCCAATGCCTCTTGGGTTGTCATGGTAAAGCTAAAGTGAGTGTATTATTTATAAATACCATAGTCCACCACTCATCTAACAGCTGAGATCGTCAATGTTCCATTCTGCAGACTTATTACCTGACATAACCCCATATAAATGTGCAAAGTCTCTGCTAACTGCGGCTTTTCATTCAGTGGACTGTCATGTCTGTGAAGGGGAACTTTGCAAATCACTCCTGCTCTGCCATGAGCTGTCATACACACTGAATCGGAATTCCCTCGTGCCCCACAGCTGCAGACATGAATGCTCGATGTCCATGCAGAAGGGTTTGACTTGTCAGTGCTGCCCTGATTTATCTGACTAATTGATGCCTTGCCCATCACACAGCATGACATTTGGATATCGTTTTTCTATTTGTCAAACGAGAACTGTCAACAGACTGGCGGGATGAAGCAAATGGACATGGATATGTCTATGAATGTTAGCTAAAAGGCGCCAGTTCGCCTTACAAGTGCATGTGATCCATGATTGAATGACATTGTATTATTCTCTTTAGATTGCAAAGTGCATAGCTATTTTGCACAAACATGGGCATTCTTTGCTGTGGTTAGAAAAAGCCATTATTTAAATAAAATTAGCAAAATGTATAAGCAACAGACGAAGGACAACCAGCCGTCCTGATTGTATTGGATGTGTCAGCTGCCTGCCATTTGGTCGACATATAGAAGTGGCCATATTCCTGCAGTGTAAAGAACAGTCAGTCACATCAGGCTGCTACCTGTTGCTACGCAGGTACCATCTCAATTTGCAAATGTACGCAGAAGAAAACCAGCTGACTTCCCACCTGGCACTGAGAGGTGGAAAAACATGTGTACATTCCACACGCCATAGGGGTAATGCAGGAAAGCCCACTCCCATCCCCTGTTTGTCTTATGCAAAACCCGAGCACGTGCCCCACTCCTACTCCCCCCACTGCTTCACCAGTCTGAAAGCCAGCACTCCTATGTCTCGCTCCAGCGTTCACCCATCCTGACACATAACTACTTCTTTTTTCAATGGTGTGCCCTACATAACTCAGACAAGTCATATATTGCTTCTTCACTGCCACTTGTATGACACTTTCCTTACCAGCACTCCAGCCCCTATTGTTTACCATCCGCTAATAGAGATTACTACTCCAGAATGACAACATCTCCTGCAGCCTGACCTGGGCACTAATAGACTATTTGATTTCTGTATGTATTTTTTATTTTAATTTATAGCAGTGCGCAAAGCCCTCAGGCATGTATGCGCTAGTTACAGTAAGAACGAAGTGACATTCCACAAAGTGCAAGACCACACATATGGGTTACAACAGGTGGATCTTGAGAAAGTAAAATCTGGCAGAGCCACGCCTCATGGTACGGGGATTTGCAGGTGTACAGGTACACAGGAGTACGCAATCAGAGTAAGTGCACAGTCTGGAAACACTATGCCTCAATGTACCGGGAGGGGGGCTACTTCGGTGTTCAGATACGCATAATGGACAAAATAAGGGTAGGTGCACAGCCTGGCAGAGCCACGCCTCATTGAATGGGGGGCTACATCAGGTGTACAGATATGCAAGAAGACTAAATTAGAGAGGGTGCACAGTCTGGCCACACCATACCTAGTGGTGCAGGGGCTACTTCAGGTGTACAGTAGGCATAGTCGGTGCGTTACAGACATAAAACAGTATAAATGCAGTGCAAGGCTGATGGGTCACAGTAGGTGAGACACAGACATAAAACAGTATAAATGCAGCGCAAGGCGGATGGGTCACAGTAGGTGAGACACAGACATACAACAGTATAAATGCAGTGCAAGGCTGATGGGTCACAGTAGGTGAGACACAGACATAAAACAGTATAAATGCAGCGCAAGGCGGATGGGTCACAGTAGGTGAGACACAGACATACAACAGTATAAATGCAGCGCAAGGCTGATGGGTCACAGTAGGTGAGACACAGATATAAAACAGTATAAATGCAGCGCAAGGCTGATGGGTCACAGTGGGTGAGACACAGACATACAACAGTATAAATGCAGCACAAGGCTGATGGGTCACAGTAGGTGAGACACAGACATAAAGCAGTATAAATGCAGCGCAAGGCTGATGGGTCACAGTAGGTGAGACACAGACATAAAACAGTATAAATGCAGTGAAATGCTGATGAGTCATAGTAGGTGATACACTGCCAAAATACAGTATAAATGCAGTGCAAGGCTGATGGATCAGAGTAGGTGAGACACAGACATAATACAGTATAAATGCAGCGCGGGACTGACGGGTCACAGTAGGTGAGACACAGACATAAAACAGCATAAATACAGCCTGAGACTGATGGGTCACAGTAGGTGAGACACAGGCACAAAACAGTATAAATGCAGCGCGAGACAGATGGGTCACAGTAGGTGAGACACAGACATAAAATAGTATAAATGCAGCGCGGGACTGATGGATCAGAGTAGGTGAGACACAGACATAAAACAGTATAAATGCAGTGCAAGGCTGATGGGTCACAGTAGGTGAGACACAGACATAATACAGCATAAATGCTGCCCGAGACTGATGGGTCACAATAGGTGAGACACAGACATAAAACAGTATAAATGCAGCACAAGGCTGATGGGTCACAGTAGGTGAGACACAGACATTTACAGTATAAATGCAGCACAAGGCTGATGGGTCACAGTAGGTGAGACACAGACATTTACAGTATAAATGCAGCGCAAGGCTGATGGGTCACAGTAGGTGAGACACAGACATTTACAGTATAAATGCAGTGCAAGGCTGATGGGTCACAGTAGGTGAGACACAGACATTTACAGTATAAATGCAGTGCAAGGCTGATGGGTCACAGTAGGTGGGACACAGACATAATACAGTATATAAGCAGTGCAAGGCTGGAAGTTAATAGAGGCTGGGATACAGATAAGAATCATATGCAGCGCGAGCAGCGTTGGATTGAGCAGTCGGCCAATCGGCCCGTGGCCGATAAGAATTGGAGCTGACTGGAATGTGGGCCGGTTTTATTTAGCACTTAGGGGCCGCCGATTTATCAGTCATGCACACACGCACACATAATAAATCAATTGTGGCTATTAGCATTTCCACTCTCAGCTGCCTCTGCTCTCAGCCTGATGGTGCTGGGTGGGGCGAACACCGCCACAGTGTTTTTGGCACCGGAACTCATCATGGCTCTCTGTGCGCATCGCACGGGGTGGAGGCATTCATCAAAGAAAGTTTAACACTTAAAGTGTTAACTTTCTTTGATAATGCAATCCATTATCCCGTGTTGTGTCAGTAAGCCAGCCATCCGCGGCCGCCTCCGCCTGCATGGCGCCAGGCAGGAGGCAGCCTGCCGCGCTCTCTCAAAACAACAAATTGCGTGTGGGGGAGGGTTGGGAATAGGTGGGGAAGGCAGGGAGAGGGCGTGGCGGAATGAAGCAAAGTTCAGCTTCTGTGTGCGTAATCAGAGTCCACCGTGTTTCTCAGGGCGAGGACGGCGATTCCGTGCCTAACTGGGCATTTAGAAAGACTGCTCGCCTGGGAGGGCCCGTTGGAGATTCTTGTAGTAGCTCAGTAAGTGCTTAAAGGGGTGCCGCAGCGTGGGGGTATGCTGCTTTTGAAAAATGGTGTATTACAACCTCTCGCTTGCAAATGTCTGCATTGTCTGGTGAGAAAGCTCAGTGGGTTCATGTGGCTCCTTCGACGTTCTTTTTGCGACTGTTTCAACGTGTGAGTTTCTCTGAGATTTTTGAGTAAAGGGCAGCCAGGTCCCATGCCCAAAAGAGTAGACTCATATGTTTATCCTTAGTTATAACAGCATTCGATTACAATGCCCATTATAAAATCTCTAGAGCAGCTAGATTGGCAGGACACAGTCCATAATCCGGGCATGAACGTTGGTCAGCCTGTTAAAATGTATTAATATGAATAGGATGAAAACCGGTGAGTAGTGGTTAATGGCAACAACGTTCTAGCGCAGAGAGGGTTCAGATGGGCAAAGGGAATGCTCTGCTGCCAAGGATTACACATGGGCAAAGAGATTTTTTGTTGTGAGGGTTACAGATGGACGCACAGATTACCCTATTGCCGAGTGTAAAACTGGGCACAGAGATTATTTATTGGCGAGGGTTACAGCTGGGCACAGTAATTAGGCTATTGCTGTGGGTTGAAGTTGGCACAGACATTAGCCTATTGCCGCTCGTACAACTGGGCACAGAGTATATTCAGCTGCCAAGGGAGAACGCTGGGCACCGAGGTGGGTGGCTCTGCTGCCCAGGTTAAAGAGGGCAAGGGGGTTGCTCTGCTGCCGAGGTTAAAGAGGGCACATGGGTTGCTCTGCTGCCGTGCTTTGAAACTGGAGACAGGCTGTGGATTACAGTTTGGAATGCATTTAGTGATTACCCTCCCAGTTAACGATTGTAATGGCAATTTGTACGAGGCACCGTTAAAACTGGCGATATTCTTGCGTCTGCTGTATACGCATGTATATTTTGAAGAAGAACTGCCGTCGTAGTTTAAGGCCAGAGTACACAGGATGTTATGGCATGGGAGGCATGAGGCGGTGGTTAAGCTGTGGCACAGTGACATACATTACACTCTAACATGGAGGGCCAGAAGGTGATCCTGGTTTATTATTGATTTTCAGTTTATCTGTTAGGCACTGCATGTGAACAGTCATTTCATAGCTCCCCAAGGGAGAAGCAGCGCAGGGGGAAGGGATGAGGGTGGGAAGTTATCATGAAAACCTTGAAATAATCGGATCAGGTGCAGGGGGAGAGGAAAGTGCTTCAAAAGTGCAGGTAATGCAATGTGTAAGTGTCGGCAGATCAGTGCAGAACAAATCAATAAGTACAGACGAAATAAAACAGAGCAAAACAAAAGGGCAGTGAAGTACGATATCTGAAGGAATTGGGGCAGCAGCAGAGAGCATTCAGCCAACAGGGTGCGCAGTCCAGTCAAGGGGACACCTGCCAACTGTTCTTCCTCTCCTAAGGCTGTCCCGAATAAGGCCCTTTCTTAGCTGGAGGTGGTTCTCCTCCGATCTGAGTGATGGGGCAGGGCCTTTGTACTTCTTTCTCCGCCCGCCTTTGCTTCACCCAGAAAGAAAGAGTGGGAAGGGGAGATCGCAGCGGTTGGGGCGTGCCGCGGATAGATTTTCATGTACCGGGCCCAGCGAGGGTAAATGGCATCCAGGGGAGCGGTCATCTGTGTGCCCATTGATGGTGGTATAGTGACCAGGGTGTGGGCACAAGAAGGGTGCCCATCTATAATTAGGCACCTGCCTCCTCCCCATGCTTTGCAATGCATTAAGGATTGTTTGTTTGTCTGTCCTCCTGTGTGTTATGCAGCACTTAATGTCAATTTCGCAGCAATATGGACACAGAAGTACGTGCATTTTATATGGTGTTCTTGCGCTTATGTGCCTACAAGTGAAGTGTGACTCCAAACATGCACTACACTTGACCAAGAGGTCCTTCACCAATTTCCTGTCCTCGCTCTGTATAGGAAGTTGTGTCCAGCTCGCTGCTTAGGGAAATTCACTTCAGCACAGGGGTCCACGGTTGCTCATGTGAGGCCATGACACAGAGTCTGCTTTCACTTGTAGCTCTTTTAAAATGCATGTATTTATATGCAATATAATGCAATATGCAAATAGTGCTAGCATGTTTGAATTACAGAACCATTTCAGAACCCAGTGGTCACAGGCAAGCAAAGTCAGGAGCTGTGCAGAACAGAATCAGGACACGTCATGCGCCAACTATATAGTCTGATGACGGACAGACATTTTTGAGGTTTAAACACACATATTTAGAGGAAGCTAGAAGCGCCTTGTGTAAGGGGAGAGGAATTGTAAAAATACTTAAATGGATATGTTACGAGAACCCAGACTCTGTGGCTCAGTGTAATAATAGCAATTCCATGCATCTGGATGCTTCACGGTAATATTGCCTGTTATTATTACCCAATATAATGGTACTCAATTTATCAATCTTGGAGCCGCAGGTGAGACATACTGTCCCTCTGGAGATGTGGGTTCGACCAGCGCTCTGTTGCATGCACCCTGAAAAGTAGATGCACACAGGCGCATGCGGCCCAATTTGCACCAGACGTGCAGATGAACTTTACTGGTCTGCCCTTAAATCTCAGTTACAAGATTAATGGTATCAACACCACACTACAGAATAATTGCTGATTTTACCATAGCCGATATGATAGCTCAGTGAGTTGAGCGCTCACTGCTGCGATGAGTGTGTGATCTGCAGGTTGCAGGTTCTAACCATCTCCGCCTTTCATCCTTCTGAGGTCGATTTTAAAAAGTACCAACACAGGTTGGGTGATATTGTATGCATATTTGTTCTATAAAAAAGAGCTTAAGCGTAAGTGCTATACAATAACATATTATAATTTGGCCTTGGACGTCTGCTTGCATTCACAGTAATTTGACAATATGGATCTATACACACAGATATTAATGATACATATGGTGATCCATTCTTTTATGAAATGTATATCACATTAGAGAAATCATAACCATATTTTTCGTAGTGTACTTAGGAACAATGCTATTTGATGCCACTTCCTGTTTTGTCAAGGGGTGAAAGGTTGTGTTAATTCCACCCCTGCACCTCAGAGCTGTGGACCCTGTCACAGACCTGTATGCAAAGTTATGTTATTTCATGAGTTGTGTTGTAATGTAACAGACACATGAAACCTCCATAAGCAGAATTTTCTGGAAAGTCATGAATTGACGGGATTCACGAATCACGGATGATGGTTTGAGGGCCACTTTTTTGAGGCGCCGGGTGGGCCACTTTTTTGAGGCGAGGGGTGGGCCACTTTTTTTTTTATGTCCGGGCCTATTTCTAGTCCCAGTCCGACCCTGAGCGCGAGGCTGACCAGTCAAGTTAAATAGTTTTAAGTCTTAATACAGTCAAAGTGAAGCTGCAGCAGGAGGCTCAGCAGTCATAGTTGGGTGGATTATAGTTAAACATCAAAAGAAGTCCCGGGCTGAAAAGGCATGAACAGGCAAGATAGGTACCACAAATATCTAAGCAACATGAGGCTGCACAACATTATTGGGACGAGTAAAGTGATTGAAGGTAGGGATTGTGTCACTGGTTGAGATCTACATGAGAACAAAAGGCAGTGTGTGAACTGGTCAGAGCAGCAAAGTTATGAAAGGCTGAGCATTCTGTGGGCATCAGCTGGCAACTGTGCTTACCTACGTTGCTCATTCTAGGTGGAACGATCAGAGTCCGCCGGCTGTGGCAGCTTGGTGCAACAGCAGATGCCACGATCGTTAACCGAGTCATACGCTGCTGTTCAGGTCAGAGCATGGATAAGGAAAGGAGACAGGCACACCGGCCACAGCCAGACAGGGCCAGACAGTGTTGTATGGCCTTAAAAGGCCTTTGAAACATGTTGGCTCCACCTTTCGGAGATCGTGTTAGACTAGATGAATAATTAGATGCAGCCAATCACGATGCTCATGCGAGGGGGCCTGGCTCATCACAACTGAGCTGTCTAACGAGGCATCTGAATGAATGGTGGCAGCCATTACAGAAAGGAGAAAGATTGAGGTTTCTTCATGGTCCATCACTGTACCTTTGGGCATCTGTGGTGTGGTTCCTGTGTTGTTGGGAGGAGCGAGCACACTGTAGTAGAGGGTATCTCTGCACAGCAAAATGGATGGCCATACATGGTGGTTGTATGGCCTTAGAAGGCTTTTGAAACAGGCTTGGTTCCGGGGCTAATATCGGGCAGTAAATCTTCCTACCTCTGAGATTATTACATAATTAGACCTCTGCGGCTGGATGAACGACAAGGTGCTTCCGAAAACACCAAGACACACCCAGATATTATATTATAGTTATTCTATTCATGTATGGTGGTAGTGAAGAGCTGAAATGAGAAACACATACAGTGAACCCTCTCCCTTTGGTTTCAAAGTTTATGCAATGAGGCAAAGTTATTGGTCTGAAAACCCTCATCTAGAAAGTGGTAAAATGCATGGTGCTACTTAGCTGGCTATCCATAGAATGAATCAAAACCATCATCAAAAGTCGGATTGCTGAAGCAATGAGCAGCCAGTCTTTCAGAGAGCGGAATATCCTGTCGGTTGTTGAGACCTAGACATGGAAAAGGGCTTATGTGGCCAACAGTTGGCATTCATGGCACACATCATTGCTTACACATGGCTATTTTCATGTCTTTCTTGATGTTTTGGCAATATGGTTGGGTTTTCCGGACCAGAGAGTCTGCACCTCTCCTCCTACTAAAGGCCTTACCTCTGCCCCAAACATATCATCAGATGTGGTAAAATAGACTAAGATTACATGAACCAACATTGTTTTGACAGAGCCTGCTCACCCACTGAAGGGTAGGGGATCCATTTAAGGAAACAACACAGATAATTTCACAGCCTACAGCCGAATATGATGAATTCCCTTTTTTTCTTTTCCTTTTAGCTTTTTAGGTGCAATGACTTAACAGTGGCAGTAGTGATAATGGTATACATTTAAAAATAATCCAAGGGATACACAATAATGGCATTTTTACTTTAGGCAGTCCCTCAGTGTATTGTACTGTAGTCTCTGAAGATTAGTAATTCTCTTTTTTGACAGCCCCACATAAACTATGTTACTTTAGTCGTTTGATGAGTGAACTGGTATGTGTTCACCCTTCCTTCCCACACGTTAACTGGGATTTTTAATGATGCTCTGTGTAAGGTTTTGAGTTGTGTGAAATGTATGATGGATGAGTTGTGTGATGTTTTTGTCCTGCTGGTCCAGCATAATTGACGTGAGAATTGTGGCATCTATGAGTTCATGACAGCACATGGAATGCTGGGTGAGTGACGTGGCCTGAATGCTTTGTAATGTTTGTTTGGTTTGATCAGTGCACGACTGATGATGGACATCTGGCTACACACTCTACAATTCAAGTACCTAGTACATGTAACTATATACACAATGAAGATATGCATTTGCTTAGAGCCTAGACCGGCTTTCTTCTCTTGGTCTGAGGGGAGCTGCATTGTATTCTGGTGGGTGGGGCCAGTCTGATATGCACATTACATTTCTAATCTGATAAGGAACTGTGGGCCAAATTATGATTGAAGAGCCTCTTAAGAGGTCACATTTCTGCTTAACTAGATTTGTCAGTCATGATTGTCTTAAGTTGATGGGATCTCACAAATGTGGCTAATGTTGAAAGACTTGGATTTTCACCCTGAGTTATGAAGGGTAATCCAAATGTGGTCATCTTGCTTTCTGTGCCCAAAAGGACACATCTTTGACTCAGTGATGACACACAACAAGGTAGCAACATGTAGATGGTTCTATGTGGGCTTTGTTGTTCAGAAGATAATTGGTGGTAAACCGTTCGTGTGGGGGGATCAGCCTGCTATGCAATGAGTATTTCTCCTTTGGTATGTCACCGTGTGCTGAAAATGACAATAGACGTTCCTGAGTCAGCACCTTCTCGGAGAGCGAGCTATTTAAACAAATTTCATCTTGAAATGTGAAGGGGGCACTCATATTTTTAGCATGTTTCAATTGATTGGTTAAATCAATGTGTGAATACCTTGGAAGAAATTGCTACGGTCTGCTGAATTTAGCGGTTTGATTTTTTTAAATGTGTCTATATTTTGAGTGTTGTTTACACAGTTGTAGCACCTGAGCTATCAGTTGCTGATGATTTCTAGGAGTAGGCTCATGTAGATATTTAAGAGAGGTGCTGAGAGTCTGGACCTTTTTGCGTACCCCACAGGTGATATTGTGGGGTGATCATTTGAAGAGAGCCTTGTAGGTGGTCTCCATTCTGTGCATGAGGAAATTGCCATTTGACTTAGCTTTGTGCCTCAAATTCAATGTTCATAAGCCATTTTAGGAGTTTGGGGTGCTGAAAGCTACCAAGATATCAAGAGGAGTGACTATAATGAGTGTCTTAGCATGCCCATTTTATTTGTGTGTGTCACAGATTGATGAGAGAGTTTATTCAGTTCCTCTCATTGGTCTGAATTCATGGTGCAACATTGTCCTTATGTTATTGGTCTTCAAGTGAACATAAAGTTGGAAGGAAATTAACGTCTCTAGGTTTGATGCATTGAAAAGATTTTTGAAATGGGAAGGTCAGAAGCTACCCTGTTATTTTAAATGCTCATTTCATTGCAAACATCATACGGGTTCTCTGTGTTGATTTTATACTACAATCTTCATGGATGTGAATGTGAAGTCTTTTAATCATTTTCTTTTTTTTAATTTAAGCTCCAGGGCTGTGTTTCTAGAGTGGCTGGTTTTCTTGTTCAGGCCTCTTAAAAAAAACAAAAAAAACACAGGGTTGCACAAGTGCTACACATTCAGCAGTGAAAGAATAGGAGTAACAAATCATTTGTCTGTCTGGAATTCTATACAATAATTGCTAGACTCATTAAACGTTTATTTCAGGCACACTTCAGGGGGTGAGTCACTGATTTAGTTTGTTCTTAAACACCTCAACTCAGCCTTTCATCCTTCTGAGGTCGATAAATGAGTACCAACACAGGTTGGGTGATAGTGTATGTATATGTGTTCTATATAAAACGCTTAAGCGTTAGTGTTTTATAATAATTCGTCATCATTCGGCCTTGGACGTTTGCTTGCATTCACAGTAATTTGGTAATATGGGCCTATACAGACTGATATTAACAATGCATATGGTTATACGTTATTGTATGAAATGTATATCACATTATAGTGATATCGTAACCATATTTTTCCGTTGTGTACTTAGTAACAATGCTATGTGATGCCCATTCCTGTTTTGTCAAGGAGTGATAGGTCATGTTACATCGCTTCCCGTGATGTTGCTTCGGAGTTAGGTCAAATGACATCACTTCATGTGATGTCATCCGAGGTCAAGGTTTGAGTGATGTTACTTCCTCTACCCCTGGCATTTCTGTGAAATGACGTCCCTGGGAATGCCCAGATAGCATTTTATGAGCAGTGTGCGGCTTCTATCAAAATACGGTATTACCCAAATTGATCATTTACAAATAATTGTAAGGTAAATCTGTCAAAATTCGGCCAGTACCATTTGATCATTTGTAAACGATCAGTTTGGGTAATCACTACCAAACATGGGGAGAAGGGGTTTCGGGGGTGTCCCTCGCGTCCCATGTTTGGTAGTGATGGCCTTTGGTGGTAGTGGGGGTGTCCCCCACTTCCAGAGGTTTGGAGGCGGGGGATGAAAAACCGGACCCTGCAGCGTCGGATCCGACCTACGTAGGAGGGCTGGATCCTACGCCACTTGGTCAGAAACAAAGCCGATTCCAAAAAGGTAAGTGGGGGGTCGGTGGAGGAAATTCTTGGGGGCGCCACAGGCTTAAATTTGGCCCATTTTGGCCATGGCAAAATTGTCTTCACAGTTGAATTGACAATGGCCAATTCGGCCACAAACAATTGTGCCACGGCCAGATCGTATACATCTGAAAATACCACGGTGCAGGAGAGATTGGACAGAAGAAGTTCCATCATGACATCTATGCTAACCTGCAGAAAAGGCGTTGGCGTCTCCGCTGTTCAATTTCTACATTGCAAATCTTCCAGCTGTACTGGGGAGAGTGAACAATTGTCCACACAAGATTGAAGGTGAAAGGGTGGTATTTCATGTGCAGATGATCTGGTACGGTGCGATCATACATTCCCGGGTATTAAAATATCCTTGCTGAAATTGCACAGATACACAAAGCTAAATGGTCTGAAAATAAATTACGAACAAACAAAGATGATGCACTTTGCATATAGAAGAATAAGCATCCCAAAGGTTATTATAGCAGGGAACCATATCCAGAAAGCAAGGAGTTTTAAATACCTGAGAATAGAGATAACCAGGAAAGGTGATTGATTACTCAGAGATAATAGCTAGCTGAGAAACCTAGTAAAGCAATAGTACTAACGGCCATGATAGCAACGTTCACTAGAGACTCCACAGGTTACAGTTTACCGAGTGTACTTTTGCTATATAAAACGTGTTTCTGTGCCACTGTGCTGTATGAATGAGAGGGTTTATGTATGTGAGATCTCACCTGGTTGAAGGTGAAAGAGGGAAGGTTCTGGAGGAGGATTCTGGGATTGGGCCCGAGTGCACCGCTCAAACTGCTAAGATTGCCACTGTGGCTAACCTAATCCTTACCTGCACACGCTTTAAAAAGAAGGTGCCTTTTGTACATGAAATCTAGGACCGGGCCAATGTGTCTTTTACTAAAACTGTTGGGAGATGATGCTAGCGCTGACGATAAATAAGCTAAATTTGTGAACATAACGTTTGGGGATATCAAATGGAGCCCTGATTGGGAGGCAGATTATATTACACACTACAATATAAATTAGTAATACAATTAGAAAGATGGGATTGGGCACACAACTCTATGCATTTGGGAACATTGAAAAGCTATCCCGAAACCATGAATCTAATACATGTAGCTAGGGCTCCTCAAGGATACCTGAAGCTATGTTCATCACCAGTGCAGATTCCTACTATTGGTGCGAATAAACAAGCTGCCAGTATTGGCAAATATGGGAATTACACTGGCGATAGAGAAAGAAGATCGGACATGTCGAAAGAGTGGCATTGGAGGTAACGAGGAAATAGCCCGCCATGTCCTTGCAGAATGTCGTTAGAATGGCCTGCTCCATATGAACATGTTGGGTCATTTGGGGGGAATTATGATGGTATAAAGAGTGATTTTTTTTCGGGCTACTGCCTGTATACAGGAAACAGATCTCTGCACTTTGCACTTTATCATGTGTGGTTAAAGGTGAAGGACACTATTAAGTGGAGAGAGTAATTGAACTGGTAACCACACATGAGGAGTTTTTTAAAGACATTTTTTAAGAAATTGGACTTTTAAGTAAACTGGTATGTGTCAGTTTTAACTATGTTATGCATAACATGTTTTGTAAATGGATGTTTTTATACCATTTTGGAATATGTTATGATTTGTATTCATTGTGTACATCTGTAAATAATGAATGAAAATGATAATATGTGAAAAGTTCGTAAGAACTAAAACATTACATTACAAAAAATAATAAATATTATTGAAATCTACAAAGTTGTTCAAGTCCATCATGGACTTCTCCCACAGCATACTCTGTCGATCAGCAAATAAAGACGTGTTTTACTTTGCATACAGTTGGAGCCATGGGGTTTAAGTCCAATTCATATCTAATTACAATGCTTGGCACTGACATGGGCAGTACAACCAAACACCTTTTACCACAGCATGCTTTCATATGTATTTACAATTGTCCCCCCCATTCTCACTGTCAAGCTCCATTCCATATTATACAATTGGAAAAGTGTTCTGGTTGTAGTATTTAAAATATATTAGAAGTGTATATTTTTCATAACGTATAATATATTTGCTTGAGCTGATTTAGCATCAATTTCCTCTTTTCACTGTATTTTAATTAAAATGTCCTCAAACCGACTGAGGATGAACATGAAACGCCTAAATATATCAGTTCCTTGACAATTTCCATTGTTTCCTCACCAATCATATCAATTGTTTTTTTTATTTTTTTAAGTATATTTAAATCCTGGATTTCTTAGAATATATCACAAGAATGTTTGTTTGCACATATTGAGAAAGATGATAATTTTCCATTCAGGCTGATCAGGGTTTAATCAAAAAGTATAAAATCATCAGCATAAACCCACATAATTAGTAGTAGTTGTTCCAATTTTGCAGGAAACAAGTTAAAGTTATTGAATATTTGTTAGACATCAACCATATAGAGAATGATCGGCAGGGGTGTTTCCACGCACCACTGTCTAGCATCCCTATTTGTCATTAGTGCATCTGATAGTTTCCCCTCGGCAGATAGAATTAACATAATTGTTGTGTCGGCATTTAGGTTCATTGTCAGCATTAGAAACCCTTCCAGCATTGTTGACTTTTTTTAGTTTCATCCACAGCAGGTTTCTATTGACTCTGTCAAAAGCATTTGATACTTGCCAGAAACAATGGTGGTCTATTCTTTTTCATTACAGATGCTTTCACTGACTTGAACATTAACTAATTTAATGTTGTGCCTAATTTCCTCTTAATGCTTCCCAAGCTCAATTTCTTTTAATAGACATGATGCAAAAGGTTTGCCCGAGCAGCAAGCAGTCTAATAAGGATATGGGTCTGTGATTTTTAGGATTAGACTACTATCACTGTGTGCCATGAAGATGGCATCTCTTGGGTCTCCAGGATGTTGTCAAATAATATTTTCAAAACAGATGCCCAGCCCACAGGGTTGCATTAGAAAGCAATTGACACTGTCAGGTCAAGCTGAACTCACGTTTCATTCTTTTAATTATACTTAATATATCTTCTTCATCTATCATATTTTCCCAACTGAAAAAGTGATTCCAGATCACCAACTCATCTCCAAACTCCTACCACTTTGCCTGATAGATGATATCAGATGAAATGAAATACAATGGAATTTGACCTTGTATTAACTGAAATACCACATCTTGAACCTTCACACAAATTTAGTGAGTAGCATTTCCATTGGGTTCTCAAAATTAAGCATGTCTTCTCAAATCACATCCTGCTTAACCATTACATTGAAACTAGGCTCTAACAGGATTGATTGCTCATTCAAGGTTACAATAGATTAATTCACATCTTGAATCAGTTCCTTCTACTCCACGCTAACCTTGCCCAGTCTTTGTTGTATCATTTTCAAGTATTGGCCTAAATATCGAGCTTTAACCCAAATGTGTTCACTGACACCGTGTTTGCTGTTGACACAGTTTTTCCCACAATAAACTCAAATATTATGACCACAATTGTTGCTATCAGAAAAACTGCCATTCTGCATTTCCTTTTTCTCTTAACAGCTGATGTGCTCATAAAGGTCTTCTCCAGCTGCATCAAAATCACTTTCACCGCTCTTTGAGCTCCTTCCCTGCGAATTTGGATCCATTATCTCACTTGAGTGGATTTAACTTCCTTCAAATGTAACTTTTTTTCAGAAACCATGTTTAGATTTACACTAGTATCATTGTTTAGATGCAAAAAAAAGTCTATTGCTTAATATCAATATAGGAGCATCCTCCATCACAATGCCTGATGCTGGCCCCGGCTTGATCAGAACTTGTCTATCTGCAGGTGTGGCATGCGTCCATGTCACTAGACACATTATAACTAACACATGTTTTAGTATATCAATATCATTCTTTCTGCAGCCTGTGCCAGTCAGAAAAGGAGCATTCCTTGCTCCAAAGACTCCCAGGTGCTTGCCTGCCACCAGAGCCTTCCTTACTAAGGGGAATGCTCCTTAACTTCAAGCTTCCCGCTGCACAACCTCTACAGCTATGATCTTCAGGGGGAAATCTTTTAAAAATAATGCTTCCCACTGCGCACTCTGTGCAATCAAGGTCTCTGTCAGGAGAGACCCTCTCAGACAATGGTCAATTTGGACGCAAACAATTGTGCCACGGCCAGATTGTATACATCTGAAAATGATCTGGACGTGGCACAATTTGACAAACGGTGGTGTATCCTGTGTCTCTACTCCCTTTCAGCTGCAACAGCAATGTGCATTCACTCCACCTCCCACTACTGCTCTCTATGATCTACACCTTAGGGGGCCTTTTATGGCTCCCAGTCTCCCTCAGGTGAGGGTAATTAACCCTATTATGCTGCTGAAAATTGCAGTCCTGTGCCTTTGCATCCCTCTTCTTTGTGCCAGTACTTTAGGCATTGTGGGACTTGAAGTCCCCAATGTTAAGATCACCTTTCTCCACAATTTCAATTTTACAATAAGCCATTTGGGTGGTAGGGTCCCTGGTAACATTATCAAAGGGAGTTTCCTGTTCCTCCTGACCTGCTTCCCCCCATGTGATCCACCAGTAGAGCACTAGCCCCAGGGTCAGGATCAAGAAGCGTCTGCCTTTCCCTGGCCAAATGAGAAGGGACCCAGTCCAGGTTTTCTTGGAGAATCAGCGCTGATTTATCACAGTACTTGTTTCCCCATGATGATGTTTGGACTGGGCCAATGAAATCTATTTGCACATCTGAACAGGGAAGTGTCAAATCTGTCTTCATTAATGGTGCTCTATGTGTTGGGGAGGTGATCCGTAATGGTGCACACACTAAACACACTTGGGTGTATAATTCCACATCTTTCCGACATATGAGGCGAAAATGCACACACTGTTAGTAATTCCAACATTTTCTGAGAATCTCTGTGACCCATGGTTGTCGCATCATGGGTGTAATGTAACATTATCCCCTGAAATTAATCAGGGACTACCCATTAGATATGACCTGAAATGGGTTTTTGGACCAAAGGTTTGTCTTGCAGCTGAAACTATTTTTTATTCTCCATGCTCACCCTAAATGTCTCTCTTCCCTTACAGTCCTCCTCTGTTAAGGGATTCTTTTCTGCATCTGACACATGGTTGAAAAACATAGCTACAATTGGGTGTTCTTTTGGTGCTTTAATCAAATCCTTTTCGGTTGTGTCAAAACTCCATTTAACCCCTTAAGTGCCACAGATGAGTATGCTTGTCCTTTTTGCATAGACTTGCATAATAGCATAAGGGGTTAATTACTCGATGATTATCTGTCTGTTGAAGTTTGGAATGTGTAACCAAGTCCATCTGAATCTCACTAAGCAGGTGTTCAATGGAAACAATTCTCCCTCTACCGCCGCAATTGTCTCCAACTGATTAGCCTTATCATTCCCTTCTTTATTTTCTCCTGGAGTTTTGGAGTGCTCATTTGCCTTCCTCCAAAGAATGTTCATCTCATTTTCAGAAATAATATTGTCAATGGCCTACACCAGCTTTAAATGCGTCTCCTGCTTAAGGGCTTCTTGCTGCAAGTGACCATCCCTCTCAGTTTACATCTCAGTAAGTATTCCACAAAAATATTCCGGGCATAGACAGTTTTCTACTGCTGTGGACATTGCTTTTCTAGATGGCAGCCAACTCTGTTACCTGACATTTCCTGGTACCTATTCTCATGCTCACTGATGGGATGTCATCATTTTTTACCCAAGCATTCTGGATTCCTGCCACCAATTCCTTTTAAGGGTTATTACACACATGATAGGCACACCCATCCAAAAATACGGTTGGAAGGTTTCTACATTTGTGTTCATAAAATTATTTGTGTGGTGATTGTTCAACTTCAGATTCAATCAAATCCATTTCTAAATGTGTATTTTCTGTGGTTTCTACAAATGCACAATCATGCAATTCTGCAGGCCACTGTGCCACAGAACTTTTCTTGTTCTGCCCATATCTCACTTCTACAGGGAATCTCTGTAATGCCAATGTCCACAATGTAATTCTCGATTGGGCAAAATGTCCTGATCTGACCATTTTACTTTGCAAAAGTTGCAGGGGTTGATGAGCAGTTTCAACTATCACCCGCTGTCCTTGAATAATTAGGCAGACATTTTGTAACGCCCAAACAGTTGTCAATAGTGCTTTTTCATATTCATTAAATTTGGTTTCTACTTGTGATAAGACTTCGCTGGCATATGCAATAGTCTTTTTATTGGATCTACGTTGTTATAGAGAAAAGAATACAGAGCCCCAGACAAAACACATTTTTTAAAAACAAAATTTTAAATGTTCTTTTCTTTTCATTTTTTTGCATTTACTTTCTTTTTTTATTGCAGAAGGTGCCTTCCAGCAGTCCCCCCCACCATGTTGTATAGCCTAACACACGCATCTATTTGTTTAAAAAGTCTCAAAATGGTCAACTGAGCTATCACCTTGCTCTTGAAAATGGTCTACGGCTGGACTTCCTTGTGTAGATCTTCTTTCTTTTCTGCGTCGTGCTGACTGGCGTTCTTTGAAGAGATAGTGTCTATTCCTATCAGCAGACAAGGCGTCTGTCTAGTTGTACAGACTGACATAGGGAATACCGAGAAGAAAGACCTTCAGGGTGAAAAGCCAGTAATGGCAGAAAACCCTCCAGGTGGTAGTAGTTTAAGCATGCAATGCCACAAAGTCTGGATTCCGCAGGGAAGCAGAGAACGAACACTGCTTCAGAAGAAAGAAGAAGGCTGGCTCCAAAGTAACTGGTAAGTGATCCACGGAAAAAGCAGAGAATGAACACTGCTTCATACGGAAGATGAAAGCTGGCTCCAAGATGAATAGGCAAAGCAGCAGATAAGCCGTACAGGGTGTAGGTGATATGGTCTGAACATACAAATGGGAGTGGGATCGAGAAGGGATAAAGAGGCAAGGTGAAGTGGAAACAAGTAGGAACACATGAATAGTAGAAGGAGCAAGGAAAGCAAGAACAAACACAGCTTCTTACCCTGAAAAGCAGCAAGGGTTTCAATGAACCAGAGCAGTGATAAGGGATTTGCGGGCACCATGTTAGGAAGAACGCTAGATTGGCAAACTGCGTTAATTGTTGAAACGTAATGGCACAAAGGATTGGGTCTGTTTCCACATGTGCCACTACGACCACTAAAGAAAGTGTCACGACAGTATATCCCCTCCTAGTCCGGGGGGATACAGGTTTCCAGGGATGAGTTAGATGTAATCGACAAAGTAGAAGTGGAGCATGGATACTGGAATAAGGTTCCCAAGAACGTTCGGCTGAGGATTAACCCTTCCAGTCCACCAGAAATTGTAAGGGACCTTGATACTATCGGCAATCACCTATTTGAGATAACTCAAATTCTCCAGGTTCATCGGAAGGTGGTAAAGGTTGCTTAGACCATTTCCTGACATGCTTGTCTGGTTTATAGTGTTTTAGGCAAGATGAGTGAAAAACAGGGTGTATTTTTTTCCACCTCATCGGCAGATGAAATTTGAAGGCCACAGGGTTGAGCTTGGCTATGACCTCAAAAGGGTCCACATACTGGGGTGACAACTTGGAAGGGAAAATCCAATTGGGGTATATATCTGGTAGACAGCCAGACCTTGTATCTAACTTCCCAGCAAGGGTCTGTGCTTTCTTTATAAGTCTTCTTACTCCATTCTAGATGTTCATATGCAGTACGATGGTTTTGTGTGATTACTCCCAAAAGAGAGTCAACAGTAGACAAACCGGTAGGTAGAGGTGCTTGTCATGTGCACAGGTGCATGGAAGAAGTGGCAACGGTTTCGTTGGAGCGGCCATTAGCGTTCCAGCATGCATCTTCCCTATTTCCAGGTGACGCTCTAGTCTTTTTACCTTTTTCCACGTTGTGACTGCGGATAGCTGGGAAGTATTTATTTCCGGTCTTCCCAGCTACCTGCGTGTTGCTTCATCTTGGATATCGCTCTCGCTTTACCTTGTTTTTACAATGCTTGTTATTTCATTTCCTTCGGTGCTTTCTATTACCCTTTCTCTCCTCCGCTCAGAGGCTCATCCTCTCTAGCCTCTCACTCCCTTTTCTTTCCAGGACTTCGGTCCTCCTTTCGTTCCACAGTTCCTTTCTCTCTTCTACCGGCTTCCTCCGGTTGCTTTTCCCTGTGTTCCGTTGATACATATTTTTCTTTCATCTTCACCTTGGCATTTTCCCTGTCCACTCCTTTCGCCTACCCTGTTTACCATACCTCTCGCAGCTGACTCCAGCGACACCTTGGATCTGCTTGAAAGCGACTACGTGCTTCTTACTCCATGGATACTCCAACAACCCAAATCTCATTCTGATAAAGGATTTTTTTACGCCAGCTGCTTTTTCCCCTGTCTTTGCCTGTCTTTGATGATGGAGCCGCAGTGGCCACAGCTCACAGGTGGCCTCTGTGGCTTCACACCGAGGAGGGATTATTTCATCAAACACTTGCCAGTATCGGGAGACACCAAAATACACCACAGATTCCAGTTCTACAGGTGAGGAGTCAGAGGAGGGTAGTGGGTCTGAAGGAACAGACACGTATTGTGACAGTGCTGTGATGGGTAAATACTTAGGTTGGACACCCAAGGTATAAAAGAAAAGTCTTATATTGGTTTGCCAAATGAATGATGTTGTTATAGGCAAACACTGCCACAAGCAGGATATCCACCAAGATATCTTGACTCATGGTTGAAAAACATTAAAGCTACTGTTCCAATGCATGGTCAACTCTTTCAGTCTGCCCGTTTGTCTGAGGATGGTATCCAGGATGGTATCCAGATGGAAAGTGCTCTGTCAATGCTGAGTCGATTACATAAATCTGTCCCAAACCTGGAGGTGTATTGTGGTCCTCTATCAGACAATATTGTCAAGGGCAGACCATGTAATCAAAATATTTCCTTTAAGAAGACATTAGCCATTTGAGAATCAGACAGAACATTGGTCAAGGGAGTAAAGTGGGCCATCTTGCTGAATGAATTGATGGTCACACTTATGCCAGCACACCCATGTGAAGGCGGAAGATCTACGATAAAATCATTAGAAACATGTAACCATGTTCCTTTGGGGTTGAGTTCTGCTGGAGAGCTCCTAGAGGTTGAGATGTCGAATATTTACTCTGTGAACAGAAATTACATGTTGACAGATTCTCTCATACATCCCTCTTGATTGTTGGCCACCAAAAGAAGTATGTATGATCAAGTCAAGAGTAGCAGCTATACCCCTGTGGCCTACGGTCTTGAAATCATGAAGCCAGGACATGACTTGCTCCTGTAGGGAAGACTCCATAATTGTTATCAAATCACTAAAGGTATAACAATCCATCAATATCCTTAATGTGCTTGTCTATCCGTGCCCCCTTGTGACTGTCATGTTTTAATATAATGGTTTTGTAGCTGGAAGGAATATCAAAATCAACATTCACCTTCTGAACAGCTAGTCAAAAGGATCTTATGCAGAATATACATTTCTTATCCACAAGGATCTTTTCTCCTTCAGAAACAGAATTGATATTGTGGTTCAAACTTCGAGAAAGACTGTCTGCTATAACATTTTGGCTTCCTGGTAAATCTGTGATGAAGAAGTCAAATTGAGATAAAAATTACACCCATCGGGCCTGCCAGCTAGTATGGCATTTGATATTTTGAAGGTCTTTGAGGTTTCTGTGATCAGTCCTCACTTCAAATGGATGAATGGCCCCAAACAAGAGGCGTTACCAGTCAGTACAGGCTTGTCAGATGGCAAGTAACACTTCTTCAATTACAGAGTAGTTGATCTCGCTGGAGGTTAAAGTTCTGGAATAATAGGCTTCTGAGTGTTGCTTCTCATCAGTGTTGACTTGACACACCCGTATTCTCTTGCCCCCACCAACTATTTTTCATGCACCTTGGTGTCCATGAACCAATGGAGAGCACATGGACTTGTGCCATTTTGTTTTTGTATCCCCTACCCTCCCTCAAGAGTGGACAGGTTTTCTTTTTCTTCTTTTTTTTTTTCTTCACCCGTCCAAGGTGGTCTGTATATGATTTTTCCCCCATTGAAGGTGGACTGTATTTGATGTATTCCCCCACCCAAGGGGGACTGTATTTGATTTTTTAACCCAGCCCAAGGTGGACTGTATTTGATTATTTTCCTGTCCAAGGTTGACTGGGTATTTTAGTTATTTGACCTCATCAATGAAGGACTGTATTATTCCTTTTTTGTCCTCTTTCAAGGTGGAATGTATTTATTTTTTCTCCTGTTCAAGGTGGACTGGATAGTTTGTATTTTTCCTTGACCAATATCGACTGTGCTGTTCTTTTTTTGTCCTCATCATGGGTGGACTGTATTATTATTTGTTGTCCTCATGTCAGGGGCATTGTGCATGCCACATTGATCTGTACATGTGCAGTCTGTCAGTCAGATCCCTTTAGCTGGTCCACAAAAATTCCAATGTTATTTCAGGTATCTTACCTCATCTGTTGCCCACACTCCCTGAGAGGACCCACACCCCCAGCACTGTATTTCCACCCATGTCCACATTCCCTCTGCTGGACACTGGTCCTTTCAGCACCAATGCAGAGGCCCTGTGGTAGTGGAGGTGTTCAGGTATTCACAGCAACACAGCTGTACCACGAAGTAAGTTTGTGCACTGTGATGTTCATGGCTGGTGATAGGTGCATCCCAAAATTGTCATGTGGCAAATGTAGGGTTTGCATGAGTGGTGTAATATGGTGATTATTGGGTGATGGTCACTGTCATTGAAGATGTGAGTGGCCCAACATAATGGTGTGTGTGCATGTCATCTTGATCAGCTATGCATATGCTTTGTGGTACAGGCTGCACATCCATGACTTGCTGCTCGGAGTCTCCTCAGGATGTTCCTGTACACATGTTTTTGGTGAGGGCTAATGCAATAGCTTCTTTCTCGTGTGGCATTACATTTGCACTCCTGTCATGTGAGCCTTGCATGCTTTCTCCTGACATGTGTTATGTTGAGTAGCCACTCCATGATCAGGGGGACTGGCCTATAGAGAGGTCTGGTGGTTTCACAGTATACCACTTAACCCTGGGCCTCTTTTGCCTGGTATTTCTACATGTTCTCATGGTGAAAGGGTCGTGCTTGTTGTGGGAGTGTGATATGGCTCCACTCTGGGAATTATTTCCATGTCGTCTTTTGGTTCCCGGCCCAACATTGCCCATGATGCATAGACATGCAAAACACCTGACTCTCACTTTCCACATATGTGGATTATCCAGTTGACAAGTATGCATGTGGGTGCTGTGCGATGTGTGAAGCATGCAGAGCATCGCTGGTGATGTGTGGGTGTTGGATGCCTAAATATCTTTCTCATTTGTCATGTGTAATGTTGCTTCTGTATTCTCATTGATATGGTCAAAAGGATGTGTAACCTTGCATTTCTTTTTTTATGTCTGTGTGTCCTGTGTGTGGCTAGATAGGAAGACATGCATGATGAAGAGCTGGGCGGGGAACTATTGATTTTCCCCTTTGCAGGAGCATTTGCATGGCAGTAGTGAGTGGTGTGAGCAGAACCAGATGCAATGGCGCAGAGTGACAAAGCTTCTGGATGTCATTCAGGTGAGACCTTTTTTCCCACTTAATGCATGGGACTCATGGGTACACATGTGATGGAGATATCATGCCAGGGTCTGTCTTTATGATATCTGGTATTTTGCATGTGTCTCATGGACAATTTTCTGCCAACCTCACATGAGTGAAGGATATTGTAACAAAGTGACCTCCCTGGACACTCAGGTAGGTTCCTTCAGTTAAGCTTTATTATACGTCTCTTCAAGATCTCACAGAGTGAACCACTGGGTCCCATCACCCAGGCTGACTTGTCTCAACTGCCCCTTAATAGAATCTGGACACATCATTAAAAACCCAAACATTCCACTGCAGCACATCAACATTTCTGAGCTCATCCTGAACATACATACCTTGCAAGCACATCACAACACATCTCCCTTTCTTCCAAACCGCAACATACAAATAAAGCACATCACAACACATCTCCCTCTCTACACACACTCACAAAACCACACAAGGAAACACGAGGGAACACATTAGCTGTGCATCTTTTTAATGAGAGATGCAACTCATCAATATCTGGAGAGCGTCCCGCCCGACCTACTTCACACCCGTATTCGGAGGGCGCCCCCGCCCCTCTCTACATTCACTGACTTCGAAGCAGTACACTTCAAATTCACTTTGTACGGGATACACTCTACATACTTCACTTCTGAGGCGGCAGCCTCGACCCTCCAGTCACTACATACTTCACTTCTAAGGTGGAAGGTGCAACCTTCCATTCCCTATGGGACATCAAATTTGAGTGGGACATCCACACCCACATACTTCACTTTGCATGGAAGGTGCTACCCTCCAACATTGAGGTAAACATGCACCCACACTCACACATGGAAGGCACTACCCTCCACTTAGCCACAAAAACCTAGAGTAACATCCCAAAAGAAATAAGAAAGACCAAAGATCACCTAAAATGTAGGCAATTACTAAAAACCTGGCTGCTCAACACCACAGACTCAAACTGAAAACCGAAACAGAAAGGAAAAGGGATGACTAAACTAGAGTGGACACGGACAACTGCCACAAACGACTGGGTAGCTCCCACGGCACCCGAATGAGTGACTCTGAGTATAGAGTGGAGACGAAGTCAACAACCACACCCTAAACCCACCCAACACCCGCACTCGCCCCTTAGTTCCCATCAGGTACCACAGTGTTGTAAAATTGTCAGGATATTATCAAACACCACAATAACTGAGCTATGGATATTGGCGGGTGCACTGGCTGTTTAGTGGGAAGGGGAGACAGATAGGGATGCGAAGGAGGTGGGGGGAGGAGGGGGCAAGATGTGAAAGGGACCTTGAAGGCCCGACGGACCCAGGTCAGGACAGAGGCGCAGGGGTGCTCCCAAAACCCATATGGGGAGATTACAGAAGCCAAAGCACACCGCCTCAAGTGAGGATAGGGTTGCCAACTAACCAATTTGTACCAACAATTTCCCCCTCCACATACATCTCTCAAACTCCAAACTAAACACAACCACAAACCTACAGCACAACAAACCGCACAAACTTCACTACATTGCAACAACAAAACAAAAACACACATAGGCTCGCACAACAGTACAAGACGACTACCGGCCGCAAACACCCTAGGCCCAGCCAACGGACCCACCGGGCTGAGGCCGACAACAGCACATCACTGCTCTCTTGCACTTTTACAGCTTCCTCATACTAACCCCCCTCCCTTCCTCTTTCAGAGCTGCCAGAGCGCCAGGGGACCACTCCGGTGATGATAGTGCGTGGTACAAATGTCCTTTAACATTAACATTAACACTAATTAGCAGATTACTTTACTGTTATCATCTGTAAACTTCTATAAGTCCATAGGTGCTTGGCACCTTTAAACCTGTCCCTCCTCAATGCATCGGAGGGACAGGGCCTTTGTATCCTTGTCCTTTACTGCTTTTTATCGTGTGTTCTGTCGTGTTTTCTGCACAGGAGTTCATGTGGGACTCGTGGCGGTGCAGCTCTCTCCTTTGGTTTTGGTGAACAGACCCATGGGATACCCTTATGGCACCCATGGGTAGGGGTGCAACCCCTTGCCCCAGTGTATGTTTTTGGGCACCTGTGTTTGGCCCACAGAGCAGGGTATGGGCTGGTGGCAGCTCCATGCTGAATTTGACAGGTGCTCTAAGTATCCTCCATTTTGGGATACCCAGGCCCTGCCATAGGAATCAGTTGATTCCTGATAGGAAACAAGATGGCCCCTGTGGCCTCTTGCTTTCTATTGCCTGTTACATTGTTTTACCAAAGTCCTGGGAAGCCCTGACTCTGTCCCTTCCCCCTGACAGGCTGTTGGATGGAAGTTCGATATATGTTGTTGTTGTGAAGTCCAGGCCAGACTGGCTGGAGCCTTCCCAGTGACTGTATGTTGTGGGTACACCCTGTGGGTGGGACCTGGGTGAATGGAGTGTGTGACGAATACACATTCTGTGTTGTGGGTGTCTAGTATCTGGTGTTTGACACAATGACTGAGACAGCCCTGCCCGAAACTGGTATGAATGCAGTGTGGAGTGTTGAACGGCTGGGTACTTGTCCCAATACACATACGTTGTTGTGACTGTTCGGAGAGGAGTGAATGGCCTGAATGCACTATGCATCTGATTGGATGCCTGGCTGCATGAATCCCATTCTGACCGATTGGTTGCCTGAGTGTGACCCAGCAAAATGAATGGGAGATCAACTAGTATATCTGGGGGCCTCTCACTGCTAGAATTCGTGTTCAGAAGCTTAAGAGAAACTGGAGTTGAAACTGAAGCTTAACCTTGAAGCCCTGCTGGAAGAGAATTGCTGTTGCTCTCCTTCACAATCTGAAAGCTGCTGTGTCTCCAAGAACTGACCCAGAGAGGACCTGGTAAGGTGCCCTCTTCCCGAGCTACGAGGGACCATTGTGCACCAGCTAATCTTTGCCAAAGCTCCCTAGTAGACAGACCTATGACAGGCTGCCGACCGGAGATGGGGACTGCCGCGGAATCCCAAAGAGAAGCGCCCGGATTGTTGTCTGCCTCTGTCGACGACTGCCATCGCCGACTGGAGCCGGCGTGCTCCCGTTTGCCTAAGAACTTCAATTTGATCCAAGGATGCTCTCGTCTACATCGCTGCCTGCTTTATCTAATTGGAGAAGGCCCGACCGTCGACGCGACAGGGAGCATCCAACAGTGGATACTCCCGCCACCGAAAGACCACAGAGACGGCGACGACTCGACGCCCTTGCTGGGCCACAGTTCTTCATCATCTCTTTGCAGTCCAGAACTATCATCACCGAGGTGCCCCGCACGCCTCTTCCTTGCAAGACGCCAACACTCCGTCGTTGACGAGCACCGCTAGGAAAGAAGCTGCCACTTCACCGCCGTAGTTCAACCTGTTGTCCGTCGGACGTTCGATGACCCATGACTGCTGCCTTGAAGAGGGGGCACTCAAGAAGGGCCGTTGATTCCCCGAAGATGAACGCTACATTCATGGTAGATTGGGCTTGTAGAACTATTGTAGAAGGAAATAAGACTTATAGACAATATATGGACTAGGCTTGTGATACATCTTTGCTTTACAGGTTGCCCAGGTGGGGGGATCGCCACACAGAACTGTGTCTAGTAGTATGGGGCCAGCATTCTGCCAATTGTTCAACCATCTTGCTTTCCTTCCTCTCTCTACTGTTGGTTTCCTCTTTATTGATCTGTGTGACATTTTGACAGTATAGTTGATGCACTTTAATAATAACATAATAATTGCGGTACCACTGTAGAACTGTATATATTTACCATTGTTGATTTTCGGAGCACAAAGTGAGTTATTGTGATAGTGTACATAACCTTGAATATTAATTATATAAAGACTGTGTTTTAACTAATACATTGTGTGGACATTCCTTTGTGGGGGCTTGGGGACTAAACTGTACTTAAGAACCAGCCTGCATCACCTCCTAATATGATATGATAGGTTATTTATAACGCGCTTAACACCCAGTGGTTTCTAAGCGCGGACCCGGGCATTGAACCTGTGTTGCTCCGTGTTGTCTTGCTTCCAAGGCGAGCACGTTGCCGCTGAGCTATACTCCTGAGAAGCTAGGCCTTGATTGCTCGACCATTGCTACCAAATAGAGAATCTTGGCTGGGGTCCTCTGTGCCTCTCCTCTACCATATAGAGAGCAGGAGTACAGACAGCCCCCTCCAGTCTTTACACTTACCTAAGAAGGCTCTCCAGCTCTCCACTTCACACCACTTCAGGCACACTTCATCCACGTGCCTTATTTTAACACTTCTATAAGTCCATAGGTGCTTGGCATCTCTAAACCTGCAAGTCCTAGAAAATGTCAACTTCTAATGCACCCACACATGTCATCATATGCACTTCGCGTTGCTCTGTGCATCACTCATCCACTTCAAAACACACATGTGCAACGATTCAAATATGTACATGTTAGGACTGCAGAAACATGTTTCTCCACATGTTCATGTGAACCTTTGTTTAATCAGTTACTATATGGAACACTTCAAAGTATACGGAAAACACATCATCAAAAATAATTCCATAAACCAGTGGCATCAGCTTCATATGTACTTGCTTCAGGTCAGTCTGCGCAGCAGTTCACTGACCATTCCCCGTACCTCGTCATCTCGGATGCCCGCTGCTTCGATTTTTTTATTTATTATGCCAACCATATTTCACTTCTAGCTTCTAGCATACTGTGCATCACATCTTCACACAAACGCTGACTGTGCTCATTCTGTGCTGTACATCTTCTCACACAGCCTTTCTTTTTCGACACAGCCTCATGTTCCATGTCAGACCAGAGCAGGTTCTTTACTTTATTCCTCCAAACTTCCTGGTTAATTCAGTAACGCACCAACACGTTGGTAGGTGCTTTTCTCTCAGGAAACATCTAATCTCTTAGAGCTTCTCTCAATTCCTCATCGTTAAACAATGAATGTTTTATATCGTCACAGGGATTACTCATGGGATACATGCTGGCTGCATTACTCCAGACATTGGATGCTCGTGACGATACGCAGCTGAGTGTTCACAGCACTCGCCCTGCGTCATTGCAAATCCCTCGTACTGCAATGAGCTCTCTGTGTCACAACGGCCGCCATATTATGCTTTGATGATTGTCCCCACTTTGAACCACAGTACTACTGCCGTTGGCGGTGTCCTGCACTCTCCAATATCTATTCCCGGACCGCCCAGCATGGCAGGTGCCTATCATCAATCTAGCCTTTTCAACATGGCCTTTCCCCAAGATGCTTCTCAGCACACTTTTCCAACGTGCAACATGGGACACCCTTACCACTTGAAGTTCTCTGATGAGAATCCTTCGCACTACTATCATCACAAAGGTAACACCCTAATTTTCTTCTCAGTCTTTTGAGAGGAGGGGCTGGGGCTCCTGCTTCTCACACGCCAGGGAAAGCCCAAACCTGCTTTGTTTGCACTGGTTTTCTTCAGTCCTGTCCCTCCTTGTATGCTCTGGGGCTCTTGAGCAGATCCCTTTATACTCAGCCCTGGGGTTCTGTGCTAGGGCACTGGGGCTTCTGTTTCATTACTTTTCCCCCTGGGTATAGCACTGGGACTTCTGCTTCATATCTCCCCCCCTGGGTAAAACGATGGGGGTTCTGCTTCCCAGCCTTTTCTTCCCTGGGTGATGGGACAGACGTACTTCTCATGCGGGCAGTGGTTCCTCTCCTCCTCTTCTGTTCCCCCCTCAGCAGACTGCTACAACTTTTCTTCTTCTCTCTTTCTTTGCACACAGGTTCTTTTGTACTTCTTAGAAGAAATGCTCATCGCCAGTGTAACAAAGCTATCTTATGACACTCTAGTAGGTTCTCCAAGTAAGCTTTATTGGTATCACTACATATTATACCCACCAAAAATATCGCCATGTATATGGTCATCAGGAACGGCCATAGGCGATATTATGGAGGGGGGGGGTCATTTTGGGGTTTTTTGGGAGCAGGGGGGCCGGGAGTGTCCGCCGCTCCTTTAAAAATAATGGCTCCATGCCTTAATATTGCTGGAAAAATATGGCGATATTTTAGTATAGCGATATTTTTGCGGGGATATTAACACATGGAACCACTTTATTGACAGTTAATTATTAAGCTGTTACAGAGTGAACCACTGGGTCCCATCACCCAGGCTGACTTGTCACAACTGCCCCTTAAAAGAATATGGAAACCTCATTCACACCCAAACATCCAAACATTCCACTGAAACACATCAACATTCTCTCAGCTCATCCTGAACATACATACCTTGCAAGCACATCACAACACATCCCCCTTTCTTCTAAAGACGCCACATACACGTAAAGCACATCACAACAGATATCAATGAGGTTGCAGTGTACTTTTGCTATTACAGGGTACACACAGTGTGTCAATCCAAGAGGCGCATTCTGAGGGTATTGTTATGGGTTATATGGATTGGCCCAATTACATGATTGAAGGCCAGCTTTGATGTGGCATTACTGTGTGTGTTCAGCAGGAGTTGTCATTCATGAGAAGTAGGTTTGTACTACCTGTTTTAGAGTGTCATGTCCCTGTGCCCTTTGGCCTGCTAAGGGAATGAGTGGTGTCTGAGGGCAGAAGCCCTCCTGCACCGCTACTGCTATGCCATGAGGTGTGACAATATTGAGCAGGACACAACATGCCACATACTACAGGGAGTGCATATAGCAATACACCACCTGAGTGGTCAAAGGAGCAGGAGCATGGCGTAAGCACTCTGAATGTGCGCTCAACTTTGCCCTTAGTGGCTATGTGCTCTGTGTTGTAGTATGTCTCATCAAGATGGCAGGATTCCTGATGGGTATCAACAGGAATGGTGACAGCGGGTAGGCACTATCCCCTGCAAAGGAGTAAATGGTTGTTAATTGCATATGTTGTAATTTCTTGTGTTTCTGTGTGTCATGCAACTCCTTTTGTGTGCATGATAGTTGAAACTCACCCACGAGCCAGCTGTTTCCAAAGAATCCTGGTGGAAGGGCCTGGTATATGGGGGAATGCCAGAAGAGGGATCTATCATGCATGCACCCTGGGTAATTGCATTGACATGCATGATGTGTCCCTTGGCATCACAGATGACCTGCAAATTGGTGAAATGTAAATATTTCCTGTTGTTATAAACGTGCTCTGTTTCTCAGGGTGTAGGAGCACTGCATGGGTGCAGTCGATCGCTCCGAATACCAGGGAACGTGTGAAAATCATATAATTCCTGGCACACTCTTTGCCTTGCCTGCAGTGTGTGTGGTATGTGAATGTGCCTGTGCAAACATGCTAGGATGCAGCACAATACCCTGTGGAGGGACCTTGCTTGTGTGGAATGTGATATACCCCCATAAAATGATCCTGTGGCCAGGAAGTGTAGGGCGGAAAGCAGAGGTGACACAGCCTGTGAGCAGATAGTGGGTGATACCAGGTAACTCTCCCAATCCCTGACAAGGTGTAGGTTGACATGGGGGCGAACAGTATCTTCCATGGACCTCCTCATCTGGCATCCCAAATAATGTTGTTCGATGATGAAATATTCTGGCCCTCATTCTCATACTCCTTCCATGTAACAATATCAGTGCTAGCAATGCATGATCCGGCATTGTGGCAATCATATGTTCATTGGAGTTGCTTTGCTCTTTTTTGCTTGGGCTTTAATTGCACTTCGTGCTTTGCAGCGGGTAACGGGAGGAGTACGATCGTTAGATGATTGTTCTCCTTTGGAGTCAAGACAATTGCACAATAGCTTCTGTGAATAGCGTTTACTTAACGTTTAATGGTGTGTGTTTGTTGTTTGCAAGGTGCGCCCCTCCCCACATCCCTGTTCTTTCTCATTTTCCTCATTTAATGAGGATTTTCCATGTGCCGAACCCTTTCAATTCTTTGCGATGGCTTTTCCTGCACTGCCTGGGTAAGGTGCTTCTGCAGTGTGTTAAGTGGCAAGGGCCAGCGTAAAGTCCAATCTGTGAATTGTTAGTCGGTGCAAAGTATACTTGTATGGCCAAAGTCATTTTGGGCTGTGCTAAACATTTTGTAAATGAGGACCCTTGAGTCCCCAGGACTGTTTGTTAGGAGACTACACCAAACCGACAAGCATGCAACTCTGGGAGGGGGTTCGGGGGAACTCATTGCTTGCAGGACAGAGATATGCCACGAAATGACAGAACCCAAGAGAGCAAACACACATATCCTTTTCCTGGATATCTTAATTATTTCATGACAGTTACATGTGTATGCACAATAAACCCAATTAAATGTCTTTCAACATTTTCTTTCCAAATAGAACCACAATTACTAACAGCGAAACAGGTTAATAAAGAATTTGACGTTCTGCTGGAAGGGTATTTCAAAGGAAAGTTCTAGTGGAATCAAGGTGGCCAATGAAAATCAAACATCCAGTCACCATTTAAGAAAGAAAGACAAAAGAGGTCTGACCACCGAAATCATGCCACTCTAAGAATAAGCCACTACATGTCTAAAAGGCTAGGACAGTGATCCCGACTTATAACACCAAACACCCTGTGATTTACTATCTTTTTAAATGTGAATCATTGGAGCCGGCATGAAAAACTTCAAGATCAAACAAACAGTCCAAAGTGGCGATGCCCTCTCGCTGGCCAGTAGGGGCAGCATGGAAGCACTGATCCTGAAACCAATGCCTAACATAGAACAATAGAATACAGCAAGCACAATTATGGTAAAATGGAACCAGAAGCTTAAAAAAAAAGTTATCAAAGCCTGGTGTAAAGAGCTGGAAAGATTGGATAAGGTTAGGCGGCCAGTGGTTTTCGCTAATGAGCGTCAAGACCACGGTACAACCTTCACTGCTAGCCAAATTCAAAATCCTCACCAATTCTATAGCTGACTTTTATAATCATTGAATAAACACGGCATAGGCTAAGTTGGTAACAACAAGATGCAGAGAAAATTATGATACAACTGAGTGCCTTTTTTGTGAAGAAAACAAGGATATGAAAAATCTCCTGAAGCAGGAAGGGCAGGACAAATTAAAGAATCATAGGGTTCAAAGCACAAGTAAAGCCTATTAGAAGACCCTAGCGGGTGTTTGGCATTTGCGCCTTGAAACACTTGTGTATAGGTGCGTTATAAATGCCATATCATATCATTGGTCAATCAGCTGGCTTTACGTACTGGTATAGCCCGCAAATTGATTACAGCCCATAGTTTGGGCTGCAAGTAGTTACGAGATCGAGTAGAGCTGCCTACAGCAGTGGACGCGTTGCTCAGCGTGAGTATTCCGGAATGGAAAGAGTTCACTTTCCGTTCTGAAATACAAATTCCTACACCAACGTGTGCACGTAGGCTGACAGGCAGGAAAAAAGGAAAGCTAAGCAATGGGAACCCTTTCCCAGCATCACGCTCACAGACATTAAGTTATGAAATAAAAAAGCAAAGGAAACGCTTTCGCAGCATTTCAAATGAAAAAGGGGCTGACATGAGCTGCACTGCAGCATAATGGGGAACAAATGAAAAGTTTATATTTAGCAATGAAATCAGAGGAAATGTTGTGACATTTGTGGACGTTGCACAGAAAGCTAAGTAAATGAATTGGCTGTTAAGTGAATGTACGTACATTTGGAGCTTATAGAAGTTTATTAACTTGCATATTTGTGTGGAGTAAGTGGTGCCTAACATTTGTGTAGTGGGGGGAAATAAAGCACCCCTAAAGTAAACATAATTAGAGCAGGGGCAGGCATACCCGCACCTGATTCCACTTTAGTATGATACTCCTCCCACCCAAGCACCTTCCACCACCATATAAAAAAATTAAACATGTTTAATGGAAGTACAAAAAATTTCTGCAACTTTTACCATTTTGCAATTTGTTGTACTTCCATTAAACATGTCTCATTTATTCAACTTTAATTAAACAGTGAGGGTGTTCTAATAGCTTTATAGACCTGCAGCTCGGGCCATACCAGGCGTTATGGTCTATCATACCTCATTAAAGTAACTCCGTCTTCAGGGCCCATAACGCCCGGTACGGCCCTCGCTGCAGTTCTATAAAGCCATAGTACAAATGTTATGAAGGCTAGAAAGATAACTCCAATAAAATTGCAAATGGGATGCATTTTCTGCTACAGCAGCCATTAGAAACCGAAACATGTCTTTGAGAATCATCACCACAGAAGTAAGCTTAAAGAAAGAAACAAAAAAAACAACTGAAGGTAAAATTCCAGAGAACTGCTGGATTAATCAATCACCTTGTGGACATGTGTTATAATGTCATCCCTGGGCATCCCAACGTAACATCATTATTGCCGTTTTGTTCGTTTGTGCTCAGTGCAAAAATGAATAGGTCACCTTATTCTCAAAGATGACCCACACAGTTAAGGGTGGGCTGAATAGTAGCACAGATAGAGGCTGTCCAGCCCCCTTGAATACATTAGTTTTTGGGAGAGCTCACCGATAGTAATGTGTTACAGGCTCGCTGCACCCACGTGGTTGTTAGGAGCACATTTCACAGTGACAGGTCCATAAAGGCACTGTCACTGTGAAATGCAGAAACAATAACAATAACGATAAATAAATATATACTTTTCTATTCTTGTTTGAAGGATAGACAGGCGAATGGGAGAGCAGCAGTTCACACCACTGGCATGCCACATGAAAGACAATGCAGGTTCAGAAATGAACCTGTCATGCACCGTGCCTTCCTCTGTGGCTGTTGCAAACAGGCAGAGGGGGAGGTCTTCGATTTGTGTGCATTTCAAGGCATATTCTGTTTGTGAATTTGGGATGCACATTGAAATGTGCAAAAATGCCCCATATTTTCTAAATGCACACAGTGATTGAAGGAATTGGAGGCTTAAGGATTTGTGTGCACCTTTTTTTGATACATGTCATCATTTTTGCCAAAATGAGTTTGGTAATATGGCTCTATGGCTTTAATCTGCCTGATCCCAGGAAAAGTCAAGCTTGACTGTTATGACTTCCTCATCTGAAAAAAAAGATCCGGGATTTTGGGAGGTGAGTGTGCTCCACCAGGTTGCACTCGGTGTGAGATAAGCAAGTGATGTGTCATTTATTTTTTTACAGCAATTTTAAAAGAAGATTTATTTTATCAAGATTAAGAACCAAGGGCATTCCAACATCAAGTCGGCCATGGCTTTCTAATTCGCTGGCTCAACACCTGTAGTCACAGTGAGTTTCAGTTTTTTCCTTGAAAACTAGTAGAACAACAGGCTGCATTTTAAAATGAAATTGGAATATGCAAAGGTGACTCTGATATCTCCACAAAAAACATAAGAGCCAATCCTAATAGATTAGGTCAACTACCAGCCCCACGTTTAAGGTTGCATGCATGGACTGAAAACAAGTTGCGAAAATTGCCATAACCGTGGAGTCTTGGCGCAAAATTCATAGAAAAAGCACTATGTCTGTGCTAACTACTTTGAGCTATAAAGAGCATTGCACGTACTTAAGCATACAAAATGTTTAGTGCTGGGCATTGATGCATGAATTTTAAAGCGCAAAGTAACCCGCAGCACAAAGAATAAAGTGGTGCACCCAGAACACCCACAACATGCCCCCACGTAAGCGAAAACCAGTGCTATCAATCAACATTTGTGCTGGGCAAATGTCAAAACGTAACCAAGGAGTGCCAACGATTAAGCAACATTATACCATTTCACCATCATAGAGCAACCAGGTGAAACTACACATCACCCAGCCTAACTCAAGCAACACCCCAGCAAAACAATGGCCCGTACCCCTAACTCAAACCAACACCCCAGAGAAACTGCGGCCCAATCCCCCTAACTCAAAGCAGCACCCTGGCAAAACTGTGGCCTGTCTCCCTAAGTTAAACTAACACCCCAGCGAACCTGCGGCCCGTCCCCGTAACTCAAACCAACACCCTGGCAAAACAGTGGCCCATCCACCTTAACTCAAAGCAGCACCTTGGCAAAACTGCAGCTCATACTCCCTAACCTAAAGCACCACCCTGGTGAAAATGCACATTGTCTCCCCTCCCTCTAAAGAATCAAACCCATATTCCCTGTTAACCATGGTCACCATGATGGAGCGATCAAAGGATAACTGATTTCATGAGCCATTTACAGTTTCATTGTACCAGCCATGTGTACTGACACATGCATGGCTTGATCTTTGAGACACGCATATGCAACTGACAGGATTTACCAGGTAGCCGCAACTGCTGGAGGGTGGCAACAGGGGGAGCCACATGCCCACCTCTGGCTGACCTTCTGACCCTTGTGGCCCTCTGCTGACCCTGAGCATTCCCCAATGTGTCCAGCTTGGTTGGACAGGATGGTCATGCGAGCGCAGGTGTCCCAGCCTGCTCCACCACCTGTAGGGGTGGGAGGGAGAGTCTGGGCTCAGGCACAACTTGTGCTAGAGGGGAGCACCTGCTGCACAAGCTTCCACCACCGGTGTGGTGAAAGATGGGAGGGGACCCCACAGAACAGCGGTTGCCCTGAATGCTGGGTAAAAATGTGCTTGGTGGAGATGGGCAAGGGCATGGCTCACATGGGCCTGTGACTGCCGCACAGCAGCCTGTGCCTGCAGTCAGCCGAAACCCCTTCCATGCTGATCTGACTTCTGGGGAGCTGCCGGGATGCTTGGCCTTTTTTTCACTGTTTCGATTGGAGAAGACGAGAACTCCCAGCAGACAAAGCTCTGCCGGAACATTTTGTGGGGCATAGCCCTTGGCTGTCTTGGGGATGGGCAGAGGGTGGGTTTGTCAGCAAGAACCAAGTGGAGCACACGCAGGACTCTTACATACTGTCAACAGTAAGTCAAAGGAAGGCAACTATGATTAGTTAATCTGTGTACCCTGGGTGACTGAGGAGGAAGTCTGGCCAAAAGTGCCATGACTCCTCATGGACACAACAAGAGTACTTTCCATATTGGATTCCATGCCGACTTCCGGTGCTGGCCAGCCATCTGAACCTTTCATTCATTCCAGTGGGAAACTGCCAGTTCAAAGCATCAGAATGGGCACAGACAGGACACGTCCCCAGCCTCCTAGCAAAGTATCCCCCAGCGTGGCCCCGTTAGGCAGAACACAGGTGTAGAGGGCTGAGTCCCTTCGAAGGGTGGATGACTGCCAAATGCATGGGGGTTTAGCTGGTCTGTAAGACCTCTATGGACAAGCAGTGTACACCGTTGGATACACCATACCTATCAAGCTACCCTATTCAATGCAGAACCCCTTGAGCCCATCATAAATTGATTCTGCACAGCATGGATATGCAAGCAGATGGAGAGGTCTCATGAGACCTGATTGGTCACTGTACATCCAATAACATGTAGCAGCATGCACCCCAGACAGTTTGACCTGAAAGTATGCAACACACTTCAGTGGAGGTGAAGTTGGCAGCACTCTGCCTCACCTTGGGGTGCTGGGCGATGGAGAGGATGATGGAGTGGACATGTGTCCCCTTGAGGCAGGTGTGGGGGATCTGGGCCCTGACGATGTGCTGTGGAGATGTGGTGGTGAAACACAGAGGTGGAAGTCCCAAGATGGCAGAAGAGGTGGTCAGAGAACCACACAGGTGAGCCACATGAGAACAGGCAATGGGGAGCAGCAGGCACTCCAAGGCAGTGGTGGTGGTCAGCAGGCACTCAAACACTGCCAGGCAGCAGCAGATTCTGAGGTTTGGTAGTAATACATGGCAATGGGAGGAGGCACAAATGGTACAAGACAGGAAGCACTGGTGTGTCTCATTTAATCACGGGAGGCAGCAGTGGGAAGATAAGAGTAAGGGGCCCTAGTGCATAATGTATGCATTATGCCCTCCACGCAGCACGCCTATTTGCCTGACACAGTGAAGGAGATATTTAAGGGGTGCGACGTGTATATCCAGTTGTGCACGAGAAAGTATGTAGATAGAGGAATTACGATTTGAGACACAACTTTCTCAGTGCAAATTATTTTGGGGTGCCACAAAAGCCTTTATGGTCAGAATTGAGCATCCTATTTTCTTGTTGGGGGGCCCGTGCAAGCCCTTTCATTTATGTTAGGAATTGCATATCCTAGTTCTTTGTTGGGGGTGCCTGTGGAGACCTACAGAACCTCTTTTCTATGTTGTGCATCACATAGAAAAACAATCTATTTTGTTTAGGATTGACTGCACCATGAGTGGGAAGGCTCTGCAGAGGGGGAGAGGATGAAGATGTGGACGAGGACGAGACCAGGGGAGTTGTGAGCCTACAGGTGCCCCTGCACCACCAAGGCCCAATAGGGCCAAGAGGGGCCATCCTGCATAGCAGGAAGAGGCACCACCCATTAAGATTTTTTTAAGGAGCACTATGTGGAATGGTTCCCTTTGGCTGGCAGTTCCCATACTTCAACTCAGCCATTGAGAATATGGCAGGAGGCCACAGACCTCATCATTGCCTGTGGCATGGAGGAGCACACCTCTTGCGACGGACCAAGGAGAAGCTCAGTGGGAACCTGGCCTCTGCCCAGGCCAATGTAGGAGGTTCACCAGAGGAGGATGAGCTGACTCCATTTGAAGAGGTCGCTAGTGGATTTCTCGGCAGTGAGCAGGTGACTGACATGGATACTGTGAGGGATCAGAAGTAAGACTCGGACACAAAGGTGGCATGTTTTTATGCATATCATTTTATTTAGCAAAAAGAGCGCTTCAGAAAAGCCTTTCTATCCCTGAAGCTAAGAGGGGTTTCCCTACCTCAACTGAAACTAGTGAACTTGTCAGGAAGTCTAAAATAAATGCTCAATCACCATTGTATCCAAAAACCAAGACTGTGCAAGGATGGTCTATTCAAGGTGTTCAGAGTTCTTTGTGGTTTTAATCCTAACAAGAAAATGCTCCGGGTCTTACCAGCGATAAGGTGAGGCAAAATGATAATGTTCACAACTCTGAGAGATCCAGAACTTTCCTTCAAACTCCAGAAATAAGGTCAAGGAAATAATTATCCTTTTTTTGCTAGTGTTTTCTTCTTTAAGCCCACAATGTCTCTGGTGTAAGGGTTTTATTTAATTTCCCCTTTTTGGTACTCTGCTGCTCCTGGTAAACTTGGTTTACATTCCTGTCTAGTATTGACGGTTATCTTGGCCCATCTATTGGGACGAAGAAGAGTAATAATCTTCTGGTAAATTTCTTCACTTTTTTGCAATACTGGGTTCAATTTCCTGCCCAGCACGATTTATCATTAGTCCCACAGTAATAAGCAGGTCACTTGGTGTTTGTCACGTTGTATTTTGGTGTTTGAATTTCCTTCTTTCACCCTCGGTAGTGTTGTCTTCAGTCCCCCACATTCACTCCCCACCCTGTCAATACCTTTCTTTCCTGGTTTCTCAGCTTGTTTGCCTGGGTGTCATCTGGGGCTGGGAGGTCATAAAGGACATGTCTCTGCTGCACTTCTAGCTGCCGCCAAGCACACCATTTGATAAAGTTTCCCCTTGCAGGCTCTCCTTCCCACAGACTCCTCTCTCGCTCTGCAGGATTTGGGAAGTTCCTCTGTGCTTCAGTTGCATCAGTAAATAAAGGTCCAGTGCCGGACACCTCTCCTGTTCACTTCAATTTCTTCCATTCTCTTCAGAGGCCATATATGTCATGACCCTTGCCCAAAACCTCCTCTGGCAAACCCATTGGCCAGGTGGAGTCAGGACTCAGGCTTCTAGAGCCTGGCATCCTCTTCAAAAGCCCTCATGGGGCCAGTCTTGGCGCCTATGGAACCAGGCTCATACACCATGAACACCAATGTGCTTGGGAACTACGTTATTGTATTGTCAGCCAACATGGAGGCATCCACATAGCTTGGTTCCTAAAAACCAAGCTATGCAGTCTAGTGTTTTGGGTGTGACAGGCCTGGAACTACTTTCCCTGGTATTACTTTACCTGGACTATATAAACCACACCCTGACTGCAGAACCTTGTGTTACTTTGCAGCTTGCAACGTGACGCTCACCGTGTCCAGCTATTCCCTCGAACCTCGGAAAAGCAGAACCTGCAAGGAGACAAAATGAACATTGCCACCGCACAGGCCCTATGACTGTCAGATCGACCTTGTTCCTGGTGCACAAATCCCTTGCGGCAGTATCTACACTCTCACAGAACCAGAAAACCTTCATTTGAAATCCTATTTAGACCAGTACCTTGCAAACGGATTTATCCGTCCTTCGAAGTCCCCCGCAGCCAGTCCTTTGTTCTTCGTACCGAAAATGGAAGGAGACTTGAGAACCTGTATTGACTACTGCGCATTGAACCAGATCACCATGAAGAACCGCTACCCCTTGCCACTTATCCCTGAGATGCTAGACCAAGTTAAAGATGCCCAGATTTATACCAAATTGGACCTTCGAGGAGCGTACCACCTGGTCCGAGTCAGAAAAAGAGATGAATGGAAAACTGCCTTCCGTACTAAGTACGGCTTGTTTGAATATCAAGTCATGTCCTTCGGGTTATGCAACGCTCCTGTGGCATTCCAATATTTCATGAATGACGTCTTAAGGGAGTTAATCGCCTTAGTGTACATGGACGACATCTTAGTATACTCAGCCTCGGAACAAGATAATGTCAGGCACGTTTGTTCAGTCCTCACCAAGGTCCGTCAACATCGTTTGTTTGCAAAGCTTGAAAAATGCTTTTTTCACGTCAACGAAGTAGAATTTCTTTATTTTATCCTGACTCCAGGAGGCATCAGAATGGACGTGCACAAGGTAGATGCTATTCTGAAATGGCCTTCACCGACGTCTCTGAAAGGGGTACAAGGCATGCTGGGCTTTGCAAACTTCTACCGCCGGTTCATCCCAGACTTCTCTCAGGTTGTGCACCCAATCACAGTACTATTATGAAAAAACAATAAAAAGTTTGCTTGGACCGAAGAAGCAGAAGAAGCCTTTCAGGAACTTAAACAAAGGTTTACCTCCGCTCCAATCCTGTGACATCCTCGTCGGGACCTCCCTTATGTCGATGAAACTTTTGCGTCCAGTCTCGCAATGGGGGCTGTCCTTTCACAGAGAGACCCGGAAACCGGCCAGCTACATCCTGTGGCCTTCTGGTCGAAAAAGTTCTCACCTCCAGAGATTAATTATGCCTTCACGGACAAGGAACTGCTGGCTATCAAATCTGCCTTTAAAGCCTGGAGGCACTACCTTCTGGGGGCCAGAGACACCATTACAGTCATCACAGACCAACGAAACCTGCAATATCTCAAAACAGCCAAGTCCCAGTCCTTGCGCCAATTACGGTGGGCCCTTTTCTTTGCCGAATATGATTATGTAATCACATTTCGACCAGGAGTCAGAAACGGAAAGGCGGATGCCTTATCTCGCATGGGCATAGATTAAATAGTATATACAACTCCAGACCCAGTACCTATTATACCTGAAGACAAACTCTTGGGTATCATGACAGCCTTAACACAAGCAGAACTACGAAAAGAAATCCAACGTACAATGAATCCTGATGCCTATCTCACATGGCAAACTCAAGGAGAACAATATACCATCAAGGACCACCTACCCTTTTTTAGGGATTGCCTATATGTACCCAAGAAGGAATTACAACAGCATATTATTTCAAACTATCACGATTGACTGATCGAAGGGCATCTTGGGATCGCCAAAACCCTAGCTAAGGTGAAAGAGAAGTTTTGATGGCCTACCTGGCCTAAGGACATCATTCAGTATATTCAGTCCTGCGGTGTCTGCACATAAAATAAATCACAGAAACAAAAACCATCTGGTATCCTACAACTATTGGACATTCCTCCAGTTCCATGGCACACTCTTCCTCTTGACTTCATCACTAATCTACCTCCAAGCCAAGGGTTCAACACCATCCTTGTAGTTGTGGACTTATTCTCGAAGATGGCCCATTTTATTCCTCTCAAAGGCCTCCCAGACGCAGCCACATTAGCAGAAGTGTTCCTGGAGGGCGTGGTTAACCTACATGGCTTCCCTTCGGTTCTGGTCTCTGATCGAGGCAGCCAGGTTGTTTCAAACTTCTGGAAAAAATGCTGTGCAATGGCGCAGATCGACGTTCGGCTATCTACCAGTCACCATCCCCAAATGGACAGCCAAACCGAGAGAACCAATCAGACACTCAAGCAATATTCACGAACAAAGGAATTGGAAAGACCTACTATGGATAGCTGAATATGCATATAACAATTCTTTGCATTCAAGCATGGGACAAACACCCTTATATACCCTTCATGGCAGAAATCCACGTACCTCTGAACTAGACCTTCCAGCCAGCTTGGAAATGGCAGCGGTAAAGACTCTACACACAATCATTACTCAGGCTTTCAAAAGGGCAAAGGAACACCTTATTCATGCCAAAGAAAAACAAAAGAGATTTGCCGACCAACACTGGAAAAAGGTCCCTGATTATCAAGTAGGAGACAAAGTTTGGTTAGCCGCTAAATTTGTACCCATCAAGGGAAACCGGACCTTTCATCCCAGATTCTTAGGACCCTATACCATTACCGGTATTCCATGTGTCCCTCCTGAAAACAATGCAATCCGGCACACGGATTGGGACACCACCTAAGCCCATACTTGTTGACGGAGAACCAGAATTCGAAGTCAAAGATATCTTGGACTCTAAATACTCTAGGACCAAACTATATTATCTCATCGATTGGAAAGGATTTGGACCACAAGATATATCCTGGGAGCCCAGTGAGAATATCCACGCACCACGTCTAATCAGGAAATTCCATCGGAACTTCCCAACCAAACCTGGGCCAGACAGAAGGAACACCATGGGATGGGCCTTAGGGGGGATTGCTGTCATGACCCTCACCCAAAACCCCCTCTGGCAAACCCATTGGCCAGATGGAGTCAGGACTCGTGCCTCTAGATCCTGGCATCCACTTCAAAAGCCCTCATGGGGCCAGTCATGGCGCCTATGGCGCCAGGCTCATACACCATTAACAACAATGTACTTGGGAACTACTTTATTGTATTGTCAGCCAACATGGAGGCATCCACATAGCTTGGATCCCAAGAACCAAGCGATGCGGTCTAGTGTTTTGGGTGTGACAGGCCTGGAACTACTTTCTCTGGTACTACTTTACCTGGGCTATATAAACCACACCCTGACTGCAGAACATGCTTCATGTTACTTTGCAGCTTGCAACGTGACGCTCACCGTGTTCAGCTATTCCCTCGATCCTCGGAGAAGCAGAACCTGCAAGGAGAAAAAAGGAACATCTTTAGCAGCAGCATCCTACCTGCAGTCTTCATCTTTAAACACTCGGAGCTACCGAGAACAGCTTCCTCGAATCTGCACGCCTCCCGGCCAGAATGACCTGAAAGAGGAAGATAGAGGCAACATTAAAGAAAGCTGTAGAGACATTTACAAATTACGAACAGCTCAAAAGGCTTACCTGGCTGGTCGCCTCTCGGCTGGCACCAGTCCGGACATTCCACTCGCGCTGAAGAACACTGCGACCTACAAGGAAGGAAAACACAGGTTAGCAAAGGCAAGACTTCGCAGCGCTGCGCATAGCGCTTACTTACCACATCATAGCGCTCTTAATGCGCCATCATTTACCAGCGGGGCTCAACCAAGCCAGTTCGCTGCGCTGAAGCTCTGCATACCTAAGGGAGAAAAAAGAGACATTTTAAACAAACAAAGGCATGCAGGATAGCAACAAAACTAAAGAACAGCAATAAGACCTACCTGAACAATATCAAACGGGCCGGCGTCAGTGAAGTAACTGGACCGCACTCGCCCATGAAAGACAAAGCGCCCCTGCAAAGAAGGCAGGATGGAGAGCACGCCTAATTCTACCACAAGGTGAGAAGAGGGCGCCAGAGGGACTGAAAGCATACGGGGGTGGAGCGAGGATACTTACCCCAGTCAGTCAGTCTTGAACACAGTCCTCCGGTATTTTCAGGCAGAAGCTTCCCCGCAGACCACATCAGGGGAAAGCTGAGAAGCATACCAGCGAGTAACCCAGCTGGGTGGCATCCCTGTGGATACCAGGTGAGCGTAACAATATAGCCGTCAAACACTTCTTGGATCGCTCATTAGCAGTCCTCAGTTTCTTTACTTTTCTTTTTGCCACTCCATTTTTACGGCATCACCTGCTCCTACAACTGCTGTTACTATTTTCTGACTGTGTTTGTCCTTCTTTCCTTTTTATTCTTCAATTGCTTTTGTATCTTATAGGACAACTACACAGTGCAAGGTGGTTCTCCTGCTCATTCCTCACCTCCTCATAGGGCCTCTTCATTTCAGTAATTCCATCATTACTCCACATGAGACTTTCCTTGTTCTTCCTCATTGCATTAATGTCCAAACGGGTAATGGGCACCAGTTTCCTGCAAAAGGATGGATAAGGGTTGTGGGACATTTATAAAAATACCTTGTTTCCATCCTATGATCAAGATTTCTACCAACAGGAAAAGGGGTGAGATTGTCTGATTCATCACACACCCATGTAGCCACATCAGGTGTGTTCCATGTGAGCATTTCATATGTGCTCCCAGTTTTCGCACTATATGGTCACACATGTTATGGTGGAGTTAGCTGGAGTCGTCCTCAGCCATCCGTGTGCACTGCAGAAATGCTCACGTGTAGACTTCCATCACATGACCCACATTAATGGAGGTGGATGAATGGGGTCTGTGTGTGGTTCACATTGAATTCACAGTACACATCATTGTATACAGGATTTCACTGCTGTGCCAATACACCTATGTGTGTCAAAAGCATGCAAGACTCATCTCATTGGACACATTTACAGTCTTATGCCTGCAGATAGTTAATTTTGAAGGCAAATCATGACTCACTGGGAAAAACAGCAAGGTGTGGCTGATGTCACAGTCCTGTCTGCCGGTGGATATGGTTGAGCGACAATGTCAGTGCAAAAAATGTCAATGCATGAGGCCATCATCCAGACAGGAGTAGAAGTGGATGGCCAATAGATGGTTGAGTGATTTAGATTCCAAATTTGGAGTGTCAGTAGAGTAGTGGCCATGTATGCGTGCACTAGTCATTTCAAAGTTACACTCTCCTCACTGCAAAGAAAGACATGACCCGAAACCGGTACGATAAAAATAATCCAAGAGACCAAAGATCCACTGCACCGCTTTGCAAGGTACATTATATGCAAAAGGTTTCAGATATACCCGTAGAAGCAAACTGACACAGAGCTAATCATACCTTAAGAAATTACAGGTTATGTAGCAGCAAATCAAATATTACCATACATAGGTTACAATGACATTCCAGGACCATCATTGACTATAACTTATAGTACATGCTAATATCCCCCTATATTCTCTGGACTGATGGCCACACCTCATCTAAACCCCTTCCCCTATCCACGTAGCTCACTACGTCATCACTATTAAATCCAGGTACATGATTGGCCGACAGGTACGCTAATACTCTAAGGAATTGTGACCATCAAGTGATGTGCAACCCTCGACACAGACACATTCAAAGTAGGGCTGGCAAGGCCAACTCTGGGCCTTCTCATTATACTAGATGTTGCAGTGCACAAAAGATGCACCCCAACCTTGTACTAAATTTACTGGCAACACCTCTACTCCTCCTATCCCAAATCACAGAACGTTACAGACACTGCTCCCCCTTATCTCCTTCATGCCCTTGGTGCCCAGTAATGATGTGATCAGGGCACCGATCCTAAGCCTGAAATTCAGGGTTTTAATTTCTTTGGTTTTGTGTCTACTTATAGTTAAAATGGGGTGAACACTCCTTAGGTGAGGGCATGAGGGTGGAAGCCCTCCTGAACCTGAGACCTTGTGCCCTATTCTCATAAATGTGGTCTTCAAAGGGCGGATCCCTACTTGTCCTCCCCAGAGCTAACATCCCTTTCCCATCACGTTCAGGCTCTGCAGCTAGATACAATTAGTGTTTATCTGTTCACTTTGGGTTCCTCTGACCTCAGCTTCTATTCTTGGGGGATTGATAGTGGCAGGTCAAGTGGCACAGCGAGTAGAGCGCTCGCTTTGACATCCGTGCAGAGCATTCTGATGCAGGTGCGAATCCCGGCAGGGCCAAACTCAGCCTTTCATCCTTCCAAGGTCGATAAATGAGCACCACACACCGTGGGTAATAATAAGCAGCGCTCTGATACCTGAGGGTTCGTAGCGCTATGTAAATGCGAAATTATTATTATAAGGGGTTTGTCTTGAGACTGAGCTAAATAGATCCACATCTCCACATCAGTGCCTTCATTCTGTTCATTGTGTACTATGCCTTAAAATCCAATATGGCAACACTCCTGCCATGTTGGCATGCTGACCTCTCTCTTACCACAGTACCTTTCTGACTCCATCTTTCCCTAAATCAGCTCTCTCCTCACACCTCACTGAAGAACAAAACTATTTGTACTACGTCTAAACCTGGGGCCTATATATGTGCACTATCTATAACCTCTGCAACTGTAACATTAATATTTGTGTTGCTCATTCTGTGTTGCTCTATGATGTATCTAGTATGTGTCAAAATTAACTACAAGTAATATGTGCGCCTTCTAGAGCAAAACTCAACCTGCTAACAATGTGGTACATACTAATTGTTTTTCTCAGCCTGAGCCTTTTTTCCCTGGCTGGAACCCTTAAAGTGCCTCCAAACATCACATATGGTTGAGATACATGTGAGCCTCACCATCTACGTATCTGGCTGAAGGCAAGGTTGCAATGGGCGTTAGGGAGATTATGGCAACATATTTGCCTGCATGCAGTTTAAATCAGATGTACAGGTCAGATTTCCACATGTTGCAAGAAGACAAGGTTGGAGTAGAGTAGGAGCTCACTGATGATGCACGGACCTCCATCCATCCACTGGTGGGAATCAGACTCGCAATCCTGCCTGTGTGTGTGTATGCATGTTTTTCTGATCCTTCAAACCATGGCCTGTCACATTGCATGTCATGTCACACGGCCTCATATGCCCTGACATGACTGCACAGGTCATCACATGCCAATCATCTGTTCCTTACAGGTCACAGTGTGCTTAGTGACAATGATGTGGTATGAGTGGCTGTCCATTTTGTGTCTGTGTGCATTATAATTTGCATATGCGTGTTGTGCCTGGTACTCCCACCTCTGTAATTTGTTTTCTGTCTTTGTGCATTTGATGACACAGAAGATGGGAGGAGGGGGGAGAGCTAGAGGAGGGGGGAGGAGCAGGATGCACAACTATCCACCAGTGAAGCCTGGTGTGTGGTCCCCAGTGAGACTCCTCTCCTCCTGCAGTCATTCCTCAGCAGGACTGCAGACTCTTCAGATGATGCTGTCTGGTGTGGAGGACATACTGAGGGACATAAAGGCTTCCCCAATGACCACTTATTCAGAGGAGAACCAGGAGAGCCAGGAGAGCCAGGAGAGCCAGGAGCGCCAGGAGAGCCAGGAGACCCTGGGCCTGGCAGTGGGAAGTCTGTGTTAAGGGTGGGTATGTTGGCTGCATGTGTTACCTTCGCCCACGATGGAACCTACTGTGGTGTCTGGTACCTACTGGAGGGGTGCAGACCACCAGCCTGGGATGGTGCACTCAATGTAACTGGCCTGGGCTCCAGAAACCCAGCTTGGTAGGCCCCACACACATGGTGGATTTGTGTCTGCTGGACACTTCTAGTGAGAGCAACTACCCATCATGACGAGGTGCTGTGGTGGATGGGGAGGGACCTCTGTCGCCTGATTTATCATCTCATCTTATCAACAGCTGCACAGGAACAGAGTATTTGACCTCCAGGGACTATCAGTGGCTTTTGGTGGACACCTTAAAGGAAACACTGCATGCAGAGATAGTGTCTTCAAGGCTCCCCCACCATCACGATGTGGAAGCCGACATCAGAAGCATGCATGCAGAAATAACAAATTTGAGGGAATCCCTTCATAAAGATGCAGTAGCCCAGAAAAAATGCCTGCAGCTTGAGATGTTAGCATCTAGGACATCCCACCATCAAGACACAGAGACCTTGAGAAGTCTCTGCATGATGAGATGTTTGCCACAAGCCTCATCCACCAGCAAGAGATGGCCATCCTGAGGAAAAGTCTTGCCCTTCAGTTGGAAACGTGGCCACTCATGACAAACATCATCAGGACCTCAACGCAATTGGCACCCTCCTCATGCATAAGTCTCACGAGCGGCCATAGCCAATGAAGACCAGGCTTTGGCACTGTGTGGTCAGAGTGAACTATCCCAGGAACCACCACAGGATGGAGCTTGATCACGCCACCTCTGCTATCTGTGCACTGGTGTACATGATTGAATGGAGGGGATATGATTTTTTCTTCTCATCATTTTTTTGTTCTCATCTGTAAACACCATACCCCTGCACCTCCAGGTGGACCTCTTTTTTTTGTCCACGTCTAAGATGGTATTGTTTTCAATGTTTTAAGTCTCTGTTCAGGCTGGAATCCATTTACTTTGTACCTCTGTCGAAGATGTATTTTTTTATTGTTTTCCCTCGTTGAGGGTGGGCTTAATTTGATTTTTATTCCCATCCAAGATTAACTGTTTTCTTTTTTTTTTTGCTAGTCCAGGGTGGACTTTATTTCACTTTTACCCCTGTCAAAGATGGGCTCTTTTTCCTTTTATATTTTGTAACTTCATGTCGTGGGCCAGTGCAGTGGAGTTAAATGTTTTGTGGACTGCTACAGCCTCTCAAATCCAGGTGTAGATTACAGTCTACATTGATGCTCATATATTCAGTCTGTATGTATTAGTCCGTTGGCTGGTCCAAAAGAACATCTTATGTTGTTACTGGTTTCTTGCCTCATCTTGTGCCTGCACTCCAAGAGAGATCAACCCTGTACATTTGCTCCACCCTGGTCCCAACTCCATGTGCTCAACACTGGCTCTCCATGCCGCAGTGCAGAGGTACAGTGCATGTAGGCGCATTATACATACCTAATAAACAAATAAATAAACCAGTTTTAGGGGGAGGTGGTGAGGGATTCACAGTAGAACAGCAGTACCAGCAGGTGCGGTTGTTTACTGTCAATCATATTAATGACTGGTTGTCGTTTGCACCCCAATCGTGGAACATGGTGGTACATGTAGGATTTGTTTGGATAATGCCATTTGGTGATGTTTCACAGATGGTCACTGCACTGAAGATGTGAGTTGGCCTACATGTCTGTGTGTGTGCATGTCTCCTTTATCAGCCTGCAGACTCAGAAGGCTGTGATGCACATATCATTTGTTTGTACTAATTTGGCTGAAAAATGCAACCTTTCAATGTGCAAACGTACATTTTAAAACATTAATGAAAGAAAAAGGAAATGTTCGGGCTGCAAGATAATTACACACCGATATGGGGGTTCATTACGAGTTAGGAGGTAGCCTTGCCGCTATTAGCGGCATGGCTACCCCCTTACCGAGTACCGGGTCCGGGTTCCTTAAATGAGGAATTACCAGGCCATTCCAACCTTGGAGGGCCCGGTAATTCCTCAATCAAGGAACCCGGACCCGGCACATCCACATTCCCATTCGAGCCCCCATAGGGCTCAATGGGAATGGGGAGCATGCTAACAACGGGCTCGTTAATAACAGGCCCGTTGTTAGCATGCTGGTCTCCTTGCGGGACCCGCTAAGGACTCATGGTTTTACCAGGCAGCCTTAGCGGGTCCCACGAGGAGACCTTGTAATAGGGCGGTAAGGGGTTGACGACTCCGGCACCTTTACCGGCGCCGTTAACCCCTTACCGCCCAACTCGTAATGACCCCCATGGACTTCATGATACATTAATGTCTGACTTAGCAGCATGTTGTAGCTTTGAGTTAAAATAGAAAAACAATCTTTAAAATCATTTAGGCATATACAGAATATACAGTTACAGCATAAACCTGGTTACAAAATTGCAAAGGACGTTATTCTTGTATTGACGGGACTACCATTGATCAAGCCTGGTCTTTTGTAATTGTAACATGCTTGTAGTGTTCTTGCACCATCATTAGAACATTAAAGCAGCATTTCTTTAAACAGTTTTTATCGTTATAAGGTACAGTCAAGTTGTAAAGCTTCTATACATCTAACCGCTGCAATTCTGGCTGATGTGTGTTTGGTGGAAAAAATGTGTTGCCAGATGAATTCAGGACTCACAATTATGAAATCTTTGAGAAATGTTGTTAAGTGCTGTTGTCTCTTCTGGATAAGTATGGCACATTCTATAATTAGATGTCTTAAAGTTTCTTGCTGGTTACAAAAGCGGTAAATATTTTCCTCTTTATTGTTCGTTCTTCGCTTAGACAAGACATCGAGTGTGGGCCACAAGTTAAATCTAAAGCAAAGATGCACGTATCATCCTTGACCTATCATCAGCCTTTGGCAGTATCAACCACAGCATCCTGATTGACAGACTCCACTCTCTAGCCACCAGGGACTCTGCATTAATATGGCTCTCCTCTTACCTTGCTGCTATTCACAAATCACTGTCCTACCACCATGTTCCTCTTCCCTGCCACTCTGTCTCCAACAGGGTCCAACAGGTGGACTCCCTATCCCCCTATTCTTCAACCTCTACCTGAGCACACTCCCCACCCGTATCCGCTCCTATGACCTAACCCGCTACAACCACGCATATAACACCCAGATCATATTTAAGATCCCCAAGACGACACAGGCTTCTCTTCATCCTGACCTCACCTCTTACCACACAGAAATCAACCACTGCCTGACGGCTTTCCACCTCCTCCTTAATCCTGGTAAAACTGAACTCCTGATCTGTAGTAAATCAGCACTCTTCCAATGACCCACCCCGTGGCCGACCTCCCTATGCCCCTCACCCACAGCATCCAGCTCAGTAAAGAACCTGGGATGCACCATGGATTCTGACAGAACACTCTCTCACCGCATCAATTCTGTATGTAGATCCTGTCGTATACACCGCCACATCCTTAGATGAATCTTCCCTTACTACTCCTACCCTCACCAAGTCATGGCAATGTTGGCTATCATCCTCTCCTGCCTAGAATACGCCAATTCTCTTTATCTGAGCACCCCTGCTCATCAGCTCATAGAGCTACAACGGTTCCAAAACTCTGCAGCTAGGCTCCTCCTTGTCCTCACCCACAAAGGACACATCATGCCTACCCTCCAGGTACTTCACTGGCTTCCCACTAACCAACGTGCCACCTTCAAGGTCATGTGCATCCCCCACTGTGCTCTCCATAGAAAAACTACATCAGGCTCTGCACTCCTCATTGTGACCTCTTCCTTTAATTCCAGTAGAATGGGAGGATCCTCTTTCCCGATCCAAGCTCCCACAATCTGGAACTCCCACCCACTCAACATCCACCATTTAGAGGACCGCCTTTTCTTTCTGGGAGGCACTCCTTCCTGCCTCTTCCTTACTTCAAGCTTGACAAAGGCTACATCCCATGCAATGTCACAGCACAGCTTTCCCTGCTGGGGACACCCTGCCAGCCCATGGCATTGGTGTATTATATGTAATGGCTGTTGTTGTTTTCAGAGGGTCCTTCTTTTTCCTAGCCAGCAAGGTGCCTGGACAAAAGGAGTACCTCAGCTCATTTGCACACGGATGGCAGGGCGGCCTGCCTGTATGCATACCTGCACTCCACAGGACCGATTTAGAGCACTTGGACCATCTAGGTTTGTACTGCTTAGCACATGTGTACACCTGACAGCCTTTACCTGTGTTTCACATATATGTTACTTCTTTACCGTTGGCTTTCTGTTTGTTTATTCATCTTCAATGTATTGCATGTGTTTTATTTTATTTATTTTTTATTTATTTTCTTTTGCATTTATTTCAACGTGCCAAACACTTAGGCATGAAGGCACTAGTCACAGAAAGTGATTTGTAGAGTAGTACATTTCAAGAAAAAGCTTAGTGGTCATAGATGAGTTGCAGAGTGTTTATAGATTGACAGAGCCTCACCTCATGGTGTGGGGGCTAGCATCAGGTGCATACAGGCATATCAGACATATTAGGTGGGGGTGTATACAGACTGGCAGAGCCTCACCGCATGATACGGGGGCTAGCGTCAGTTGAATACAGGCATTGTAATGTAAACAGGTAAAGTAGATGTGAAAGCATACAAATTGGCTAAGCCTCAGATCATGGTACGGGGGACTGACATCAAGGGTGCATACAGGCATATCAGACATATTAGGTGGGAGTGTATACAGACTGGCGGAGCCTCGTCTCATGGTACGGGGGATAGCATAAGGTGTGTACAGGCATTACAGGTAAAGTAGACGTGCAAGTATACAAATTGGTGGAGCCTCTCCTCATGTTACTGGGACTAGAATCCAGTGCATATGGGCATTACAGGTAAAGTAGGCGTGAAAGTATACAAATTGGCAGAGCATCAGCTCATGGTACAGGGGACTGACATCAAGGGTGCACCCAGGCATCTCAGACATAGTAGGTGTGAGAGTGAGCAGACTAGGCTCACCTTAAGTGCAAGAGCCTGCATCAGACAAGTGGACAGGTAATTGTACATGAGGCTTGTAGAGCAAATCGGAGTGCAGTAAAAGGGCCTGGATGGTGGAACATGAGAGTTTAGGTTACAGTGCAGATCCAGCAATGGGGCTATTATATGATAGTTTATTAATATAGTGCATATACACAGAACTGTTTCAAAGCACTTCTTACAAGGCCTTGAGACATGATTTCTGTATGTACTGTATGTAGCTGTATGTCCTTTGTCTCCCGTACATTATATAATAGCTTCACTGAGCTACTATTTGACCATCTAGACAATTTGGGTGGCACCTACACTAACTATGTGGATGACACTCAAATCCTCATCACCATCACAGGCTCTTACGACAGAGACACTAAACTCCTCAACGAAATGTATTCCAAGATTCAGGCGTGGATGGCCATTCATGGCCTATGTCTGATTGATGACAAGCCTGAGTAACTCCTCATCGAATCTCAGACTCTTCTAAATAAGCTAGACAACCAATACAAAGTCTTCAATATTGATGACAACAATATCAAAGTCTCGAACGAAGTCAAAACACTAGGCATAAAACCTGATTCCACCCTCTCACTCACCAGACAAGTTAATGCAATGGCATCAGCAACAGCCTACACTTCCACATTGATCAATGCCTGTAGACCCTTTCTGTCATCTGATAGTTGCATTACTCTGGTTAGAGCACTTATATTAATGAAACTCGATTACTGCAATGCCTTATACCTAGGCACAAATAAACACAATAAGAATAAACTAAAAGTGTTAAAAAATAATGCGCTCCTCAGCTAGACGTAACACTCACTGGCTCCCAGTGCAGGACAGAATTGCATTCAAAACACTAGCGATTACACATAAATGCCTCTCAAATTCTGCTCCAAAATTTCTGGCTGACAAATTCACCAGAAAGCATTCCAACCGGCCTCCTCGGGTTCGTTACACACATTGCTTAAACATTCCTAGATTCAAGCTTCAAAAAGCAGGGGGCAACAGATTCCCAATTCTAGTGGCCCAACTATGGCACTCCCTGCCTACTTCAGAGTGGAACCGTCCTTCTGGATTTTTCGAGAAAAAAAAATGTAAAACCTGCCTCTTTGCTCAGGATTGTTAAGGGGCCCACTGACTCATTATGACAGATGTTTGTCTGCAAAGTTGCCTTATATGTAACACAAGTCTATTGTCGTCAATTCTTTTTGTATGTAACCATATTGTGCTCCTAAGCAATGCACCCAGATACCTTTGGGTTAGGTGCATTTAATAAATAAATTAATAAATGAATAAAATAAATAGCGCACAAGACCCTCTGGCATGAGAGTTCTGCTGCAAATGAATTGCTTGCAATGCTTAAATATAGACAGGAGGCATGTGCAGCACATGACTGGAAGGCGGGGTCAGGTGGGGACGTATCAATGAGACCAAACGCAGGGCTGAAAGGGTCAGATCTGTGAGTTGGAGGTACTTATTGGATGAAATGGCTACAATTGATCAAGGTTGGTGCTGCTGTGCAGGTCATACTGGGGTAGCATCCAGATACAGCAGGGTAATAAATGCAGCCAAATTAGGTAATTTATAGGCAAAGTACAAGTATGATAGAGGTACATGATGTTGGGAAAGTTCAATTGCGGGTGAAGTCGGTGTGCAGCGGAGATGCTGCATGAGATTACAATAGGTGCGGGATCTGCGCCTCAGTAGATTGTGGGTAAGGATTGGGGATTTCTTATCACATATGTTTCGAGTCTGGTTGCTGTTCAACCGATAGCTTTCCATAACCTAAGAGAGGACAACAGAGAATGCTGGCCTTAAAAGTGGACCTTGTAAGGGGGTCGGCGTCGCTTGCCGGCAACCGGAGGTTGGTTCATTTTGTTGTGGCAAGAGCCAATCCATAGAGGGCAGAGGCTGGCCAGGTTGTGAGAGTAGCCCAGGCAGGGCTAATTCGAATCTGGGTACCATTTTGGAGTGGAGTAGATGCTCTGTGAAATCAAAAGCACACAATGCAGTGCTTACCCTAGGCCACTGTTCTTTGCTCATGGTATGGACGCGGATTGCTCGTCTGGGCCTGCGACTGGTGCTCATGGTGTGCAAATGATGAGGAAACATCATTGCATAGTCTTGTAGATATTTACCAAGGATACTTGAGAGGAGGCAGTCAGTCCACACAACGCGACTCACCTGCCTTCACAGAAAAAAACACCCAGAAACCTTCTACCCTGCAGAGGGTTCATTCCACCTGAAAAACACCAGATAAGGTAATTGACCATGTGCAGACATGGAGTCATGAGGGGGCTCTGGCATGGCCCATACTACTGTAGAGGTCACAGCAGACAGGGTGTGGGGGGTGCCGTTGCAGCGCAGTCAAAGAAAACGTTTCTTTTCCCAAATGTTTTTCTCATCTTGCATTGTAAATGACAGCACTGTATGTGACTGGATATTGTGGACGCATGCCTGATAAACATCCTCTCCTACCCCACAGAATCTTGTGTCTCTGCATGTGTTTGCACTACACCCTATGATTCCCGCTCACTTCTTCAACACAGCTCCTCCTGGGAGTGAGCTCTGAATGAAGGGGAAGGACAGCTGGGGAGAGAGGACATGTCCCTGAACTATTGTGTCATTGTGTCCATCAGGGGGCATTGAGTGGGGTGCCATAGCCTTATATGTGTGGGGAGCGAGGACCTGGGTCTCGTTCTGGGTTGCCTGCTGTGGTGTGCTGATCATGTGGGTTGGTGGAAAAGAAGCTGAGGAGACCCCTTTGGCAGGTACCCATGTTTCCCTGTCTGCCCTTCACCCTATCCTTCTTTTGTCCTCATTCACCCCCAACCTGCTCTATTATTTCATCAGTACGCCTCCCAGCCTCTCTGCCCCTGCTTCCTTCTCTCTTTCTCTCTCTCCTTTTGTCTCCCTCTTTCTCTCTTCCCTCCTTCTCTCAGCCCTCACCATCTCCCAGCCCCCTTGCCTCCCCTCATCTCACCACAAATTAATCTCCTCCTCGCTCACACCTCCCTCCCTCCCTCCACTCCCTAGCTGTCAATTCTTTCCTCCCTCTCCTCTCTCCCCAGTCTCTATCACCCTCGTACCTCCTTCTCAGCAACCTCCCCACTCAAACCTTTTCTATCTAAACCTTCCCCTCTAAAACTTCCCACCCTGCCTTGGTGTCCCTTTGCCTCCCTCGGCTGCATCCAGCGGTACCCGACATACCCCCGAGTCCATAAAAGTAGGTGTGCCTAATGTGTTTGCTTGCTATCAATGCTCACCTTTTACCCACAGACCAGGGCAGACAAACCTATGTGTCCAGTGTGCCGAACATACTCGGCTGGCAATGTGCTTACTTTTCTGCCAGTAATTAATCTGTTTCTGAGTTTTAATTTTGTTGTCTTATTTGGTGCTCACACTCTTTGGTGTAACCTGTCTGTTGTTGCCAGGAGGCGCTGGGGGGATCCAGTCCAGACTGCACATAAAATGCACCCTCACAGTGTCTGTTGATCCCTGGTCCAAAACTGTGACTCTGCCTGGGGTCTCTCACACAGCCGTCTCCCTTTTTACTGTTCCTCCAACATCCTCAGTATGCTGCTTTGACCAATTGGCTTCCACCCACCTTGGGGCTGTTTCAAGGGTATGGCCCCTTGGGTGGGCCTGCTTATATGGGTGGCTCCAACATCCAAGCATAGCAAAGTTTGACCATCCTGGCAGCTCACTGGTGGTCAGATCAAAATAGACAAAGTTGGGTGGTGTTAGCTCCAGTGTGGGCACTTTCTGCCATGCTGTTCACACTTCTACACCAAGCATGTATGTGCAGTGGTTCAGAACAACGGTTTTAAGGGGTGCCAAACCCCTTGTCACCACACTAGCATTGTATGTGTTGTTGACCTGTATTCCCCCCACGTGTTGTGAGGGTGCATGCCCTTAAGCTTCTTCCCAAAGATAGCACTGAGGGTGTGAAGATCAGACCGAGGTGGGTGCAAGTCTCCCTCCATTGCAACACTCCAGCATGTCCAGCTACTGGGTAGATCCTGCCAGTGACATGTGCTTGTCCCAAACACTGTACAATGTTTATGTTTGTACACAAGGCCAGTAAAGTGGCACTGCCCATGGCTCACTGAGTTAGTGATGTTCCCTTTCATGGCTGTATATGTTACTTGGATTACTGTGGTCAATGTACAGCAAACACATGCCAGCAAACACTGACCTCCTCGGATGCATGCATTAATCAGAACTAGACCAATATGCCGTAACACCACTGCATTAGTGGCTGTAGCTACACGTGGTCTGTTTGCATCTTCCTGTGACAGCAAACATACATTGTGATATCTGCCCTGTAAACTTCCTATACTTACCTTGGTGATCACAGGTAAGGGTGAATCAGTATTGATATCCAGAGTGAGCCTGAGAAATAACTATGTCATCCAAGGGACGTAGCAGGTATGCAAATTACACACTCCCAGTTTGTTGAGGTAGTGACTTACATTTATGTCACAGGACTCTTTGGAGTCACTGTGAGTGGAATGTATACACTTCACATCCTTTAAGGAGGAATAATTGAAGGACAAGTTGTGTTGCAGAAGCTGAGGTAATTCCAGCACCAAATGTGTATGTTACATGTGATAGGTGGGGACATTTCTTCTCTGTGAAAAGAATAGTGAGCTAAAGACTTGGTTGAGACTCTCCCAGGGGCCATCCACCCAAGAACAAGTCAATGGGCTGTGTTTGTGCTGGAAGAGAGTTTCCCAGACTCCCCTCTGTTTTGCATACCGAATAACTTTGGGTCTTACCCTTATTTGCCAGGGGAATCCAGACGTGGACCCCTTGTTCACTGCTCTTAGAGAGGCACAGCTTCACCTCACTGATGATGCCCAAATAGGCTGAAACATGTGTATGGTGTTGCCGTGGTACTCTTGTTCAGAGGAGAATTGCCTAGCATTTCAGTGCTGGACTGCCCCTGGGCAGGACAAAGACTGATATGCGGGGACATTTATTCTCTGTGAAAAGAACAGTGAGCTAAAGACTTGGTTGAGACTCTCCCAGGGGCCATACTCCCAAGAACAAGTCAATGGGCTGTGTTTGTGCTGGTAGAGAGTTTCCCAGACCCCCCTCTGTTTTGCGTATGTTATAGTTACCTACTTAAAATTGCTCATAGTTGGATCTTGTGATTGTGATGGAGGTTTAGCACAAGGCACGCAAATGCCTGTCCCAGCACCAGCCACTATCATCATGTGAAATCCTGTCATGCTGCCAGAGTGGACAGCAAGCAGACTTAATGGGCTGTGCAGCAGGAACCTGCTTGTTTTATTCTGCAATTGTCTTGTTGGACTCCCAAGTGGGATGCTAAACAGGGCATGGGTCCATCTCACCAGGTAGGCTGGACGGTGGCGCTACCTCCACCAACCTTTCCTGCACTATGGACAGGCTGACATTTATGTGGATGACAGTTGTCTGTGACTCTTGTTGGTGGATCACTCTGCTCACTGTTAGGGAGAATTCTCCAGAATGTCTAATTTCCCTTACCTACCGAGTCCCTCAGCAGCTTTACTGGATTTATATGATTTATTGTTTTCACCTGGTAAGAGTGTGAGCCTTTTTTCCCACTCTTACATGTGTTTTGCTGTGTGTGTTTAACATGTTTGTGTTCATAGACTTTGGAGCTTCACCTACTCCAAAGACATAATCTTTTTACTGTGTGTTACACAGCACCTTTAGTGAAGTGACACAGGGTTGTCTTTTCAGACTTGCCACTTTTTAATATTCTGGGACTGACTACTGTCTCTCAGAACATGTAAAGTTGCCATTGACTTTATTAGTCTTTTTAAAACCACTGACCCAGTACAAACTATCTCACATAGAGTGATTGAATGGGTTAATATTTATCCCTTTTTGTCTTTCTCTCATGGAACATTGTTTCGTTCCCCTTTCTTTAAGATTTGGCTGGTGGCAGTGGTATCTACCCTATTTTTCCTATTGCAGTTATTTTAAATAGCCTTGGTATTGCTTTAGGCTATCTAAGTAGCCTCAAACTCAAATGCGCTGGACCCCGTTTACTTTTATTTGGTTCCGGCTGTGTTCATTCGCCATTTCTTTTTGGAAAGATCTTTCTTGTGTTTTCCTCTGCACGCCAAACCAGGTTTGGTTCCTTTGTTCGCCGTCCTTTGGCGGGCTTCTGCACAGAAGCCCTCCTTAGGCACCTGAAAGTCTGTGTAGGCAGGATGTGAAGGAGGGCTTTTAGGACCCCTGCCATGGGTTTCCTTGGTAACCCAAGTCACACTCCTGTTTGATTGGCTAGGTGACTGTCCCGCTAGGGCAGCCACCCTGCTGTGTGATTGACAGCCAGGCTGTGTGAATGGGGGAAAACTGCATAAAAAGCAGGTCTCTGGGACTTAGAAGGCAGACTCACCACTGGATAGAGAGAACCAAAGAGAAGCTGACAGAAGAGGACCTCTACCACGACTGAACCGCCCGGTGAAGCCCTGCTGCTGGTCCGAATGTCCAAACTTTGACGACAGGGAAGATCTGCAAGGAATCTTCTCCCCTTGAGATGGTGGGACCAACCAGTTGGCCAGACTGCAAGCCAGACCTCCCTCCTCTGGTCAAATTTGCTGTCCACAGCTACAGTGAACCAGATAGCCAGAAGGACCGGACCCTGCTTGGGTTTTAAGGAGTGCACCTTTTATTTGTTGCTTTGCTCTGCTGCTGGTTTCATCCCTGGACAGTGCAGGACCCTCCAGTCTCCTACTTTGTGTCAGTCCGACAGTCACTTTAGGAACCGAGAGCCTGCAGGACCTGCCAGGAACATCTGCCTCAGCTACAGCCTTCTTCTTCATTTAAGGTACTGTTCTAACCCGGTTGTTCGTTCCGTCCGACCGCGATGAAAGTGTTTGAAACCTTTCGCCAATCCGAGGACTTGTCCTCCTCGATTCTTTAAAGTAACTTTTCTTCCGACCAACTCCGTTCCAATCTCTTGGCAAAGACTTAACCGCAAACTACTGTGAACTGTGTGATCCTCTGCAAAGACTCTATACCACTAACATTGGCCCAGGCCTATTGAATTGAATCCTCATTGTAGAAAGCCTTTTCTAGATTGCCCTGCTTACTTACTAGTTGGTGCTGCTTGATTTTGAATAACCTCGTCTTTCCCTCCCTTTTAAATTGCTGGAGTGCCATTTTGCTCACACTTCATTTTGAGCTTAACTTGTCGAGAATCTATTGGGTGGTGTGTAGTATATTAAGAGTGTGATTTTTCTACTGCTTTACTTTAGTAAATTGTTTTATAACTGATGTGTAAATAAATGTATATTCTTTTACCCAGAAACCTTGAGTCAGTGTTTGTTTGAACTATAGTAATTGCTGTCCTTTGTGTAACTATTGATACTGCTCACTTTACTCTTGAGATAAGTCTGTCTGCTCAGCCATTGCTACCACTTTAATGTGTAGTACAAGCTTGTACCAAAGGTGAATTTGTACTGTCACTTGTAGTCTTAATTGTGTGTGGTGTTCTCAAAGGGTACTGCATATGATTCTGCCTAACACTCATGCGTCAATGAAGAACGCAGCTAGCTGAAATGTATTGGTGTGATTTGTGGGACTAATTGCTCATTGTCACTTTGATCTCAACTTGCAGATCTGTTTTCCTCCTGAAGCTACGTCTGTCTGAGGCGTGATTCAACATCAATTGCCCCAGGGCCCTCCTGGGGTGCAACTAGGACTGTCACACAGTCCACATTCCCTTTGTTCCCTTGAGGATGGACCCTGATCCACACTGTCACTGGCTCCATGGACCAGGTGCAGTTATTTGTTTCTGGGTCCTTCTGTCCTCCCAGTTTCAAACCTCATGGGGTTAGGTGAGCCAGGTACACAGCATGCACCTGGTGCTGGTGGTGTTGGTGGGCTGTGCCATGTGCTGGTGTTCATGCCATGTCTGTGTTGTTCAAAGGCTGCCAGCATGGAACGGGCTTGGTTCGCAGGCCTCCTAACCACGTTTATCAGGCAATCACTCCCCAGTTGATTTTTGTTGCAGATCGAGACAGAGTACACATGACGACACCGGAGGCCCAAAACCCCAACTGGCCGGGCCCTAACTCAGCCACCTTTTTTCGGCTCCCTCAGTATAGTTAAGTGAAATAACTAACCACAACTCCCTCAGTAACAGCACCTGTAGAAGGAAGAGCCCAGGAGCGGGTGCAGTAAATGCGGCATACAGAAGACTGACTCCCCAGCATTACTCAGGAGCCCAAGTCGTTCTGTTCAGGCCACACAACATGGATGTTGTCAGTCTAGAATCGTAATGCAAAACATCGGAATCACTTCTTATCTGTGCCGGGTACTTGGGAATGCATCACAAAGCAGATGGTTGACTCCACCCAAGGATGAATATGGTGGTGAGGCTGATAGCCAATAGGTACCATATATGAAACATTAATTGTACTTTGAACAGTGAGTTAATGAGTTAAAAAGGGCATGATTCCATTGAGAGGTAAATGGGTAGGGATTTGACATGGTAGGCAATTTGGTAACCCTAATCAGCGTAGTGCACTACAACTGGCTCCAGGGTGTCTGGAAATGCCCTGAGGGGGGCAGCTGCATCTATAGTCCGGTGAAGTGTCTTTCTGACACCTGGCTACAGTTTCAACATGTCTACATGGCGAGGGAGATTTACCACCAGGGCACCTGCCTCTAGCAACTGTCCCAGCACCTCTCAGGGGACACCAGGGCACAGACAGGGGACAGCGCCCCCTGCACACAGTGCAACTGTCAACCTGGAATACTGCCCTCTGTGTAGCCCAACCACATTGCACCACCAGGTGGGGAGGCCCACATAAAGCACCATGGGTCTGTGGTGATGCCAGTTACCATATCAACCCATATTGTAACACACACCAATGTGTACGAGTTGGAGAGCCAAACAAGAGCATGTGGCACTATGGAGGTGAGGGCCGCCATACACCAGCTGAGGTGTGATCCCACTGTACCGTGAACAACACCAGAACCTCTTAACTACTCTGTTGGGTAGGTGTTGCATGAGCATGTGTGATAGAACCCAACATATGGTGATGTGTGCCTGGGCAGGGCGAAGGCAAAGGGTATTGTGGTGGAGGTCCCCAGCGGTCCTCCCATGATGATCGTTTCTCTGACCTGGTATAGGGGGAGATGACCAATCGAAACATATAGTGTCTGGGTCCTCTGATGTTTCACTCATGATAGCTGGTGCTTGAATACCCTAGTTTAATCTGGAGAGGCAAATGAGGGGTTTTGGGGCCAAATCAATCTCAAACCATAATCAGTCTTTATATGGCTGAGGAGCCAATTGTACAAAGCAGCCATCTGTGAGATTATGACTGAATGTCTTTATGTCTGTATTCCCCCCTAAACTGGGATGGCAACACAGGATGGTAGAGCCCCATTTGTCTGAAGAAAGCCAGATTGTTTGCCGGCGCATATAGCTGCTTGCCTCAGGACCTGAGTGTCGAGATAATGGGCACATTTTCACTCCAATAGTGCACCACATGTCTAATTTGTAGACTACCTGATTCTGGGTTGGTGGTTTGTAAGGTGCAGAGCAGCTACCGTGCTGCTATCTTTTGGGAGTCATCCTCTGAGGCACGGTTTTGTCAAAGGTGCTGCCGCAGTACCAGTGCCATGAGGGTCTGTAGCCTCCCTCTTTCTGCTGCACCACAGTGGGCACCATAAACTCCCAAACACCCTGGGTGCACCTGCAGGGATGCAGGCTGGGCGGTGACTGATCTTCTCCCTTTCCAGTGAGCCTAGGAGATCAGATGGCCTAGATCCAGCCAGCGGCAGATTGGCAGGATCCAGTGCATGTGAGTCAGGAAATAGAAGCTGGGACTTGGTTGTGGATGGCAGCACATGCTCCAGCTGCTGGACAGTGGCCTTAGGGCAGGCATGACCTCATGGCCACACAGCCATGTGGTCGGGGAGGACTATACTGGGCCATCTGGGCATTTGCTGTGTCCAGCTTGCCATTTGGCCACATTGGTCAGAGTAGATGGGTAGGTTCTTCTTGTGACACAGCCGTATGTTATGGGAGGTGGACAGGCTCACCACACTTGGGCTGGGTTGCCAGAGCAGATGTGGGCCAATGCGCCTGGCCACAGAGGGAAAGGCTAAGCAAGCCCAGCAGCTGAATGCCCAGGTGAGAGCCAAGGTCCGGTAGGTGTCCCACAGAAGTGCTACTGGTCTGGGCCAGGTGGTCAGGGGCCCCAGGGCTCTCCATTGGTACAGATATGCGTTACCTGCTCTAACCTTTTGTTTTCCTGTCTTCTGATGCATTCAACAAGGGGAGACGGTTGCTGATGAGCAAGGTCAGAGGGCTGTGGAATGCCTGCACACCACACATCAGACAGCCTTGGTTTGTTTTGGCCCACCCAGAGTAGCACATTGCTACATGAGAGAGGACAGTTGGAGCAGACTCTCGAGGGCAAAGGCTGCCACATGACATGGACATTCTTGTTCAACTCAACATGTACTTTTCTCTGTCTCAGTATCTCCTTATATGGAGATATGCTTTATGAGATGTATTATTGGTGGAGAATGATGCAGCCACACCGCCTGTATGTTAGTGTGAGACATGCCTAGGGTGGACAAAGCAGTCATCCCAAGCGTTGGTTCCTGGTTACATTATATGCTGTGCCTTTCTATATCTGGTCTCCTATGTCTTATTTGGTGTCTGAGTGTGCAATATTTGGTGGGAAGCAGGATGAACTGGTAACATGATGTTTTGATTGTGTTGTGTGATTTTGTGTCAATGACAATGATATTCTTGTTCCCACTTGCAATTACTGTGTCAGTGGTTTGTGCACGTGATTTGATGGATATGGACACACACAGTTTGCCTCTTCCAGAAGCACAGGCTAAGGTTGTTGATATGGACGAGGTGGATTAGCCCTATTTCATCATTAAAGGGTGTAAGGGATGTGGCTTCACTGTGTGTGCTCGCCAGGGGCAGCAATTCTGGTGAAGTATGTTTGTATGACCTGATTGCAGGTCTCCTTCCCCTGTGCCCTTTGACCTGCCAAGGTAATGAGTTGTGACTGTGGATGAGGGTGTTGTCCCTCCTGCCGCTCTACTGCTATACCACGATGTGTGGCAATATCATGGAGGACACAACATTCCACAATGAACTCGAATACTACTGGCAGAGCATATTGCAGTATGCCACCAGAGTGGTCAAGGGAGCGATGCACGACTTAAGCATGCCAAAATGTGTGCTCCACTCTGCCCCTAGTGATTATGTGTGCTGCGTTGTGCCTTGTCTCACCTGGGGTGGCAGGAATGCTTAAGGGTGTGAGCAGGAATGGTGAGAGTGGGTAGTCACTGTCCCCTGAAAAGGTGGAAATGGTTGTTGTTAGCATTGATTGTCCTGGCTTGTTTTTCTGTGTGACATGTGATTGCTTGCATGTGGATGATAGTTCATACTCACTGATGAGCCAGGAGTTCTCAAAAGTTCCTGATGCCAGTGCCTAGTATTGGGGAGAACAGCTATAAATGTAGCTAGCATGCATGTTTCCCGGATAGTTGGCATTCACATGCATAGTGTGCTCCTTGGCATCACTGATGACCTGCGGATTAATGAAGTGCCGATGTTTCTTGTTGCAGAAGATGTGCTCAATCTCTCACAGGGCTGTAGCGCTACATAGGTGCAGTTAATGGCCCCCAGTACCAACAGAAGCTATACAATGGCATAGAATGATCTGCCTTGCCTGCAGTGTTTGTGGCATGTGCATGTCCCTACGCACTTGTGCTATTATGCATCGCAATACTTGGTGCAGGCACTGGGATTGAGTGGGCTGTAATATGCCATTCGCAATGGCTGAGGGGGGCTGGAATGATCCTATTGCCAGGAAATATAGAGCTGTTAGCAACTTCTCCATGGGTGTCAGTGCATGAGAGCAGATTGTGGTTGATGCAAGGTCATTCTCTCACTCCCTGACCAGGTCAAGGACGACATGGCGAGGAAATCTATATGTTGCATACACCACTTTGTCTTGCATTCCAAATAACGACGTTCAAGGGTGAAGGATTCGGGCCCTCCTCATCATTCTCCTCCTCCTTCCTCCATGATGTATGATCAGTGCCATTAATGCTGGGTCCGTCATCAGTGGTTGTCCTATTTTGAATGGGGTTGCATTGCATGCTTTTATACTTCAGTTTTCTTTGCACTTTGTACTTTGCAACACATATGTGGTGCCAAGATCACGAGATGTGCATTCTCCTTTGGACTCTGTGCTATTGTGCAATGAAACCCCTGAGTAGGGTTTTGTTTGTGCTTGATAAGGCGTGTTTGCTGTTTGCCTCGGGTGTTCCTCAACATGCCGACGTTATTCCTCGATCTTCATAATTTTGAGCAAAGAATGCGGAATATGCATGTCCGCCCCCTATTTATTTCTTTGCGCTGGCCATTCCCACACTTTGCACAGTGTTGCTCAGCACAGTGCAAAGTAGGTAAAGACCAGCGCAAAGTAGGTAAAGACCAGAGCAAAGTAGGTAAAGACCAGCGCAAAGTCTGATCCATGAATCAGCAACATAGGTTTTGCGCAGCGCAAAGTGTACTTGTTCCCTTTGTGCCGTGCAAAAGCTTTCTATGGATTGGGCCCTTGGTGTCTTAGGCTATGTTTTAACTTTCTTAATCCAGTTTTCTTGGAAAACGCTTTTTACATTATTAATTTCTTTATTCTTATGTGTGCTAGTTCTCTAACGTGTTTACATATGTATGTGGCAGCATCAATGCTATGGTGCAAAGGTGCATATTATTTATTATTTGTACACCTTAGTGCACCAGTTTGAATTCTTTCATGTAGACTTTTATTCTCTTCTCTTTTTGCTCTGCTTTTTTCAGTTGTCACCTCTTTCTAGATGTGTCCTGTGCTTTTCTGAGGAAACATAGTGCACACATGTCATTGTCAAATGAAAGGTGTCTTGGCTTTGCCCATAAGACTGGCCATGAACACCATCCACACAGTCTAACCCGAGCGGTGGAACTTACTGGTACTGCCACATCTGAAAGTTTAAGAATATTCAATCTAGTCCAATCTTTTGAAAACCACTTGGTTAGGAGTTTACACATAAATGTTTGCCCATGCTTGATAAGAAGAATGTGCTGTTGGTTCCTTTACTGATTTTGTGACTCAAAGTCTGTCTCCCTTCAATATTCTTTTGACTTCCATTGGGACTCCTTAAATATATCCAATATATTAATACAATTACAAATAAATGGGACAATCCATCTTTCTCAGAGGATTCACATTACATGAGAATATTTTCCAGCTGGCCCACATATTTCTTTTTCCCCCGACGATGCCCAGCAATTGCACATGTTATCTCATGGCACTTTTGCAACACATGGGTGTTTTAAGTCGCAGGTATCAGGACACGTCAAAAGATTATCGGCTTAAGCAGTGCATGCATTTGCTGTGCTCCCATAGGTCGCTGGCTTATTTTCCCCGGCTAAACATGTTGAGTCCTTAATCTATGCCAACGCGGGCCATGGAGGAAACAGCATTTAGCATTTATGGCAAATATTCCATCACGGCAAACTAGGCTCACCTTTCTCCTGTGGTATTCCTCGGCAATTTCATTTCATGCGCCGTCATTAAACAGAAGACATATTATTATTTTATGATATGGGCTGAGACGATTTGAATGGGGCCTGAAACAGGTGCCAATCCATTAGAAAGCCCTGCCCACCTGAAAGAGTTAAGGGCAGCTCTTGAAAGATAATTTGGAGCAGTATTTTATAGATGTGGTTAAACTGTTCCGGGAAGAAAAGGTGACAATACTATAATTCCAGGGGTAATACTCCGGCTTTATGAGGGAACCATTTTATTTAATGGCCCTTTTTAGTGGGAGATGATGGTGTCGGTAGTGATTTCTGGGAGGCAGCTTTAAACCCAAAGGTTTCAGCACATACAGATCAGTTCAAAATGCACTTCCGCCTCAGTGCCAGCTAGCTTGCTAGCACTACTCATTGCGAGGTCTCTCAATGAAACGAAACCTGTACATGTACATGGATGCATTGAGAATGTCAGTCCATATGCTGTGTATGATGATTAACTTCATTTTCCAATGCACGACATACATGTTGCCATTCCATGAAGGAACAACAGCACACTGCTCTGGTTTACGACTCATTAAGTTGTGTGTCTATGTGTCTGCTTTGAGTGCTTATAATGTGGCTCTGATTAAATGATGATTGTCTGTCCCCCTCTTTGAAATAGACATTCCTTGTCGATAAGAACGAGGACTCATTGAATATAATAAGCAATTATTGGCCTACAGTTTTGGCATTTATGTAGGTATGGGATAGACTCTGCTTAGCAGGACACATTCACCGTAAAATTGCAACAGCTGGAAAATGGTGTGATTACCTTAATTTATGATAGCAGTACCGGCCAACTGTCTGTCTACTACATACATACAAGCCCTGGTGGTTGGCTTTGTCAATGCATGTTTTAACTAGACTGCATTGCAAGGAGAAGATATACATCAAGTGGCAGAAAGCACACTGCTTAAAGCAATATCATTACACCAGTTATGATTTAATATGATATGATATGGCATTTGTAACGCGCCTGTACACAAGTGTTTCAAGACGCGACGAGGCAGGGAGGGGGGAACAAGGGGAAGACAGACAACGATCCTACAAGGCCAGGTGTCATTCAGACCGCGCAAGTGCAGGGGTAAGGGGGAAGGGAAAAAGTGCAAGGGGAAGGAGATGGGGGAAGTGCTGAACAGGGTAAGTAGAATAAAAATAAATAAATAAATAAATAGGGCCAGCTGGTGGCAAGTGCAAGGTAAGTGCAGACAAGTGCTGGGAGGGGGGAGCTGTAGGGATGCAGAGACAGTCCCGCAGTGCAGGGGTTGCCAGGGAGGCAGTGCAAGTGGAGAGTGGCTGGGCCAAGGCCCGAGGTCGGTGAGAGTGGCCCAGGTGCAGGTTCAGTGCAGTTTCAGTGAAGAATTTAGCAGGGGAGAGGGAGAGAGAAAGCAGAAGCAAAGAGGAAGGTTTTGAGGTGCTTCCGGAACCGAAGATGGTTCTCCTCAAGTTTCAGGGAGGCAGGAAGGCTGTTCCAGAGGGAGGCCCCTGCCGCAGAGAGAGATCTACCCCCAGCTCGTTGCTTTGAGAAACGGCTGACCCTGAGGGAGTTGGAGACAGATGAGCGAAGGGCTCGGGAAGGAAGATATTTAGGAAGAGAGAGTTGAAGGTATTTAGGCCCCAGGCCCCAGAAGGCCTTGTGGACAATGCAGAGGGTTTTGAACTTAATCCTCGCAGCCACTGGGAGCCAGTGTAGAGATTTCAGTTCTGGAGAGATATGGTCCCTGGGCTTGAGGCCAAGGACAAGTCTCGCAGTCCTGTTCTGGATGAGTTGCAGAGGGCGGAGAGTGGAGGCAGGCAGATTAAGATAGAGGCTGTTACAGTAGTCCAGCTTCGAGAGAACCAGGGCTCTGGAGACCGTGAGCTTCTGGGGGAAGGAGAGGAAGGGAAGAATACCTCTGAGGAGGTGCAGCTGGTAGTGTGACTTCTTGGAGACGTCAGATATATGAGGAGAGAAGGAGAGTGTTGAGTCGAAGATGACCCCGAGGTTTTTTGCCTTGCAAGTAGGAGCAGGAGGCGGGCCAAGAGAGGCTGGCCAGAGCGATGTAGGGAAGGAGTGAGTGGGTGTGCCGATGAGTAGAATCTCAGTCTTACTGGCATTAAGGCAGGGGTCATTGGCGGCACACCATTCCTGGATAGCAGACAGACAGTCGGAGATGAGGGAAGGAGAGGAGGAGGCCGAGGGTAGCCTGAAAATGAGCTCGGTATCGTCCGCATAGCACTGAAAGTTGGGGCAGAGAGTGGCGATGCGGTGGGCAAGGAGTGCCAGATACTGGTTGAACAGCCAGGGAGAGAGATTAGATCCCTGGGGGACACCACAGGTAGAGAAAAAGATGTCAGAGAGGAAAGACCCCAGTTGGACCTGGGAGGGTCGATTGGAAAGGAAAGAGGTCAGCCACGTCAGAGCCTGACCAGTGATACCCAGGTTATGCATTTACACGTGCAGTTACGCCATTAACTCTCAAGCAGAATGCTTAGAAATAAGACTGTAGGGTCAAACTGATCCCAGGATGATGTGTTTTGGTTGGGGAAGAGCAGATAGTGAGTGGACATTGTCCTAGGTATTAACAAGGCCGTGGAAAATAATTGGGTGGGTAAATAACCAAACCACACCCACACATTGATTTACAGAACAAAATTGTGCAGCGTTAAAGTAAATAGCGCCAATGAAAGGCACTATGCACTTCACAATAATAAACCCAGTGATTTACAGATCTGCCTCTGCGCTGGAATCCTGCACCGTGTGCCACATCTGCACGCCTTGCGCAGGACTGTCCAGCACAAAGGACAAGAAAGGGGCAGAATATGTAAACCCCCTCATTAAAACAGAGATATGAGGAATAACATGGGGGTGGGGAGATGTAACATGGCCGTGGGCTCCAAAAACCCACGGCCACCCGTGAGCAGATGCAATGTGAGACTGCGCCGTGTAATCGCCGGAAACAGAACAAGCTATGCAAATATAGTGTCCCTGCACTGCTCACATACTTACTGCTACATGGATGGAGGAGGCAAAGGAGAAGGAGGGCCAGAATCTACCATACACACAATGCTATAGGGCATGCCTGATGAGGATGTTTATGACACATACCACTTTCCCCATGTAATCCTTGTTTAGGTAAGGGAGTGGGAGAATGAACTGGTCTCACAAACCATTTGCTCAAAGCCAATACCGCAGTTGCTGAATGTCCTAACAGCACTAGACTTCCTGGGCACCGGCACATTCCAACAGACCACAGCCATAGTTGGTGGTATCTCATAGCCCACACAGTCACACTGCCTCAAGCCCGTCCTAAGCTGCATCATTGCACATGTGCACAGCCACATTGACATGCCATGCAACATTCAGGCAAGGCAAAGAGTGGCACAAGAATTCTATGCCGTTGCCCAGTTCCTATGGGTACTCGGGTCAAAAGATTGCACACATGTTGCACTAAAGCCTCCAAGAACCACCAAATACATGTACCAGACCTGTAAGAATTGGCATTCGCTTAACATGCAGGTGGTCTGTGACGCCAAGGGACACATAATGCATGTGAACGCAAACTACCCTGGACCATTCCCCCATCCACCAGGCACGGACAATTGAAACGTTTGAAAACAAGCAGCTCATTGGTGAGTATCACTCTGCACACACACAAACACACACAGATTGTGGTCCACATCAAATCCAAACCAAGATAATGTGATATCCTAAAACCAATAACTATTCTCCTTGTCATCCACAGAGAACATTGTATACCCACTCTCACCATTCCTGATGATGCCTATCCGAAACCCCACCAATCCATCGGAGGTCCACTACAATACAGCACACATTGCGACCAGAAGCATAATCAAACACACATTTGGAGTGTTGAAATCACGCTTCTGTTGTCTCGCTTATTCACGTGGAGTACTGTTGTATGCACCAGCTGTGTCATGTAAGAATATATTGGCCTGTTGCTTCTTGCATAATATATCCACACTTCATGGAATACAAATAGAGGTGCATGGCGACACAGGCTGGACCCATACCAATAGTAGGGGTCAGAGGCCAGCACATACCGAGCCAGCTCATCCAAACATACTTCACAAGAAAACCATACAGTATGACAGCCATACCAAAGCCACATCCCAGAATGCCTACGATGATGAAACATGGCAAGTCCTTTTGAGCCATAGAGAATTGCAGTCCAGGGTGGACATGTGGTGTGTGCCTCATACTCGTAAAAACAACACAAATCCCACTACTACAACTTCAATGCAACAAATGCCCAAAAGGCCAGTGTCACTCGTAGAACACATAGCAATACCAAAGCAACACACACAATCACAAACAACAGATAACAGGGCCACTTGGCAACTGTAAGAGGATTCAATTCAGCACTACAGCTAAGTCAACGCCTAGTCTAGAATACTGAATGAAAACCCTTATTGATATATCTTTATGTCCAGTTCATGCGTTCTGGATGACTACCCCTATATAACACCCCTCTGTTGGAATCCCCCTGACCCCACTGAGCCAAAAAGTAGTTCTGTTTTGCAAGTTTAAAAGGTTTATTTGATAATTTAAACAATATATATATATATATCACACTTTATAATAAATTAATAATTGAATATCACACTTAATCTGATATGATAAAGATTAACAACGGAGAATCTGGCACTAGCACACTTCTTTATAATCACTAAGGAGTTGACATGAAATGGATAAGATAGCAACAATACTTTTATGGTTTCAAATGGATGCAATGTGGAATGAAATGCAATACAGAAAATACTCAATATGATTTCAACAAAACAATGTAATCACTTTTCTCTGGCAATGCACTCCCCCCCTTGATGCAATGCAAGGAAATGGAAGGAAAGCACACAGTTCTCAGAAATGCAATCAAATGTGATTCATTTCACCCCAGCAAGCTTAGACTACAGAAGTTTACAACACAGGCCCAAAATGCTTTTATATGTGCTGGCAATGAAGAGAAAAATATGCTAAAATGCTTTTAATTCCCTCTAGAGGTTCAGGGTGAGTGGTATCTAGTTAATATTAGTCCAGGCTCACTCTCGCAATGATTCAGGAATGATTGGCAGGTTAAACAAATTTTTTCTTTAACGGAAGGCAAGCAGCAGCAGATTTTTACACGTGAGCTACCTTTCAATTTGCGGCAAAATGTCAAATCGCGGCAGATTTTTCCTAGTGCGCCAGGCGCGATTACAGAGGAACTACAAGGGCTAGCAATATCGTTTTGGGGTCCTAGGACAGCCTAGGATCTCAGCTTCCAGATGAAAGTTACTGCAAGATATGAGCGATTTTGTGAAGGTTGTTTTTCGGATTTGAAATTTTAAAGTTCAAAGTGACAAGTGACAGTTTTGCAAAATGACAAGGTACAACTTCTAGGAGACAGTTCTGGTTAGATTAAAATAGCTTGGATTAGATTATTTTAACTAAGAGATTGGTTCTGTTTAACTAAGAGATTGGTTCTGCGCAGTTCTACTAGGTACTCACAATATATTTTAAAATATGCCTCGCCACGGATCTGGTCAGGTTTTGGACTGGACTCCGGTTCAGCTCTCTGGTTCTGCTAACAGCGGTCTGGGTCAGCTCTACTCTGCTGGTCTGGTCTGGGTCTCTGAAGGTGGATAGATTGAAGTCTCTATGTTGGCTTTCTGGAGGTTGATGGAGGTAGAGTATGGATTTTTCCGGCAGAGCGTCCCGCAGCAGATGGAAATGAATGTCCCTATCTGTCCTGTCTGTCTGCTTTATCTGTTTTTAAAATGGGTGTGTGTGCAGCATCACTAGACCCTACCCCTCTCCACTTGCCATTGGCCACTTCCTCCTCTTCCCCTTGATTGGGGGAGGAACTGTGAGTCAGAGCGATGTCATTTTATGGCTTGCAGAGAGGACACTCCCCTGTCAAATTGCTCACAATCTATATTTGATTAAAAAAAACATATTTGCACAGGTACACATTTGTTTAAAATTACATGCACCCCTCACATATCACAGGAGGTATACCCTGTCCAAATCTGCTCTTCCTGGGGGCTTGCATTCAGAAACACTTTTTAACTGATTTTGCAATTTCAGACATTAACCCAAATTTACACACATGTGCGCAAGGAGTATGGACATTAATTGATGAAGTGTCAGATTTTTAACATGCATACATTTAGAGTAATATCCTCTTTTCTGCTAAAACCCCCCTGAACATACCACCGGGTCCTAACACGTCTTAAAATGTGGGCAGAAAAATCACAAGAATTATGGTATCATTTATAAAATTTTCACAAGTCCGCTCTATGAATGATCCATCTTTTTAGAGTTATGTTCTGGCCCCAAAGGGGTGTGGTTTCCCCCCAGCACAAGGTTGAATTTCTGGTTTTTCCAGTTCTGCCAAGCCAGCTTGCTCTCACAGGCAGTGCCCCTCCCCTTTCCTTCCAGGAGGAATCTCCATTTACGACTCCCGCCGTAAACCATCTGCCTGGGTGAAGGGGGTTGCATTGTTCAGAGCTCCTGTATTCTGTGGGGGCTCCCCTTAATTCAATTATCAGAGAGATGGCATATCCTTAGTGTGGCCAGCAAAAGGCAGATAGGCCTGGGAACACAGCTGTGACTCAAGTTTCACTCCTGATGGGGATAGTTGCCAGGCAAAATTGGAATCTCTTTAAGCCAGTTTTTAGCTACATGTCATTTCTGTTCCCCAGTTTTTTGCATTCAAATAAACGAACAATTTTACATATGCAGCTAGAATGCTGATTCTAAGTTTAAAACTATGACATTTAAACAATTGCAACCTATGTGACACTCAAAAGTAGGTCACTCAGTCAATTTAAACATTTAGATTTTTAGTGTCTTTCAGTCCACATTTACTTAAACTGCTGAAATCCACAGCTCAGCCAGTCTTGTTATAAACATTGTTGTGGGCTCTTCATCTTCCCAGATTTAGTATGCACACATACTTCATTCGGCCAGATGTCCGCTGGTGTTCAGTGAGATTTTTGGATGTGTTGCAATGTTTGAAAATAGGCATTTTGAGCTGGCATTCAGAGAAACAAAAGGTGATTTTTAAAGTGCTTTCTAGCGAACAGGCACTGCTGTTCTTCTCTTTGGCACCCCATTTCACTCATGGCTCTTCTGAGCCAGCACACCCGCACCTGGGGTGGCAAGTCAGGCGCCCATTTTGGTGTTCGCACAAGCTGCGCGGTTTTCGTGGATTCTGGCGCACATGTGGGCTTTTTCGGCCATCTTGGATTTCCTAAGCCCACAGCACCAAATGTTGTAGCATGATAGCACAAACGTGGGTTAGGACACCCAACACAACACATACCAAACAATAAAGCAACATGAACGTGACATCCATAAAAGCAAAACCAAGGCCATTGCACAACATCACATACCTATACACTCCCATTACCCACTGACGATGCATGAAGCAGTACATAGGAAATGACTGACTGACATCACGCAATGAGCATGTACCACTAAAAACCAAACACAAGGTAACCTGCACCCCTGTCCACATCTCCACAGGCCTGTGTGTGCTTGGCGGTGCCAGTGCAGTGGATGAATATTCCACTGCATGCAGTTTCCCCCTGCACTCGCCTGATCCAGCACGGAATCTGCACTGGAACTATGTGTGTGCAGTGGCTGACTTTGTGGGAACAGACCAGCACCACATCACACTGACTGAGCAGCTGCCATATTGGCTGGTTCAAGTGACTACAGGTGAATCCATGGCACACCCCAGGGTCAGGCTATATGCCCCCCTCTCACCTGTAACATAGTTCCGGGGGTGGGGTTGTGGGCAATATCCTAGCATGGGTGTGGGAAGCACGTCCAGGGAGCAGAACCACAGCAGGAAAACAGCATGGTATGGCCAAGTGACACAGCACACATGGTGGAGGTGCCCCTGCACCCATCCAAAAACATAACCAAAAGTATGTCAGTGACTGGTCCAGCAACTGAGACAGGTGCACAGAAGGGCCGCCAGCGCACAGAGATCAACCAGCAGGTGTTAGGGAGAATTCTCATTTATGGCTAATTTCCCTCGCCTAGTGAGTCCCTCAGCAGCTTTGCTGGATTTCTGGGGTTTATTGTTTCCAACTGGTAAGAGTGTGAGCCTTTTTTCCCACTCTAACACATGTTTTTCCATGTGTATTTCTACTGTTTGTGTGATCTTGGGCTCTGGAGCACACCACTCCATGAGCCCCACTTTTTTTTGTGTGTTACACAGCACCTTCAGTGCAGTGACACAGGGTTGTCTTTTAGGCTTCCCACTGACTCCATTTTTGACTGACTACTGTCCCCCAGAAACATGTGAATTTGCCATAAACTTTATATAGTCACTTTAAAAATATGGACCCATTACACCCCATCTTACATGGAGTATTGGAAAGGGTTAATTCCTACCCCTTTTTGGCTGTGCTTTGTTTTGCTCTTTTAACATTTAGACTTGGCTGGTGGCAGTAGTATCTACCCTAACTTTTCTACTGCGATTATACTATATAAACGTGGTACTGGTCCAGGCTATTGTGGTAGCCTTGAACATAAACCCGCTTGCCCAAATACTTTTTATTTTGTTTAGTAACCATTTCTTTTTTGTTAAAGTCCTTCTTGTGTCTTACTTTGCGCGGCAAACCAGGTTTGCCTTCTTTGTTCACCGTCTTTTGGCGGGCTTCTACGAAGAAGCCCTCCTTTGGCGCTTGGGTGTCTAAGTGGGCTGAATGTGAGGGAGGGGTGGGTTGGACCCAAGTTGCACTTTGTAATGATTGGCTGAGGTGGTTGTCCGGGCCTGACAACCCGCCTGCTGAGTGATTGACAGCCAGGCTGTGAAAATGGGGGATTTTTGCATAAAAGGCAGGACTCTTGGGCTGGAAGTCAGAGTTGCCACTGGAACTGGAACTGCAAGGAACCGAAGAGAAGCAGAGAAGAAGACGGCTGCTGCACCCCCGAGTCCCAGTGAAGCCCTGCTGCAGTCCTGAGCTATCTACCCTTCAACGGCCAGAGAAGATCCAGTCCAGAGTCTTCTTCGCTTGAGCCTGGTGGGGTCAAACAGATCATCTTCCACAGCCAGAGGATCCTCCTCGTGGTCAAAATCACTGCACACTGCTGTAGTGGTCCAGATAGCCATCCTGGCAACCTTGAATCGTGAACTGTTCTAGCTGTGTGATCCTCGGCAACAGGGACCCTGTTCCACTTGACACTGGTGCAGGCCTATTGATTTTTATCTTCATGTTAGAAGGTGCTCTGATTCTCTCTGCCTTGACAAAAGTATTGCCTATGATTTTTATCCCCAACTCTCTTGTGTTAATTCATGTGCTAAGTGTGTTTGACTACGATTACATTTCTTCCCGCGGGTACGCGTATCTTTAGTAAGACCGAACTGTCATTACTGTCAAAAAGTGATCGCATATGTATTCCCGGTAACGTCTTTTGTTTCATAACACTGTCTGTCAAATCCTAAGGTACTGACCTTGAATTGTTCTGCACAAGGGGAATTGGTTGTGTGTAGTGTATTTGTAGTGTTGTGTTGACTGCGGGCCCCTCTAGGTTTTGTTTTACTAGAAGTGAAGTGTTTTGTGAACAGATGGTTTAAAAATAAATGTACTTATATTTTTAACCAGAAACCTTGAGTCAGTGTTTCCTTGAGTCACAGTAATTGTAGTCCTTTGTGTAATCTCTACTACTGCTCATTTGCTCTTGAGATACGTCTGGCTGCTCAATCACTGCTGCCACTCTTTCTGTGTAGTACAGGCTTGTACCAAAGGTGAACTTGTATTACCACTTGTAGTCTTAACTCTGTGCAGTGGTCCCTAAGGGCAATGCATAGGATTCTGCCTAACAGCATGCATCTGACACCTACACAAATCCAATCAGCACCGAAAGATCACCAAAAGTTCAGCTGCCAACTTTGACAAACCAACACATATCACCGCTATGACACAATCATGCACCACCCTATCACTGGCACATCAGGACAGTATTGCAGGGCATAACCAAACATACATGCAAAGAACCTTCATGTCCAACCTTACATCGGGTCCGTGCTGTTGTGCTGTGTATCCCCACGACCTCCAACAAACACTCTGCCTAGCCATTTACAAAAGGAGGGTCAGTGTCAAGCAGAGGGAACAGGGAAAAGGGTGAATGGAGAATGTCCTGTTAGCATTCACAGGGTGATTGTAATCCGACATAGCAAAGCGACCTAAAAAGGCAACAGATACATGAGCATCAGTGAGCACCTACACAGGCACACACATAAAACATGTAAACTACTTCCTGGATCAACATAGAATTCCTACCTGAATGTCCCATCCTGTTCCATGGGAAACCAGCATGTCAGTTGACATCACTGAACATTATATCCAGAACATGAGTCGATCATCACAACTATACCGGAGGGAGCCTCAGTGCCAGAGGTGGGCTGACAGATGGAGGGTTGAGTTGCGCGAGCGAAGGCGTGCACGCTGGCGGGTGGAGGGAAGGTGTGCCCAGCAGGCATACTTGGTCTGCAAGGGGAGGATGATGGCAAGGCAGCATATCAGAGTGGCCACGACATGCCAGCTACAGCACATACATCAGCAGGAGGAGAGGCGCCATTATGTGGGGGAGGTGCTTTATGTGCATACATAGAGGCTGGGAGCAGGAAGGCTGCAGAACAGATAGAGCAGGCAACTCATGAGGCCCTTCAGGCCCTCAGGGTCATCCCAGAGGCACGCCTGTGGGAAGTGGAGGTGATAACAGAGGCTTCATTGAAAAAGGTGTTACCAGGAATGGGACAGCAGCTGTGAATGTAATTATGTTTATTGTGTTGTTTGCATCATTATGTTTATTTCAGAGGGGGGATTCTTGTGACTTTCTTTTGATCGAATTGTACCTTTTTTATATCAATTTAAAATTATATTACAGTTATGTGTTTGGTTATAGGGGACTACTGTGGTTGTTTTGCCTTTTCTTCATGGGGAGAATTGTTTTGTATTGATTGGCATTTCACACTTTTCAGGGGTCATGCCACATGATCATGGGGTATGGTTCTCTGGATTCATGTGTCATCTCACGGCACATCATGGTTCTGTGTAGATTATGTTATGTGTGACGTTTTGAAATGCATGTGCTCAAGGTGCATGTGGGATTTGGGTTTGCATGTGCACAATGATAATAGGCATATGCTAATAGGCATAATGTGTGCTGTTAGCAGCTGATGGTGGTGAAATGTATGTTGGTTTGTATTCTGCAGTGTATTTTTCATCATTGGGAGGCATGTGTGCTGGGTAGTGTGGTTTAGTGGTTCCACCATGTGTGTTCTGGTCCTTTGGTGTGATGTGTGTGTGTGGGGGGGGGGTATGTGTGTGGTGTGGTTTGGTGGTGTTACAGGGGTTGTTTTTATTGTGTGTAGGTACCCTTTGCATGCGGCTGTCTTCTTTTTGTGGGTTTACAGGTGGTGGGAATGGTGGGTGTAGGTACACTTTGCATGTGGGTAGCTTAATTTGGTGGGTGTACAGGTGGTGGGAATGGTGGGTGTAGGTGCCCTTTGCATATGGGTGGCTGAGTTTCTGAGATGTACAAGGGTGGGAATAGTCAGTGTGGGTGCCCTTTGCATGTGGTTGTCTTAATTTGGTTGGCGTGCCGGGGGTGGAAATAGTAGGTGTAGGTGCCCTTTGCATGTGGTTGGCTTAATTTGGTGGGTGTACAGGTGGTGGGAATGGTGGGCATAGGTGTACTTTGCATGTAGATGGCTCCGTTTCGGGGGTGCACTTAATTTGGTGGATGTATAAGGGGTGGGAATGGTGGGTGTAGGTGCACGCTGCATTTGCGGAGTACAGATCAATTTGATGCATGGGGTTGTTAATGGTTGGTATGGGTGCAGCTTGTGGTGGTTGCTTATGGGTACTCCCCATGCTATGTGTGGTATTTTTGATGCATCTGGTTTGACAGATTGAAATGTGCGCAAAATTGTAGGTTTTGCTGGCTCCTTAGTTTGCACTAGGGGTGTTTTGTGGGCGTGCCTGGTGCAATCCTATATTTTGTGCACTGTTGCCCAATGCTGGCACTTAATTCTGTGCAATGCATTTGCGCCACGCAATCCAAGGGCACGCGTACATTTTTATTTCTGTAAATCAGACCCTATGTGCCCCTTCTATTTCCCTTTTTGCTGCACTGCAAGGCAACACTTTCGGCCTATATATAGAGCCTAAAAACCACCTTATACCTAACTAAAAAGGGTTTAGGGATGAAAGGATGGTTTGAATATCAGGGATTAAGGATTAACGCATTGCCCAAGTAGGGTGTAAAGCCGCACAACATAGGTGAGGTATATTAACAACAAATCCTTAATGTTTTACTTATATTTACATCAAATATTTTCAAACTCCATTCCCACGACTGACCCAATTATCCTTTTTCCTTTTTCACATTATGTGTCTCGGAATACTGGAATCATGGAATTCTCTTTGCTAAACTGTAGATCAATTTCATACCCACCTATCCTTGTCCTACGCATGTGCCCACTCTACCAAGAGGTTATTATGCATTTTGAGTGTGCTTTGAAATAATCAAACTCACCTGTCTACCATGTTTAAGGGTTTAAAGTGGGTTAAGGGATGGGAACCCTTTACATAAATACATACATTCATATTTGTCAAGTAAACGGAAGGCTAGTTCCAACTGATTTTGAGCAATGTTTAATTGCAAAGAGTACAACTTAAAGTTACATGTGATGAAAATAATATATCTTTAATGAACTGAATGTGAAAGAAATTGCAGCATTAAATGAATGGCAGACTTTTCCAGACCTCCAGATTTAGAGATGGGTGTAGAACTGTTGAGTAATAAACTAAAACAATCAGAGTAGGCTCTATGGAGAAAAGTCCTTCGCATTGAGCAACATGGACTAATGACATTGACGTTTCTATCAGAAGACAAGAATCATGTGGCTTATAAATGTATTTGGCCTCTAGTTGTATTCTTAGATATAGGATCAAGAGGGGATACATGCCTATATTATCTAAAAAAAAACTTGAGACAATTCTTCCTTGGGAAAGATCAAAATCAGCAGTCTCAGCTTGGGTAAACAATGCAGTGGCAGGATTATTCCCATCATGGGGATATTGGTTTCTGGGGATCATTATGTAAAACACTGCCTCGGAGATATAGCAGCCAGCCACATATTGGTTCAAACCTCACTTTCTCGGCAATATAGTATGCACCCGTGTTTGCCACGAGCGATAGTCCCAGGGGGAAAAGAAAGCGTTCTTCACAGGTTTCTTGTGCTTTGCCCACTACTTGTACATCGTTCCTGAATTTAAGTCTGTATTGCTCTTATCTCTGTGTTTAGAATTATTTTCAGAATCTACTTTGGTGAGGAGTTGTGAGAATCCATCCTATTGGGCCAGACAAGGTATGACCTGTCCTGGTATTCAACAGTAATACAAAAACAGGAATCGGTATAAAAAGTGAAATAAATAAATAAATACATAAATAAATAAATAAATACAAACGAATGGGAGTTTGTTTGAAAATCATCTGTCTGAAAATTATGTACAGTTGAAAATGTCAAATAAATCCCTTATTCGGTGCCTTTATCACGAACAAGGGCAGCGGGGGCTTTGGGGGTGTCCCCTGCACCCTTGTTCACTATTATGCCATCGGAGGTTACGGTGTGTCTCCCACTCCAGATTAAATAAAGTTAAAAAATGAGGACCCTTGCGGCACCATTTCCCATGCACATAAGTGAAGGGAACCGGCGTCGGAGATGGATGCAGGAGACGGTTGCACACAGTGAAGTGTGCCGCCAAAAGGTAAGTAATGGGGTGGTGGGTTGCAGGTTATCAAAAATAATAATAATTGTAATAATAATAAATGTTCGGTGTAGTGAAAAACAATACTCATAGTGACTTTCCGTATTTTCTCCCTCAAACTTTTCTAATTTGGTTAATTCATGGTAATCCGCAAAAACATACATGAATAAAACTATCACCCAGTACCAGTATTTAATAATCCAGGACAGGAAATACTCCATGGGGGAGATGTACTAACTAGAGGGCATGGCCTGGTGGTGCTTTTGCCCACTGATCAATAAAAACATTTACCTCCAAAATGAGATTGACCATGGACGAAGAAGAGGAGGCTCCCACTTGAGATGGAAGAGCAGGGGCCAGTGTGGGATTTAGCCAAACGAAATGTTTCCTATAAGAGGTGTGTACATGGTCTTCATGGTGGAAGCAGCAGATCAGCATGCAAATCATGTGAATGTATACAGGTGCATGCCATAGATGGCTTATATTTTCTATGTGCACAGATCATTCTCACGAAAAGAGCACCGTTTTCAGATTAGAAAAATCAAAGCAAAAATGGCACGGTGCAAACTATTTCTATTCATGAATGTAGTTTTTATTGTATTTGTAGCTCTGTCTTAATACTTGGCGGGTTGTGCACCAAAAAAAAGGGAAATTGAAACAGGTAACTGCACAGGAATAAACAGGAGGTATCTGTGGTGTCACGTGGCAGGATACTTCCGGGTCATGTGACATCCGGAAAATAAAGGAATCACCGGAACTGCCGTTAGAACGGCAGTCTGAGTTTATGCACTGCAACGAGTGGTTGAGTGTTTATTTGTGCACAGCGACGCACAGCGCACACAGCCTTTGACAGGCTTACCCTTGAGGTCGGGCCCTCAGCCATCAATATGCCCGACATCACAATGGCAAGGAAGGAAAGAAATGAGCCCTGCGCAGCAAGGGGAGAGTGAGTGGCCTATTCAGCATCTCGCAGTGTCACGTAATAACACGCCTGCAGCAGAGCCTCGCCCTAACGTTCTGTGTACATGGTGAATCATCACTCATGGAAACCTAGCTTCCAGCCCCCCAACATTCTGTATACACAGTGAATCAACAGTCAAGGAAACAAAGCCTCGGTTTCTGCCCCCCAACGTTCCAGGGGCCTCACGCAAAGAATGCAATGACTGGAATAAGTTCCTCTTCATTTTTGGACACTCAATCCGAGGGAAAAAAAGGACAACATCAGGTAGCCACAATCCAGACCTCATATATGGAATATATATATAAGAAGACCTCCAGGATGACAGCAAACAGCACTACAAACTAAGGCCACGACTCATGCATCCAGGCATCAGTCTCAGGACACTGGTGAGTGTAGTCAAATAAGCACGCACTCTGACTGTGCCCCTTTCATCACCCCGAAAATCACAACATGTCCAGTAGGGAGACAAGCCCCTCCAGGGCCAACACAAGCTTGTCAACCAGGAGCAGTATCACCCCAGATCACCCCGACCCAGCGCTCACCACACTCATGCCACCTTTTGACCCATTCACCACAGGAGCAGCCATTCGCTGGGAGATCTGGCTACAACAATTTGAAATGCACCTCGACGCGAGAGAAATCACGGTAGCGAGGAAGAAACGCACTTTTCTCCTGCTCAACATCGGATCAGCAGCCCTGCGCCTGTTTAACGCTATCCAAGACCGCGGAGACGCAAACAATTATGATGCTGTGAAGAACGCACTTACAAACATGTTTAAACCAGACCTCAACCCAGATTATGAACGTTTTCATTTCTGCATGGCCAGACAGTGAGAAAAGGAAACGGTTGACAAATTTCACGCACGCCTCCGTGAAATGGCGATCGGCTGCGAATTTCCCAATGAAGAGTTTGCCATCCGCCTCCAGATAATAAACGTTGTGTCATCCGAAAAACTAAGGAGGGCCATCCTCTCGGAGAAGAACGTACGCCTATCCCGCATCCTAGAAATGGCGCGCCTTCGCGAACAAATGGAAGACCAGGTAGCAGTAATCGAAGCAGCTATACAAAGACTTCCACTTGACAACCCAAAGCCAACGGAAGATGTTGCGGCCATATCAAGACATCAGAACACCCGCGAAAGGCAAGAGCGAAGAGGAAACACCTCTAAGTCCCAAACACCACAAGGGAGGGAAAATGCCTGCAAATAGTGTGGCGGCCCATGGCACAGAGGAGAGTCCTGGAAAAGAGTGAGCAAACAAATACATTGTGTACACCTCATCTCAGCCGTTGAACCACGTTGTTCCCGACAACGAAAGAGACCATCATGCACCATCATCTCTGATGGAGAACCCCTGCGGGTAGTCATTGACACCGGTGCAATGGTAAATGTAATGCCAACAACAGCATTCAGTAAACTTTGCCCAAAACCTAAACTCCATGAGAGAAAAGTTCGACTGTACGCCTACGGATGCAAGAAACCTTTGCCTGTGCAAGGGTCTTTCAAACCAGACTCCTCACACAATGACACCAGATGCCTGGCACGTGTGTACATCATTGATGCTGGCTGCAAAACAATACTAAGCTGCAAAACAGCAGAAAAACTGAAGCTAATACTGTTCACCTTCAGCGTCCAACACAATGAGCTTGATGACCTCCTAGAACAACATCAGAAGATATTCCAAGGCATCGGATGCCTGAAAGGCCGAACAATCAAGCTCCACATAGACCCCACCATCGAGCCGAAAGCTGTACGGATACCGTTACACATGAGAGAAGCAGTGGAAAAGGAGCTAGCCAAGCTGGAAGAAGCGGGAATAATTGAGGAAACATCAGGCCCAACCCCGTGGGTGTCCACCATGGTAGTCACTCAAAAACCTAAACAACCCAATGCGGTACGGATTTGTATTGACATGAGGCTCCCAATGCAGCCATCGGGAGAGAACGCCACATAACCCCAACAATTGATGAACTCATTGTCGACTTAACAGGGGCAACAATATTTAGCAAACTCGACCTTAGATCTGGCTATCACCAACTCAGACTAGCCAAGGAGTCGAGATACATCACTACATTCTCCTCCCATCTCGGTCTGAGGCGATACAAACGGCTAAACTTTGGGATTTCGTCAGCTGCGGAAGTATTCCAACATGAAATCCGCAAAGTCCTCATGGGTCTAGAGGGAACAACGAACATCAGTGATGACATTCTCGTATATGCATCCAATGAAAAGGAACACCACAGATGCCTAGCAGCAGTCCTATGCAGACTAGAAGAGACCGGTTTGATACTAAACGCAGAAAAAGTGCGAATTCGCAAAGGAAGAACTATGCTTCTTCGGATACATATTCAACGCGAAAGGAGTATTGCCAGACCCCTCCAAAGTAAACGATATCAAGAACACTAAAGCCCCACAATCTGCCATCGAGGTGAGGAGCTTCATGGGGATGGCGACGTACTGTGCGAGATTGATACCAGACCTCGCTAGCATCGCGAGCCCCCTCCGGGAACTAACAAGGAAAGATCAGAAGTGGGAGTGGACACCTATCCACCAACAAGACTTCCAACAAATCAAAAACACCCTATTGACCTCCACAACCATGGCATTCTTTGACATAGAAAGACACACCGAACTCTTAGTTGATGCCAGTCCGGTCGGCCTAGGGGCAGTACTAACCCAAACGGACAGTGAAGAAAACGTGTACCCCATCGCGTTTGCCAGTCGGGCGCTCACCAAACCCGAGCAGAACTAAGCCCACATAGAGAAAGAGGCCCTCGCCATCCTGTGGGGATGCAGACACTTCAAGGTGTATCTATTGGGCAAGCAAGCCAAAGTATTCTCGGACCACAAGCCTCTGATCCCAATATTCAGAGGCTCAGCACCTCATCCCCCAGGAAGCATTGAAAAATGGATGCTACAGCTACAACCCTACAATATAGAGGTGGACTACCGACCAGGAACAGACAATTCAGCCGACTACCTGTCCCGACACTCACGGCCCGCCATAGATCAGGAACAATGCCACGCGACAGAGACAGATGAACACGTATGCCACGTAATTGCATGCGCCCGACCACGGGCCCTGACCTTGCAAGAAGTAGCAAGCGAGACAGAGGCTGACACCATCCTAACACACACCACCACCGCCATCCAGTCAGGTAACTGGAAAAACTTCCTCATCTCCATGGCCCAACGCACCACATCCGCTCAAACCAAACTTCGAGCACTATTCGGGGTCCGCCACGAGCTCTCAATCGCCCCAGAAGGAGTGCTCCTCAAAGGCCACTGAATTGTGCTACCCGCACACTAGAGGAGAGAGCCCTCAAGCTAGCCCACAGCAGACATAAGGGCATCGTGAAGACAACGGCATACCTAAAATCCAGGATGTGGATGCCCAACATACAACAACGGGTAGTGGAGCTGGTGGAGTCCTGTGCAGCCTGCCAAGCCTCCTGGAGGGCTGAGCACCCAGAACCCATCATCAGCGCCCCAACAAGCAACCAGCGATGGGAAGCCGTCAGCATGCACCACTGCACAATTTCCGGCAAAGGATACCTACTCCTGATCGACGAATTCAGTTGATATCCTGAAGTAGAACACGTAGCGTCCACCAACGCAGAGACAATGATCCTCACATTGGAAAAGATTTTCGCAACACATGGAATCCCATCAAAAGTCAAGAGTGACAACGGACCACCGTTCACCAGCCAAGAGCTCCGCACGTTCTTCAAAGACCTAAACGTAAGACACAAACGGATCACCCCAGGATGGCCACAAGCAAACGGCGACGCTGAAAGGTTCATGCGGTCACTCAATAAAGTTATCCGCATCACCAAGGAATGGGGCCATCCCTGGCTGAAGGCAGTCTATCGCTTCCTGAGGACCCATAGGCAGACCCCACACTCCTCTACAGGAATCAGCCCAGCTGCCCTCATGTTTGAGGTACCCATACAGGCAGAACTCCCCATACCCCCACAGTGGGTAGCCCCTGAACCAGACATCCCAGCTATAGACGCCATGAGATCAAGGCGAAATGAACAAGAGAGCATCACTCGACGGGCCAGCCACCGAGATATAACACCAGGAGACACCATCATCGTCAAGAACCGGGCCACGCCCAAGAAGATGTCCCTCAACTTTGAATTCCAACCTTGGACAGTCAGTGCCGCAAACCACAGCATGATTACCACCACCAGAGGAAGCGAAACAGTGACGAGGAACGCATCACATTTCCGGAAAGTACCACCCGAGCTGTGGGAAGAAAGCCCGACAGCCGCAAGGGAAGAGTCTGCAACACCTTGCACAACACGAGACCAGATGACACCCCGAACCTATGATACACCACGAGAAACAGAGATAGAACCAGACACGGGTCCCCTGTAGCAGACTATCCCGAGAGGGGAAATCCACGGTACCACCTGAGAGAGCGGCCAAGACCATCATCCCGCCTCCAAGGATACGTGGTGGACGGAATCTACCTGCAGGCGAGCCTGCCCAGATGAGGTCCAGAAGGTTTGGAATGCACCACACCTGTTATATACATTTTGTTAATTGTTGTACAAACATCTCCAAGTTGGGGAGGAATGTGGTGTCACGTGCCAGCATACTTCCGGGTCACGTGACATCCAGAAAATAAAGGAAACAACGGAACTGCCGTTAGAACGGCAGTCTGGGTTTATGCACTGCAACGAGTGGTCGAGTGTTTATTTGTGCGCAGCGACGCACTCGCACACGGCCTTTGACAGGCTTACACTTGAGGTCGGGCCCTCAGCCATCAATATGCCCGACACCACAGTATCCATGCAGAAAAACAATTATTCACGAAACGGCTGTTAGTTGGAACACTTCGTTGATATCGAGTGGAGCCACTGTAAGAAGACACCCATCAAATCATTGCCCAAATATTGACAGTATCTTCCCCTCTAAATAAGCACTTGTGATGGCTTTGCTCAAATGTTGACAGCCTTTGCCCCTGAAAGAACACCCCTGTATTGCTAGCATGTGCCCCTTTAAGGTTGCAACTGTTATGGTTTTGCCTAGAAATGCAAGCATCTGCCCAGGTAAGGACACAACTGCCCTTGCAACAACATGCCAGTATTTGTTGCCTTAAGGACACACCTTTGATGACCATGGCCAAATGTTGCCAGCAATTTCCCATGTGACAACATCCCTTTGGTGGCTTTGTCCCAAAATGCCAGCATTTGCTGCCTTATGGATGCACCTTTGTTGACTTTACCTATATATCGCTAGCAATTTCTCATGTAAGTACACACCTGTGGATGCTTCCCCCCAAATTTCCAGCATGTCCCACTTTGAGAGCAAACCTGTTATGGCTCTTCCCCTTTGGTCCACTGTCTGTTCCTATGAGGAAAGTTTGAGGTGAACAGAAGTGGTTTTACTATGGATATGCTTAACGTGATAGTGAAATACCTAACGTACACATATGTATCAGCGTTAAAAGGTATTAACTGTGTATGTGGGCTTAATGTAAGTACTCTGTCAAATCACGGTGCGCTATAAGACTATGGCATAGGCATGTTAAAATGCTATTTTATTTGACAAAGTGTACTTGATTAACTATTTTATTTGCTGCACTTTGGTATTTTGGAGTGTTCATTAAGATTTCTACATCTAAGACCTCACCCATTTGCTCTGATGTGTCACAAAGCCTTATGAATGTAATGCTAGCACGCATAAAGGAGTGCGTTCCAAGATACAATCAGACACCTACAAGTATACATCTCATTCTTAATTCTCAAGGAGCAAAATGTTCATTCTGTGGCAGTGCCATTTTACTTGGTACTACTACCGACAGTGACTTATTGCTCGAGGCGCTATTATATTCAATCCAACGTATGTGATTGATACCGATTCATTTTCTTTATCTCATTGAGGTTAAGCACTCATTTCGATCACTCAAAGCTGGCTGGGAAGGCCTATGAGGGGAATACATGGACTTATTTTTCATTTGACTATCTAGGTTTCCGACTGTCCAATACTGGTAAATGGGGCAATATGTTGAAATAGTAAACCCCTCACTTTCCTGCAGATGCTTAGCAATTCTTCACTTCACAAGGTGGTTAACCCTGCCATGGAAATGTACAGATCCCAGTCCTTTGGGCCATCAGTTTATGGTGCAGAGCTGTAAGGTAACAAAACAATCACCTACCCAACCATCAATGAAAATACATTTCTTAAAAAGCTGCTTATGCTCCCTACTAGCGCGCCTAACCTTCGTATGCACCTTGAATAGGGTTGGAGAAGCCATGGTGAATTAGTAACACCCAAACCATTGCTATGTTGGGCAAAGATGTGGTGCAACCGAGAGCTTGACTGTGTGCACTAAAAAAGTTACTGACTGTTTTTCCCTGGTAGCTGTATTGGACTACCTGGCGATTAAAACTACTTGGGACTGCAAAAGCTATCTGATGGATATCAAATATCCGTTTGCGCCTTCCATGTTCAGGATAATAAGGTTTAACATCCTTCCACTTGCACCACTTACTAATGTTTGGTATAAAACTGAAACAGAACATTTCTTCCTGCTAACTGCTTTACTTTATGCCCATGACACTATAACCATCGCCAAAGAAAGCATCTTTCTACCCACGTCCAGTATAGAAATGCCCTTTAGGAGTCCTCCAGATAATAAACGTTGTGTCATCCGAAAAACTAAGGAGGGCCATCCTCTCGGAGAAGAACGTACGCCTATCCCGCATCCTAGAAATGGCGCGCCTTCGCGAACAAATGGAAGACCAGGTAGCAGTAATCGAAGCAGCTATACAAAGACTTCCACTTGACAACCCAAAGCCAACGGAAGATGTTGCGGCCATATCAAGACATCAGAACACCCGCGAAAGGCAAGAGCGAAGAGGAAACACCTCTAAGTCCCAAACACCACAAGGGAGGGAAAATGCCTGCAAATAGTGTGGCGGCCCATGGCACAGAGGAGAGTCCTGGAAAAGAGTGAGCAAACAAATACATTGTGTACACCTCATCTCAGCCGTTGAACCACGTTGTTCCCGACAACGAAAGAGACCATCATGCACCATCATCTCTGATGGAGAACCCCTGCGGGTAGTCATTGACACCGGTGCAATGGTAAATGTAATGCCAACAACAGCATTCAGTAAACTTTGCCCAAAACCTAAACTCCATGAGAGAAAAGTTCGACTGTACGCCTACGGATGCAAGAAACCTTTGCCTGTGCAAGGGTCTTTCAAACCAGACTCCTCACACAATGACACCAGATGCCTGGCACGTGTGTACATCATTGATGCTGGCTGCAAAACAATACTAAGCTGCAAAACAGCAGAAAAACTGAAGCTAATACTGTTCACCTTCAGCGTCCAACACAATGAGCTTGATGACCTCCTAGAACAACATCAGAAGATATTCCAAGGCATCGGATGCCTGAAAGGCCGAACAATCAAGCTCCACATAGACCCCACCATCGAGCCGAAAGCTGTACGGATACCGTTCCACATGAGAGAAGCAGTGGAAAAGGAGCTAGCCAAGCTGGAAGAAGCGGGAATAATTGAGGAAACATCAGGCCCAACCCCGTGGGTGTCCACCATGGTAGTCACTCAAAAACCTAAACAACCCAATGCGGTACGGATTTGTATTGACATGAGGCTCCCAATGCAGCCATCGGGAGAGAACGCCACATAACCCCAACAATTGATGAACTCATTGTCGACTTAACAGGGGCAACAATATTTAGCAAACTCGACCTTAGATCTGGCTATCACCAACTCAGACTAGCCAAGGAGTCGAGATACATCACTACATTCTCCTCCCATCTCGGTCTGAGGCGATACAAACGGCTAAACTTTGGGATTTCGTCAGCTGCGGAAGTATTCCAACATGAAATCCGCAAAGTCCTCATGGGTCTAGAGGGAACAACGAACATCAGTGATGACATTCTCGTATATGCATCCAATGAAAAGGAACACCACAGATGCCTAGCAGCAGTCCTATGCAGACTAGAAGAGACCGGTTTGATACTAAACGCAGAAAAAGTGCGAATTCGCAAAGGAAGAACTATGCTTCTTCGGATACATATTCAACGCGAAAGGAGTATTGCCAGACCCCTCCAAAGTAAACGATATCAAGAACACTAAAGCCCCACAATCTGCCATCGAGGTGAGGAGCTTCATGGGGATGGCGACGTACTGTGCGAGATTGATACCAGACCTCGCTAGCATCGCGAGCCCCCTCCGGGAACTAACAAGGAAAGATCAGAAGTGGGAGTGGACACCTATCCACCAACAAGACTTCCAACAAATCAAAAACACCCTATTGACCTCCACAACCATGGCATTCTTTGACATAGAAAGACACACCGAACTCTTAGTTGATGCCAGTCCGGTCGGCCTAGGGGCAGTACTAACCCAAACGGACAGTGAAGAAAACGTGTACCCCATCGCGTTTGCCAGTCGGGCGCTCACCAAACCCGAGCAGAACTAAGCCCACATAGAGAAAGAGGCCCTCGCCATCCTGTGGGGATGCAGACACTTCAAGGTGTATCTATTGGGCAAGCAAGCCAAAGTATTCTCGGACCACAAGCCTCTGATCCCAATATTCAGAGGCTCAGCACCTCATCCCCCAGGAAGCATTGAAAAATGGATGCTACAGCTACAACCCTACAATATAGAGGTGGACTACAGACCAGGAACAGACAATTCAGCCGACTACCTGTCCCGACACTCACGGCCCGCCACAGATCAGGAACAATGCCACGCGACAGAGACAGATGAACACGTATGCCACGTAATTGCATGCGCCCGACCACGGGCCCTGACCTTGCAAGAAGTAGCAAGCGAGACAGAGGCTGACACCATCCTAACACACACCACCACCGCCATCCAGTCAGGTAACTGGAAAAACTTCCTCATCTCCATGGCCCAACGCACCACATCCGCTCAAACCAAACTTCGAGCACTATTCGGGGTCCGCCACGAGCTCTCAATCGCCCCAGAAGGAGTGCTCCTCAAAGGCCACTGAATTGTGCTACCCGCACACTAGAGGAGAGAGCCCTCAAGCTAGCCCACAGCAGACATAAGGGCATCGTGAAGACAACGGCATACCTAAAATCCAGGATGTGGATGCCCAACATACAACAACGGGTAGTGGAGCTGGTGGAGTCCTGTGCAGCCTGCCAAGCCTCCTGGAGGGCTGAGCACCCAGAACCCATCATCAGCGCCCCAACAAGCAACCAGCGATGGGAAGCCGTCAGCATGCACCACTGCACAATTTCCGGCAAAGGATACCTACTCCTGATCGACGAATTCAGTTGATATCCTGAAGTAGAACACGTAGCGTCCACCAACGCAGAGACAATGATCCTCACATTGGAAAAGATTTTCGCAACACATGGAATCCCATCAAAAGTCAAGAGTGACAACGGACCACCGTTCACCAGCCAAGAGCTCCGCACGTTCTTCAAAGACCTAAACGTAAGACACAAACGGATCACCCCAGGATGGCCACAAGCAAACGGCGACGCTGAAAGGTTCATGCGGTCACTCAATAAAGTTATCCGCATCACCAAGGAATGGGGCCATCCCTGGCTGAAGGCAGTCTATCGCTTCCTGAGGACCCATAGGCAGACCCCACACTCCTCTACAGGAATCAGCCCAGCTGCCCTCATGTTTGAGGTACCCATACAGGCAGAACTCCCCATACCCCCACAGTGGGTAGCCCCTGAACCAGACATCCCAGCTATAGACGCCATGAGATCAAGGCGAAATGAACAAGAGAGCATCACTCGACGGGCCAGCCACCGAGATATAACACCAGGAGACACCATCATCGTCAAGAACCGGGCCACGCCCAAGAAGATGTCCCTCAACTTTGAATTCCAACCTTGGACAGTCAGTGCCGCAAACCACAGCATGATTACCACCACCAGAGGAAGCGAAACAGTGACGAGGAACGCATCACATTTCCGGAAAGTACCACCCGAGCTGTGGGAAGAAAGCCCGACAGCCGCAAGGGAAGAGTCTGCAACACCTTGCACAACACGAGACCAGATGACACCCCGAACCTATGATACACCACGAGAAACAGAGATAGAACCAGACACGGGTCCCCTGTAGCAGACTATCCCGAGAGGGGAAATCCACGGTACCACCTGAGAGAGCGGCCAAGACCATCATCCCGCCTCCAAGGATACGTGGTGGACGGAATCTACCTGCAGGCGAGCCTGCCCAGATGAGGTCCAGAAGGTTTGGAATGCACCACACCTGTTATATACATTTTGTTAATTGTTGTACAAACATCTCCAAGTTGGGGAGGAATGTGGTGTCACGTGCCAGCATACTTCCGGGTCACGTGACATCCAGAAAATAAAGGAAACAACGGAACTGCCGTTAGAACGGCAGTCTGGGTTTATGCACTGCAACGAGTGGTCGAGTGTTTATTTGTGCGCAGCGACGCACTCGCACACGGCCTTTGACAGGCTTACACTTGAGGTCGGGCCCTCAGCCATCAATATGCCCGACACCACAGTATCCATGCAGAAAAACAATTATTCACGAAACGGCTGTTAGTTGGAACACTTCGTTGATATCGAGTGGAGCCACTGTAAGAAGACACCCATCAAATCATTGCCCAAATATTGACAGTATCTTCCCCTCTAAATAAGCACTTGTGATGGCTTTGCTCAAATGTTGACAGCCTTTGCCCCTGAAAGAACACCCCTGTATTGCTAGCATGTGCCCCTTTAAGGTTGCAACTGTTATGGTTTTGCCTAGAAATGCAAGCATCTGCCCAGGTAAGGACACAACTGCCCTTGCAACAACATGCCAGTATTTGTTGCCTTAAGGACACACCTTTGATGACCATGGCCAAATGTTGCCAGCAATTTCCCATGTGACAACATCCCTTTGGTGGCTTTGTCCCAAAATGCCAGCATTTGCTGCCTTATGGATGCACCTTTGTTGACTTTACCTATATATCGCTAGCAATTTCTCATGTAAGTACACACCTGTGGATGCTTCCCCCCAAATTTCCAGCATGTCCCACTTTGAGAGCAAACCTGTTATGGCTCTTCCCCTTTGGTCCACTGTCTGTTCCTATGAGGAAAGTTTGAGGTGAACAGAAGTGGTTTTACTATGGATATGCTTAACGTGATAGTGAAATACCTAACGTACACATATGTATCAGCGTTAAAAGGTATTAACTGTGTATGTGGGCTTAATGTAAGTACTCTGTCAAATCACGGTGCGCTATAAGACTATGGCATAGGCATGTTAAAATGCTATTTTATTTGACAAAGTGTACTTGATTAACTATTTTATTTGCTGCACTTTGGTATTTTGGAGTGTTCATTAAGATTTCTACATCTAAGACCTCACCCATTTGCTCTGATGTGTCACAAAGCCTTATGAATGTAATGCTAGCACGCATAAAGGAGTGCGTTCCAAGATACAATCAGACACCTACAAGTATACATCTCATTCTTAATTCTCAAGGAGCAAAATGTTCATTCTGTGGCAGTGCCATTTTACTTGGTACTACTACCGACAGTGACTTATTGCTCGAGGCGCTATTATATTCAATCCAACGTATGTGATTGATACCGATTCATTTTCTTTATCTCATTGAGGTTAAGCACTCATTTCGATCACTCAAAGCTGGCTGGGAAGGCCTATGAGGGGAATACATGGACTTATTTTTCATTTGACTATCTAGGTTTCCGACTGTCCAATACTGGTAAATGGGGCAATATGTTGAAATAGTAAACCCCTCACTTTCCTGCAGATGCTTAGCAATTCTTCACTTCACAAGGTGGTTAACCCTGCCATGGAAATGTACAGATCCCAGTCCTTTGGGCCATCAGTTTATGGTGCAGAGCTGTAAGGTAACAAAACAATCACCTACCCAACCATCAATGAAAATACATTTCTTAAAAAGCTGCTTATGCTCCCTACTAGCGCGCCTAACCTTCGTATGCACCTTGAATAGGGTTGGAGAAGCCATGGTGAATTAGTAACACCCAAACCATTGCTATGTTGGGCAAAGATGTGGTGCAACCGAGAGCTTGACTGTGTGCACTAAAAAAGTTACTGACTGTTTTTCCCTGGTAGCTGTATTGGACTACCTGGCGATTAAAACTACTTGGGACTGCAAAAGCTATCTGATGGATATCAAATATCCGTTTGCGCCTTCCATGTTCAGGATAATAAGGTTTAACATCCTTCCACTTGCACCACTTACTAATGTTTGGTATAAAACTGAAACAGAACATTTCTTCCTGCTAACTGCTTTACTTTATGCCCATGACACTATAACCATCGCCAAAGAAAGCATCTTTCTACCCACGTCCAGTATAGAAATGCCCTTTAGGAGTCCTTTGGATGTGTATTTATTTTAAAATCACCCCCTCCCTCCCTTCTGAGAAAAAAAAAATCAGTCTCTCCAACCATTTTGGCTAACTATCTCCCTGTAACCAGCACTCCATTATTCAACAACATTGTTGACAAAATGGCAACCCAACCCAATAATTGATGCGCTACAGTCAGGTCACCAACCTATTAATTAGAAGACCATCAAGTGGTCCTCTAGCGGTCAGAAGGAGAGAATCTGCTTGTTTATTCATGAAGGAAGATTCACTGCTCTCACTGGAAAGCAAGCAATCTATATTCTCCTTGATTTGCCAGCCACATGTATACTGTGAACCATACCACCTTCCTCAAATACATGAACGACTTCATGGACATTAAAGACCTGACCCTGAAAAAGGTTCCTTACTTCCTCCAAGATTGGGAACTAGGGGTGGCATCAGGCCACTTTATATCCATCGCATTGTTGTTGATTTGTTGTATACTCCAATACCTTGATGTGTTCTGTGTACAATGTTTGCCTAAAACCAGTGGCTAACATCGTAGCACTCACTGTGCTGCCTTTCAGACCTGCACTGATGATTCCTAGATAATATTTGCCTTGGAGTATCCTGATTGACCACAATCAATGACCGGATGACTGACAACTGTGCATTAACACAGCCATAAATGAGATCACCCATGTCGGTGGTCCATCCATATCTCTGGCCCAGCCATTTATGAGGCCAACCACGATGGGCATTGCCCCACCTTTATGTTCTTTTAAAAGAATAGTTGGACATTACATTTTATTGATCCACTGGGTTTATCCACCATGGCCAGTGTGTCACAAAGAAGTTACCTTGCCAACATGACATGGCACATCATCTATTGAAAACATTGCACACAATGTAGATTGCCAGGGCTGTAGTGATCTCATGACTGATGCCAACAGTGATATGCTGTTCTCATGCACAGATTACTTTTATAGCTTGTACCAGGGCCTTCAAAATGGCCTTGTATATCTGTTGCCGGTTTTTCAAAACGAGGTTTCTAGACTGATACTGGACCTGAAAATCAGAGACAATATTAGCCAAACCTCTTCATCCATACATTGAATTAAGGGGGCTTGTCGGATTGCTTTCAAACCTCTGTGAACCATCCATCATGTCAATTAGGGAGTTGGACTTGACTACCTTAAACAGAAGATTACCAACCACTTTGTTTCCGAAGCTCTGGTGTCAGCTTCTTCTGATTCCCTTTCACCAGTCACAGAAAAAAGGACATTTGGATGAAGGTTACATTCCACCATGATATTCCTTCTAGAGTCCCAGAGAGCCATTCTTTGTTACGCTTGTGGTTAAGGTCTTCCTTGTTGAGCTTTACTAACAATAGGATTCTTGACCAAGAGGCCAACCTAACTCCAATTCACCTTCTCTTCCTCATTCCTGCCAATATGCTGCCAACCCAAGGTGGCCAATATGCATGGATTGATTGCACCTATTGGCACCATGTTCATGTGTAACAAACTATCCACTTGTATTTGCACTTTCCACTTTCTCCCCATCCCGGGCACATAACTGATTCAGAGTGTTCCAATATGTTTAAGGTCCAGACTCATCCTTCCCTCCTTTCCACTTGGGTTGCTATGAAGTGACTACTCTTGCTGGTGAACACTTACAATAAAACCATACATTTACATAATATTCATTACTTCAAGTTCTTTTCTTTCTGAAGACCACCTTCATTTCTTCTTTCTACTTCTTTAATGATCCCATCCAGAAACCTCAGCATACTCTTTGATTAATCACCTATGGCTGTACAATACTGACAGTTAGATGAGTCTGATTCACTTATTTCTGCATCATGACTAGTGGAAAATCAACACATTATGATGCTTAACTTTGGGCCTCATCACGAGTTGGGCAGTATCCCATCAGTAAATCTACTGGAATACTACCCAACGCAATTACACTTACTGCCACTTGGTCTGGCGGTATTGCCACTTGATTACTAGTGATGGTGGTGGTGTAGGTCCCCATTTTTATGGAGTCTGCTGGACTCAATGGGGCATTTTCTGTGAAATTACTGCAGCGGTAATTGCACCGATAAAATGGGTGGAAACTCTGCAGATTTACCTCCAGCTCAGAGCTCGATGTGAATTCTCCAGCTTTCCACCCAACTCATAGTTAGGTGGTGCAGTAATGTGGCAGTAACACTATTACCATCACATTCTTATCGCAATGCCAACATTCTTTAAGAGACCCTTTAAAGTATGTAATCTTATTGAGATTCAGAAGCATTAGTGCATCCTCTTCATCTTTTTGAATTTTGCTTACATGGACTGGTGGAATTGTCGCCATGGCTTTTGTTCTTATTATTATTTGAACGCTCTCTTACTCCCTTTTTCCCTCCATCTGATGAAGGATGTGTGCCATTTCTTGGAACGCTCTCAGCAGGTGCTGGAGATCTGGTTGATAATGTATCTTCCTTTAAGCATCCCTCATCTTCACCCTCTCCTGTGTATGCTTTTGGTTCCTTGCTTGTCTCCTTATGTATGACAACTAGTAATGTATTCTTTTATTTGTATCCATTGCCTTCTCGTTATTTTTTTGTAGCCATCTTCTCTGATCCTTGACCGTAATTGAGAATTAATTTTGTCCTTATATGCATGTTTCTCTTATCAGTTCTAGTTTCTTCATATGCTTCAAGAATGTTTAAACAACTGCCTTTTGTCTCGAAAAGACAGTGGGCCTCATTATGAGTTTGGAGGCAGCCATTCTGCTATTTGCGGCATGGCTGCCTCCAAACTCAGGTCCGGGTTCCTTGAATGAGGAATTACCGGGCCATTCCAACCTTGGAGGACCCGGTAATTCCTCATTCAATTTACCCATCCCCATTCCCATTTAAGCTCCTTAGGGCTCAATGGGAATGTGTAGGGAGCTAGCAACGGGCCCATTGTTAGCTCCCTGGTCCCCTCGCGGGACCCGGAAAGGACGTCTGGTCTAACCAGACATCCTTTCCGGGTCCCACGAGGGAACCTCGTAATAGGGCAGAGTGGGTTTAACGGCACCGGCACCATTACCGGCGCCGTTAAACCCATTCCGCCCGCCTTGTAATGAGGCCCAGTATCTTTCTGTTTTTGTTTTCCTACCTGGTTGACAATTGCTAGATGGGTATACTCACTTGAGACTGACAAAGCTAGGATTTCCGGGAAAGGTCACAACACCACTGTACCTAATATAGTAGTGCTTTCCTCTAATATTTGGCAGTCCATGGTCTTGAATGCATGGGATACTTTTGAGCTGCCCTGTAGGTGAAATGTGTTTTCTGGCACTAGTGAGGGAGAGAATTTAACAGAACCAACATGCATTATGTGATCCTTTTTAAAACTATTATGTGATTTGTTTTTTCCAATTCTACTTAGAAGGCTCTTACTGAACAATCCTACTTTGCCTACAATCCCTACTGTCCTATTTGTTATGGACTCTACTCTGTCTCCCTGAAAGTGCTTCGCTTCAGCCTAGCTGCTATGCTTTCCTTGCCCTAGATTTTGGAGCAGATTTTCCATGGGAAAATATGATCAAATAATAGGGTGAGCGTGTTTTATTTTTTTCATTTGGGTTTGTAAATTGCACTATTAGTATGAAACATATGTTTAAATCTTTACTTCTATCATTGTCTATGTCTCGAGGATATCTCCCTTCCCTTCTATGATCTTTGATAAATAATTGCACCTTATCCTTTCCTTCTTCTTTTCATTATGTCCTTGTTTGTGGTGCTTGATTGTATCCTCTAAGTTTGTGCCCACTCAAATTTCTCTACAGTCTGAAATACAGTAGGTTGGGCAGTTTTTATCACTTTCAATCACTTACACTGTCTTCTGGTATTATAGAATATTTTAAATCCAAGATGAAGCACTTAATTTCATGTTCTATGTTTCCTTAGGTTATATCACTCTTATCATTTTTCAAGGCACGAAGGCATGTTTGTCACCCAAAAAGCAAATGAAGGCTTAGGTAGAAGTCTCAATATGTAATACATTTCTATTGAACCTGTTGAAGAAAATCCAAGCTTTGATACAAAAACTGAATTAACACTGAATCAGCAGCAACAATTGAAACGGGCCCTGGTTAGTGCCCAGCGGTCCAGTAAATGAGGACCAAAAGTGAGATATGGCTGAATGATGTCCACCAAGCTAATCATGGACAGCCTTCTATTAGCAGGGACAAGCAATGCCCTAACTTCATGATGTTCCTTGATGTAATATATAAACGCTTTTTTTTTAAAACTAAATGCATGTTTGGTACTTATTATGTAATTTAGCAGAAACAATAAGGGGTTGATTAAATGGGTCACAAAGCCGCCAATATGCTTAAGCCAAGTGATCATTCCGTTTTATCCTTCTGCTCCTTTGATGGACTTCTGGATGTTCTGCATCAGTGCGCCCCTGGGCTAGACCAAACCCTTAACCAAACGAAAATAAGAGCCAAGTGCCAGTCATATTGCAGGTACCCAGGGCCTAACTCAGCAGGAATAGAATGAGCAGGAGCTGAACTATGTAGTCCCATAAGCTGTCTGGGAAGCTTATTCTCTCTCAAATCATGTGCAGAGGCTGGCTGATGCACATTGCCCTGAAGCAGGACACCGCTCCCATGGATTGGCCCATACAGATTGCTTGTTTATTTAAATGAGCTTTTCCTGTAACAGAGCGAGAGAACCGGATACCCAAGAAATCAAATTTGTTCACCCAAGGGATGACCACACCATTACTCAGCATTGGGTACATTTGTATTAATTTCCTGCCTGGGCCACATACCTTGACTGCAGATTTAGTTGTGTTGATCCTTAGATAGAGAGAGTTCATGAATACAGTGTATTCCAAAATCACCCTCTGAAGTGCATTCGGGGTGCTGGTAATCAAGACTGTCCTCGGCATAGGCCAATAAAGGCAATGCCCTATTACCCACTGTGATGAAGTCTGCACCCATTTCCACCAAGGCACGATGCAGTCCATTGATATACAACATGTACAGGACAGGGGCCAGTAAACAACCCTAACTCCCCCCCCCCAATTTAATTCAAAAAGGGGTTGCACTGGCCCCGGTCCCCATAATGAACACCTGCCATGTTGCCCTCATGTAAACGTCTGAGGATATCTCTGATCTCCATAGGAAAGTACATGAACACAAGGACCACCCAGAGCCTTGCTCGATTAATCTTATCAAAGGCAGTTCTCAGGTCCATGAAGGCCAAAAAGACTATCTCCTCTCTCACAAATATAGACTTGGCTAGTAGTATACACAGATTTGTGGCCTGTTCCAGAGTAACTACTCCAGGCCCAAAGCCCAACTAGAAATCCGACAAAGTATTTTCAGTGGAAATCCACTGCTCCAAATGGCTTAGCAGGATGTGTCCAACAAGGAAGCTGTTGGAGATTCCAGTTACTCTTCTTGAAAATGGGGAATACAATAACCACTTTCCAAGAAGGGGGCACATTTCTAGTTGCCAAGATTGCAGTAAAACTGTGAGTGAACAAAATTGCCCATAGTACTTCAAGACTTGAGAAATGGCTGCGGGAACCGCATCAGGACCCGCTGTGGGATTGGTTATGGATGGCTTTCAGCACCTCCTTCCAGCAGAATGAAAGAGAGGTAGCCCAGTGATGAAATTCCCTCAGACTCTAAGGGGCTGAAATATAGGGAAGAGAAATGCTCAATACAAGCCATTGCCTGTACATGGCACTCGGTTCCCTTTCTTATGACTTTATATTTTGGTCTTAAACTACAAAATACTGTAATTTCCTCGCATCGTTTGACTCAACAGCCCTCAGCAGGAAGTCCCAGGCCTCTTCTTCCAATTCCCTTTTCCTATGTTCGAGAGGTGTCTGATAATCTGCTCTGGCCTTTATCACTGCACTTTTAGATCATTCTGGCAAGTGCAAGATGGATAAGCGAGCTTGCTTGGAAGCTCTGCAGTGTTCATTGAACCAAAATGTACACATCAGTCCCTTGTCAGTAGATTCCCTTAGAAAGAGATTTGACACTATTCCCATAAACTCAAGGAGAAATGCTACTAGCTCAGAGAGGATTGAAGCTGCCTTCAGTATGATTAACATCTGCTAAGAGCAGACCGTACCCATGCTTTCGTAGAAGACATTGCAGTCAATTCTTTCGCATTTTATCCTGTATTTCGGATGTGTGGCAATCCAGGTGTTCTCGATATGATTAAGTTGTACAGGCAGGATGGAATCACACTGCCAAAACAGTTTCAGAGAGAAAGGGAAATGGTCACCATGGAGCTCTACAAGAACTTCAAATTCATAAATCAGGTGTGAATGTTTGACCTGTATGAGATAATAGTGTATTGTTGAGGACAATAAATGGTTGTTAAACATTTTCTTGCCCAATACATCTCGACACACATGACCATTAGCATCTCTTAGATGTAAATTTAAGTGCCACAATCCTAACTGTAGGCTTCTGGAACATGTCTGTGGGTCCAAAAATGTAGGTGCAGAAATCCCCCATACTGTGTTTGCTTTGCCATCATGGAGGTTTTCTGCCAATCCTACCCCCATTTTAGAATTGGAATTGCCCCCACCAACAGCATAGTTTATAATTTAACCTAGGTATCACCTTCTCCTCCCTACAGATTTAAAAAGAAACCAAACTATTACAATTAGAATAATGAGTACTATTTTAGAAGTTTACTAAGATCAAAGAGACCCCGGTGGGAAGGAGAACATGTTGACAAAGGGATACATTAGGATTTAGATGTTTATGAGAACAGGCTAATGAAGCTCAAATCATACACCCAAAGGCACAACATCTGCGATTCTTCAAAGCCAGAAGAGAGAATGAAAGATAGCCGTCCAGAAAAAGGTGCTCCATGGCCTATGTTTCTTGAAGCAGAATGATATCAACAAGCAGGCTAAAACGGTTATCTCCTGAAATGTCCCCTTAGCTCCAGCTTCTGTCCATGAAAGAAAGGCTGAATATGTAGGTAATGAATTCTCAGAGACAAGATTCACTTTTTTAGCCGTCCCTTCAACAGGAATCTGTAAAGGGCCTAGAAAAGGGTCCACACTAATCTGCAGATCCAGTCAGTCAATCTTTTTGATTGTGGACACTGAGTTAAAACAATGCGATACTGACACTGTCGCCCACCCACCACAGAGCTACCCCACCCCCATAGATCCACACCTCAGCTTCGAAAGGGGCTGTTTGTTCAAAATTGTTAAAACTAAATTTGTTTTTTCAGAGACCCTGTGCTCCCCTTAAAATAATGAGGAGAAGACTCACCCGGCCGCACTGTGAAAACAAAGAAATTTATATGAGGCTGGGAAGCCCAAAAGGAAACACACCAACACAGGTTACAAAGGACATACAAAGTGCTTTATTTAAAAGCTACAACAGTTACCAAAAAGTCAATTGACAAATGGATAGCTATTCGGCTCTCAGAGTAACGTAACGAACTTCAACGAAGGTTCGATGCATTAGTAGAGAGACCGTACATTGGAATATTTGGGCTTTTATATTCTTTATCCAGCCCTGGCCAACCCCCTCGCGGGTTAACCATTCTTGGGACCAGGCCTAGGGTTCCTTGCCAGGTCAATCCCATAATGTATGCATTTTGATCAGTTCCGCTGATGCAGTTGTTCATTTACACATGGGTCAGGGATAGGACAAGGTCTCAGTTCGCGACCCCGACGAGTGGCCTGCAGGCATATTACTTATTCATGTGTGCGGAGGTCACAACGGCCAGAATCTCACTCAGAATGTCATTCGGCCTCCATTTTGATGTTCAGGGTGACTTCCACATTACAAGAGAACCTAAAATGACGGATAAATCCAAGATGGCGACTTACACAATTTTTCGTTAAGGTCAAGACCTTGCCGCGGAGTCTATTTACATGATATTTTTAGACAACTTGGCGTAGGCCAACACACATTCAAATACTGCGATAGGAGGCATAATATCATTTCAATTCCTACAGCACTTGCTCCATTGGGAACTAACAGTAAAAAGAAGCCAGCGCAACAACTTTACTTTATACAACTTCTTGCAAAGGTTACCACAATACAATCACCACTACTGTCTTCTCAGTTGTCCCAATCCACCCTACCCTTCTAGCCATCAGAACATTGTTTGGATTCATACTTGGTCCCATAAGATTCCTATTAACCCAATGGCTTGTTTTGTTAATAAGGGAAGTAGTAGACTCCATAGTTCCCTTCTGCAATACCGGAACATTTACAATGACCCCTGCCAAAGGTGCTGCAGCACAAAGCAAATTCAAAATGTCTGTCTCAAACAAACCATTTAAAAAGAACGAGGAGCTGAAGACGGGTAGACAACATTGTAGGGAGCCTGCTTTTGGGAGTGCAAGGGACACACATTTAGCTCCACACAAATAGGGGTTTTAGGCCTGGTTAGAGTATCTGCAGGTCGAGTCTCACTGGCCTGATTTCTAGAAAGCTCTTAAGAGTTAGTTGGCCTCACAGTGTTAGTTTTACAACGTTATGAGATAACTCTGAAAAAAGGGCTTTTGCCAATTTCTCTAATAGAGTCATCCATAATCAATAGAGTGTTCATAACCCCCTGTTTAAAATGTGCTAAGAAAATTGATAATGGGTGTAAACTTAGCATTCAAATCTTCTTCATGCATCTTAGCCAACAATTTTGATAATAACATACTTTGATTAGATGACATATCATGGATAGTACTTCATTTCGTTTCCATAGCAACATTTAAAAGTTTCAAATCACCATAATTTTCACTATTACCATCATCTTGCAAGGCCAAAAGGCTCAAGCTCTGTGACAACTCTGTAACCGGGAAATAAGAGGAGCCCCTCAACAGGGCAACAGCCACCACCTCCAGCCTTGCCTCTGATTCCCCTCCAGTAACCAAATGTGTCCCCTCCTTGGTAGCTGGGGGCACATCCGGGACACACAAAGCTCCATTTTCAAAAGTCTCCCCAGCACCCCAGCAATGGGTTATCCAAACAATAATGATCCAATTTGCCCTATATCCCTTTAAAAATACAAATCCAGCGGGAGATGAGAGCAGCATTTCAGTTTCCCAATGGCATGTTTGCATTTATTCACGTTCTCCATTGCCAGATGATCATCCCTGGGTTTTCTTTTTTACCATGCCCAAGAGTCTAACCCTCAAAAGAAAAGGAGAAAACCTTATCTGGGAGCTTACACAAACCCAGAAGTCCAAGGGTCCAAAAAGACATAGACAGCACAGCCAATGAAATCCAACTATAGCACAAGGGGGGCACCTCCTCAAAAACTCTAGTCTCGCAAAAACACCCAGTGGGAGCGCCAACAACCATGCCCTTGATCGCCCACAGGCTTCACCTTCGCGGGGAAACAACAGGATTTCAAATGAATGGGGTCAGGCCAACTGTAGCAACACCAAGTGGAGCTCCCTCCTTCCTCTTCCTCCAGCGGGAGCGCCGCACCGGCACCTTTGATCCCCACAAGCTTCACCTTCGCAGAGGAATCCATGGGATTTAAAATGAAGGGGGCGGGGCCAACAGCAGCAAAACGGAGCAGAGCTCCCTCCTTCCTCTTCCTGCAGCAGGAGCGCCAACACCCGCGCCCTTGATCCTGACGGGCTTCACCCCATGGGATTTAAAATGATGGGGGCGGGGCCAACAGTACCAAAAAGGAGCAGAGCTCCCTCCTACCTCTTCCTCCAGTGGGAGCGCCAGCACCGGCACCTTTGATCCCCACAAGCTTCACCCTCGCAGAGGAATCCATGGGATTTAAAATGAAGGGGGCGGGGCCAACAGCAGCAAAATGGAGCAGGGCTCCCTCCTTCCTCTTCCTGCAGCAGGAGCGCCCACACACACGCCCTTGGTCCTGACGGGCTTCACCCCATGGGATTTAAAATGAAGGGGGCGGGGCCAACAGCAGCAAAAAGGAGCAGATCTCCCTCCATCCTCTTCCTCCAGTGGGAACATCAACACCTGTGCCCATGATCCCCCTTAGTAAAGAACATATCACTCATCTTTATGATTGCAACTGTAGAGTTATCACAACAAATGTGTTTGCCTTTCATATGCTGTACCCACCAACAAAATCGTTTTTTTTTTTTGCTCCTTTAAACTGCATTAAAACGTAATGATTCTACCTTTGATGTCATTGGGGTTCAAAGGCTGTGTTAACTTTGATGCTACTACCAATATGATTTTGTTTGACTCAAGAGAGCATGCAGCCAAATACACTTTCCTGTGCATTTCCCTTCATCCGCTCATATTCCTTAAAGAGCTGCAAGATGTGGTGTTAGTCCAGTTCCTCTCTCTCTTCAGTATTGTTTTTACATAGTCAGGGATCCTTTCTGGATGACCCTGATGGCTGAGAGGCTCGTGCAATTAGACATGCATTGTCTCACCAATTTCACGTTTGCCGTGGGGCAAGGTGCATATTTTATTCATGGTTCTAAAAGTGTGCAATATTTTTAGTAGCTACATTTCTGAAGTTGTAAGAAACTTTGCCTTCAGGCTCATAGAATTGAAGGCTAGAACGTGCAGTGTTGGGGATCAACATAAGAAGTGTTGTAAATAAGCTAACAATGAATGCAATGGCCGAAGGCAAGTGGTGGAGGATCATTCTCCAACAAAAATTGAGATTTAGAATACAACCTCAAATGAGCCGTGCAGACATGCCTCATCTTGAACGCTGGAAATCACCGCCTTCTAGTTGCACGAGCCACCCAGTAAGAAGGAGAAAAAGAGACTTGTGGTCAGATTACAGACACTGTGCACTGGTGCAAGAGCAAAGTTTGCATGGTATTAGCACTAGGACAAAGTTTGCCCTATTTTGAAACCCACTGGAACACATTAAAAAACCATTGCGCCTCGGCATGTGAAGTTTGGCCTATTAAAAGCACCTGGACAAAAATTGCCCTAATGCAAAAAAAATGCATTTTCACTCCATGTTTGCACCAGGGTAAAGTTTGCCCGAGTGCTAATGCAGAACGGTATTAGCACTCAGGCAAACTGTGCCCTGATGCAAAAATGCACCACAAATGTATCTTTTTAGCACTAGGCCAATTTTAGCCCTGGTGCTTTTAATATGCCAAACTGCAATAGTCGAGGAGGTGCAATGTTTTTTTTTTAATGTGTCCCAGTGTTTTTTTTTAAAATAGGGCAATCTTTCACCTAGTGCTAATACCGTGCAAACGTTGCACTTGCATGTGGTGCAAAGTTTCTGTAATCAGGGCTTGAGACGCTCTAACAACAAATGAATTTCTTACTTGCCCCTTCGTTGCGTTTTCGGGCACTCGATATCTGCAAAGGCAGCGAGCCCGGCACTTCCGTGTTCACTTAGCATGCACGGCACGCACCCGCGGCTGTGAACTAGGCTCACCTCACTCCGCTATTATGCCCTGGCAATTCCATTTCATTTGCTGCCATTAAACGGAAGACACATTATTATGTTATCTCCTGTGCCGATTCGAATTGATTGGGCATGGCCCCGGCACTGCGTACAGCTGCCAATCCATCACACTGGGCAGGGCAAACAGCAGAATGAAGCCCCTTCTCTCAAAGGCAGAATTCAAGGTGTTTTATAGGAATGCGGTTAAACTGTCCAAGGAAGAAAAGGTGCCAATACTATATAATTCCAGGGTAATACTCCCTCTTTATGCCGCAGCCATTTTATTTAATGGTCCATTTTATTAGGGACACTGGTGTCAGTTCAGGGAGACAGCTTTGCCGAAAGAGGTTTCCACACGTGCAGCTCATTTCAAACCCACACCATCGGGCTCTGGTGTTGCCCTTGCAGTATTTTTCAAATCTTTAGCAAATGTCACATTCAACATCTGAATGAAATATATTCAAATGCACGTGTTACATGTGGATTGACGTGGGGAGCGGGTATACGCGATCACTGACAAGACCTCTGCATCCCTCGACCCCAGTGAAATCATGGTGGCCTTAGAGCTTTTGAACGCTGACCATGAAGTAGACAGATGGGCCTGATTCATGGAACGTTTTCCTATGGGATTGCGCCATTATAAAACACTTCCATGAAGCACAGGGTACGTCTACCGGCATGTAGACATTGGTTCTTATACATTAAGAACAATATAGTAGGTCGTTTTTCTTTTGCACTCTACCGCAAGCGGCACAAAGTGTGAGCCTTTATAGGCTTGTCTGCATTGCAAATAACTGAAGTTAATTATACGTAGGTAAATGGTACTCATTTTCACTGGAAAGGATGATAGTCAGAATAGACACTCTCAGCATTCCTATATAGGCATGCATATTCAATAAAAAACACTGAAGATCTAGGATTATGCGAACCTGACCCCATGGATTAACACTCTTCATTGTCATCGCCTTATTATTTTCTTCATCATTTCCTCTGATTCTGAAGTCCCAGGAGGATAGCTCAGCAGCAACGTGCTCGCCTTGCAAACAAGACGACACGAAGAAACACATGGTCGATCCCCAGGTCTGTGCTTTGAAACCTCTGGGTATTTAAGTGCATTATAAAAACGCAACTAAGACAAAAACAATTTTGCAACAAAAAAAAAAAACAATTCCTGTAACAGATACCGCAGGCTCTGTGAGTGCTTTAAAAATGCAAAGTATATGTACAATGCTCCTTTGCTTGATAGCTAGTTTTGTGTTTTATGAATCCAATGCACTGCTATTAGATGCTCAGATACTTGCACCATGTTGCACCTGCTACCATCACTGGCCATTCCATACCATTACGGCTGTGTCTGTCAAGAGCCTTTTCCACGCCTGCACACAATCCCAACCTGTTGGCAGTGTCAATGCTTGTTTAGGCAAAGTGCTGAGAAAAGGCTCACAAATCATTGCCGGGCAGTCATGGTTTTGTTAGGGCATGCTGTTTTGTATTCTGTACAGTTACAAGAATAAAACGATCAAGAATGCAATGTAATGCTAGCCTTAAAGGCAAGGCTGGTTGATTTAATCAGTCCTGACAAGGAACATTTCCAGTGCTTGCCCAGAGCATTGTAAACCTTTCCATACTTAGTCACGCCCTAGAAGAGCCCTTTGGAAAAGTCACATGCTTTTAGACACTGCATGAGGATATTTCTTTAATATCACCAGCAGTTTGTTGTGCTGGTAGAGATAAGGCAGAGTGATGCCATGTGGGTAGTGGTCCCAAATCCTGAAATGTGCATCTAAACACCCTACTCACATGGCATGACCAGATACAATGAACCGCAGGTAGTACACAAGGTAGTACACAAGGCATGATGCCAAACTCTCTGGGTATGGTACCAGGGCACGGGCTATGGCTATGCGCCAGGTGTGCTACATGGGGCTTGGTCTGTAGCAAATTACTGTGGCTAGTGCAACAGGGTCATGGCCTGTGACCATGCAACAGGTGTAAATCTGCTGACTGACATGGCCATGTTCCACACATACATGGGAACTGCATGAGTTTTATGATGACAGAGATAGGAATTGATATTGATATTGATAAGAGATCCAGAACAGTGCATGGAAGAGGTTGGAGAAAATGCAGAAGGGGAATGAGGAGGTCATCTGACGAAGTTGATTGTGGAAGTACTGCTTTGCCGCGTGGATCGCTGCTTCTGTCTGGCTACTCTGTGGATCATTGCTGGACAAAGGAAAAAAACAAACCAAGGTGACTGTAGTTGTGAGAACAGCCCCCCTGTTTTCATTTGACAATTTCCTGCATGTTTAAAGTCTCACAGACTACACCGTGAAACAACTATTGATTACTGTTGTTTGGTTTTGTTACAGCTTGATTGGCCTGTGCGTTTGCCCTGCCTTTGAAGTCTTTGGTTTGGGTCATTGCTATATAACGAGTACCCTTGCGCACAGCGCACGCACACTCGTGGAAGTACTCGTTAAAGTACTGTTTCGCCACGTAGTGATGTAGCGGGATCGGCACGGCATCATTTACTTTATTTTAGATTCATACGATTTGTGTCTTGCTTTGTAACTCGGAAGTGCAGTGCATATTCCATATCATTCATTATTTTATGGTGAGTTTTGTCATTGCTTGTATGTCTAACTGTTTTAGGCCATATTCAATAACAACTAATATGCCAAATTCTATTCATAACGATGTATCAAGTAACTGCACGCCAACAAACGTGAGCATACGCACTAGCCACAAATCCATTGCGCTTGCTCCCTCGCCTGCCCTGAACATTTCACATGGTGTTGCAGTCCCCATCAGCATAAGCAGACTGCCGTTTCTTGCCTCATTCAAACCCACTACACAATACAAAGACCTGTCCACCATTTCACCTCTATGTACTCAAAATTCTGTTGCGGCTGTCTTTCAAGCGGCCAACACATTTTCAGATGCTACTGTCAGGGGGAAATTCTCCCGGGGCCGGCAGAGCCGTCCGCGGACCTCCGGGCAGGGAGGCCCCAACTCCTCCTGTGTATCCCAAAAATGAGTATGAGGCACACACAAGAAGCAAGGTGGTTCTGCTGTTTATTGAACAAACGGCACGGATGGGTCAAGGAACGTACGCGTCCGTCCTGACACTCTCCCTTACCATGGGCTCGCAGGCCCTTTTTACCTTAGTATGACGCGCTACTTGCGTCACCTGGGAAAGTTAGCAAAAAACCTATTGCCACTCTGGATTGGCTCCTCGAGTGGTAGGGTTAGTATAGCACACGTATAGAGAGCTCTATTAGTGGTTGAGGGTTAGTCAGGTGGTATACATGGGTTGTCCCTACAAATTGATACATGAAAATTGTTACATGGAAGCCCCTGAGGATTGGTTAGTGCTAGTGGCATCAGTGATAGGAGCCCTATGTTCTGATTGGTCCACGCGCGAGCTCCCCAGTGTGGGACCATCGCTGTTCCCAGCTCGCGGTGCACCTGCCATTTGCAACATTGTTTCACTAGTGATATGCGTAGACAATGTAAGACTTATTCATATGCTGGAAGGCCGGTTACTCCCACCGCTGCAGATGTCCTTTGAGACGTCCGTCTGTATCTGCCTGGCCTTTGAAGCAGGGTACCCAGGCGCCTCTCTCGCCTCCCGGATCTGGCACTCTGTCAGGTTCGGCTTGGTCACGTGAGGTGGGACTGTGTTTGAGGCATAATTCTGCACAATTAATATTGTATTTTCCACTGTGCGCTTTACTTAAATTGGGGAGGCGACCTTGATGTCAGCTTGTGGTATGTCAGTTTAGCAACATCGTGTCCTTGACTGTCTGCTTTAGCTGGGCTCATTCTGCGGGATCAGCGACTTTACTTTTACTCATTGCAATGTTCATGGAGACTCTTGCTTGAGGCCTACGTGGGCCTGGTGTATAGGTGGAACCGTTTGGTACACAGGCGCTTTAGGTTATGGTGCCGTATTGCTTTGTCCACGTTGTCGTGTCTTCATTAGGTTCTTCTGTAGTTGCATATAGGTTTAGGAGAAGCGTAAGCAAGCTTTTAGATGAGTTCGTTGTGCATCTTGCGTTTCTGCATTTTAAGGAGCCTAAGTGAAAAATAATAAAGATGCGCGTCTGTGGGTGTGTCTGTCACCTACGTCATAGCACTGAATATGTTCTTCGTGCGGATTGGTGTGGGAATGTCCAGTGTATATGTTGCGCGGGCATTCTGTCTGCTGGCTGGGTCGTCATGGCATCTCTAACGATGAGTCAGCATAGTGCTCGATGATTCAGTCGAGTCCCTCCGAGCCGCAGGCGCCGGCAAGGGTATGGCATGCTGGTGGGCACGCGGGTGGGCACATCCGTATGTTTCTGTACCAAGGCACTTGATCAGCTGGGATGTGGGCGAACTCCTCTCTTGGTGGGTGTCTGGGCCGTGATCCTCTAGGCCAAGGGTGGGACAGGACTGTTGGGAGCCGTTTCCTCCATTCTCCCACTTCAGTCCCCCCTCTGGTCGACTTGTCGACCACAAACCTATCATTTTCATTATCACCTCTCACTCTCCATATTTTCGTAATTCCTCCCAGATGTCCATAGTGATTAACATGATCTTCAAATGACCAATACATGTATAGGCAAGCTCCTCCAGGGGCGCAGTATACCCACTCCCTACGTAGCTCCTTGGATTTCTTGGATTTTCGACCTTCACGGACGGTGGGTCTAGATGGTTAGTGATGATCTGGTTGCGCAGCTTCTCTCTTTCCTGTATTATTATGCCTGTGTGAGGACCGTCATCTGCTGGCATTAAGGGGTGCATACCACCCATTTCTATCATTTCGTCAGTGGTCCGTGCCTTCCGGGCCTTCCAAAATTTTGTTAAGATCAATGCAGCTCCAGCCAAGACAATGCACCCAACTATGATCTTTAGTCCATCTGATAGCCAGGATGGCATCCACGACCATAATATTGAAAACCAGCTTTCATCCTTCTCAACACCTTTACTTTCGTCCATCATCTTGGAATGCATCTGGGCCAGCTGTGATACTGCTTCAGCTAGTGTGCCATTGTCAGCGTCGTTAGCAGGAATTAATGTGCAGCATGATTGTCCTATCTTTGCGCAAACTCCTCCTTCCATTGCCGTGAGGAGGTCTAGTACATATCTATTCTGTAGTGCTACCATTCTTACTGCTCGCAGTTCTTCTTTTATTGCGTTGAATCCATTTACTGTAGAGTTAATTGTCATCATTAGTTCCCACCTCGTTATCTGGAGCCATTTGGCATTTGCGTATGCCTGAACACCCGGATGTATTATTGAGGAGAAGAACATTGCTGCTCTGCTGAATAGTCTGTGTTCTGGAGGTATTGAAGATAGTGCTGTTTCTGATCGCCCCCATAGATAATTTCCTGTCAGGGGTTCTCCTTGTCTCCTTTTCCTGCTCACGACAGTGTTGTTGCTGTTCAGGACAGTGTTGGTGCTGTTGTCTTTATTTTCCGACTCCTTTTCAGTGTGTGCGGATCTTTTCTTTCTCTTGTTTCCTTCATCCATTTTGGGAAAGTTTGCTATATTCACATGTTTTTTTGGCACCACTAGGGATGGTACATTGACGTGTACCATTGAGCATATGCTATTCCACATAGGGGGCAGTGTGTGGTATGCCTTCTCTCCGCAGGCCCAGTAATGGTCCATTATTACTGCTGTTCCTGCTCTCCCCTCAGGTAACTCCGTCACACTTGCACAGTTGGTGTTGAATCCCACATCCACTTCTCCTTTATGCATGTAACATACCTTGGGAGCAGTCAGTGGCAGTATTGTTATAGGGTCTTCATCTTCCTCTAACCATGTTTGCATTGGTACATACTTGACCCAAGTCACCCAACATCTTTGGTTGTGTTCAGCAATGCTCTTCGTATCTTCTCTTGTTATCATATTGCTGCAGGCCACTCCTATGTCCCATTTGTCGCCCAGGTACAATTTCCCTGTTATTGTTATTAATGGCCTCTCCCAACACCCTTGTTTACCAGGTACTTCGGTGGCATACCAATCACATGGCAGGTACTGCAGTGTTACTTTCTTTGTGTCTCCTTTTTCAGAGCCGCTAGTTATATATCTGAACGCTTCAGTGGATAAACTGGCCTTGTGGTAGCTCAAATATGTCTTGAGGAAGTTGTTTTCGTAAGGGTATGTATCTCGTGTTTTCCACACCAGTCGCACCGTTGTCCCTTGGAACCTTCCTTTCGTTTGGAACAGTGCTAGGTATATTATACATCGTGCCGTCTTTTCATCAATTTCTGTGGCAACAAATGTCCGGGCAGCGCTCATGGCGTATGGGATCAATGAGCATACGTAGCAGCTGTCTTTCATTGTCTGTTTTCCTATTTTAGTCATGTGTTGATACCACATGTTGTTTGAGACGTGTGCTGAATCTTCTATGTAACTATCAATACCCTTTTGATCTGAGTATGTGCTGCGTTTAACTCTACCTCCTTTTCCTCTAATTTGTCTGGTACCACCTGACGTAACACCTGTTGCAGCCGGGGGTGGGATAATGTTAGATTTGGGTACAGCCAAAATATTTATAGCGCAGCTATACTGCCATACAGAGGCAGCCAAGAACCCGGTTATTACCAATATCCCTATCATTTTTATTACAGATGCTAATTTCACCGGCATGTTGCTCTTACCTTGCTGCAGTCCGGCAGCTTATTCTTGCGAAGTTAAAGTTGCCCGCCTGAAAATTCTCAATATGCTGGTTATTGATGTTAGTTGTTCCTTTCAAGCCCTCCCTATCAGATGGTCGTTCAATGCCCAGGCGAAGAGCTGTTCCCACGCCACTCTAAGTGATCTATCTTTTAGGACAGGCAAGTAAGGGCGGAGGTGGGGCATTGATTGTTCAATGGCCAAGATGAATGCCGTGTAGTACACACGTACCTTCCTTCTTTTTAGGTACTTTGGCCTTTTAATATGATAGACAAATTGATGTGATAATTCTTCAGGGTAGCTGTAGTCTGAGGGTAGCATTTACACCTGGGCAGTGAGCTTTTGTTAATTGCTTATTATTCTTGACAATACAATAATACGCGATACCTGCATGTGCGAGAAAAAGAAAAGAGAGCAATCACGTGTTTACATGTGTATATGTGTAAGACAATGTCTTTCAAAAGTTCTTCAGTTGGGCACAATACAGGCGGGGGTGCTTAGGGTTCAACTGGCGGGGTTTATTTTACGCTTTGATCGTGTGACCATGGGGTGGGATGTGTGGGTATTGTCTTTCTCAATGTCATTAATTGTCACGGGGGGATCAGGGGGTGGTGAGGGTCGCTAGTTCTATCAAAAGTCACTTCATCTGTGGGAGATGCTGTTGCTGTTCTTTCAACGGCCCTGTCGGTGGCGCTGGGGTGGGTCTGGAGTTTGCAGATCTTTACGTCGTGTAGATGGTTCCAAGCGCGTTTGTCCTGTAGCTTTACTGCTCTTGTTGATATTTCCTCTACCAGGTGGGGGCCAGTGAAACGTGGGCTGTTCCACTTTCTATTAAAGTTGCGTAGTAACACGTGGTCACCTTTAGCTATTTTGCACGGTGCATCCTCTTCTCCTTGTTGGTCGCTCTTAGACCCGCCCCGTGTGCGCTCGAGCTGTTGAGATACAAACACAACGCTAGTAATCAAAGAAGACACATATTTGTACATTTCATCACCAAAAACAGCTGCAGTGCTCTCGTGGTCAGTAAATGCTCTTGATGTTGGTGTCAGAGGAAGGCGCATTTGGCGTCCAGTTACCACCTCGTGAGGAGTGAGGTGGTGGTCGGAGCCTGGCCTGTTCCTTAATTCAAATAGGGCTAGTGGAAGGCAATATAGCCAACTCTTTTTTGTGGTTTGTTGTATTTTTGCAATTGCCTCCTTCAACAGGCCATTCAGGCGTTCACATACACCGTTGGCCTGTGGATGGTATGCACATGCAAATTTATGCTTGATGTTCAAGAGGGATGTGATGTGCTGGAACATTTCGTTAGCGAAATGCGGGCCATTATCCGACCGCAGCACTTCGCACACTCCCCATCTGGGAAAAACTTCCCTCACCAAGAACTTAGCTGCTCTGAATGCATCTGGGTGTGAGCAGGGTCCTGCTTCAATCCACCTGGAGAATGGGCATACTACTACAATCATATACCTATTTCCTTGACATACGTTGATCATATCAACATAGTCAATATGTATATGTAGGAAGGGTCCTTCTGGCCGGGGTATAGTACCTTTTATCACCTTCAGAGTGTGACCGGCCGTGAACTGTTGGCATGTAAGACAATTGCTGATGAAGTTTGTCACATGGGAGTTTAGCTCGGGGCAGAACCAGTCTTCCCTAATTCGTGCTGCAATTACTTCCTAGCCAGTGTGAGCTGGGTGGTGTAATTGGCTCAGGGCGGTGTTCAATAGGGCCAGTGGCATTACCATCTTTCCACTGTTATCCTGGCGCCATAGGGTGTCAGTTGGTGACATTGTACATCCTCTTTTTACCCATATCTCCTTTTCTGACATTGGTGCTGCTGCTTGTAGTTCCATTATCTGGGTGGCTGGGAGGTGGGTGTACCCTTCTCTTATTAACATTTCTCTAGCTATCCCCCTCCCTCTCCCTCTCTCTGACTCTGGGGGGTTCCATATCTCACCAAAGTACGCAGCATACTTCGCATGTGCGTCTGCTGCCGCATTTCCTTTGGAGACATGGTCGTCACCATTTGTATGTGCCGTACATTTTACCAAAGCTAATTCTTGGGGATCATTTATTACTTCAATTAGTTCAGCCAGCAAGAGAGCATGTTGCACTGGAGTGCCATCAGCTCTCCTGAAACCTCTCCTTCTCCATTTAGACAACCCTGAATGGACAGTGGATGTGACGTATGCACTGTCAGAATATATGGTCACTCGCTTGTCAAAGCTTTCCTTCAACGCCAAGATCAGTGCAACCAATTCGGCCGCTTGAGCAGAGTAATGTTGTGGCAATTGTACACATTTCATCGCCACACACACAGGTACTTCTGTCATTTTCACCACAGCCGCCCGCGTTCGTCTAACCCCATCGGTTTGGTCAATTGTTGATGACCCATCAATGAACAACAGCTCACCCGCCTCTAGTGCGTTCTCTTCAACTTTCCTCATGCATGAGTACATTTCAGTTGTCTGTGTGCAATCGTGTACATAGTCCCCCTCCTCAGTTTCTTCTGCTATAAACGTTGCAGGGTTAACAGTGTTACATCTAACTATTGATAATTCCGGTCTGGACAAGATGATCTCATACCCTGACGCCCTTTGCGTTGTTAAGGTAGATTTGGGCTTGTTTAATATTGAGAATAGTGCATGTTCCACAAACAAAGTGGTCGGGCACCCCATGGTTATTGCTGATGCCTTTTCCACTGCGAAAGCAGCAGCTGCGAGGCCTTGTTCGCAAGGAAAATGTCCTAACATGACAGGATCTAGGTGGCCGCTGTAGAATGCTACTGGCTTGTAACCCATGCTTGTTTTTTGTGCCAGTACTGCTTTCATCACGGCTGAGTCACAATGTGAAAAGATGTAGAATTGGCGCTCATAGTTTGGGGAGGCTAGTACCGGGGCAGTGGATTTTGCGTCCTTTAGTTCATCAAAAGCTTCTCTCATTTCCATTGTCCACCCCAACTTATTCCCCCCTCTGTTAGCTTCTTTTAGTCCCTCAAGTAGGGGCCCTATGTATGAGCTGTAGTCAAATACCCATGCTTGGCAGTAGTTGCATAGTCCCAGGAACTGTTGCAGTTCCCTTACTGTTTGTGGTAGGGGTGTTTTTGAAATTGCCTGTGCCCTTTGTGGTGCAATCTTTCTTCCGTGTTGTGATATGAGTTGGCCAATATAAAGTACCTGTTCCTGACAGTACTGTAATTTTTCCTTGTCTACTTTATACCCTTTGTCTGCCAATATCGTCAACATTTTTACTGAGTCTTCTCTGCATCTCCTCTCATTTGTGCTGCAAATAATTATGTCATCAACATATTGTAGTACTGTACTTTCCATGTCAATGTTACCCAAGTCCATTTGTATTACTCTGTTAAATATTGAGGGTGACTCACAGTAACCTTGTGGCAGTCTGGTGTGTTTCCATTTTGTGTTCCTGTAGGTGAAGCTAGTCAGGTCTTGTGAGTCTGGGTGTAGGGGTATTGAGAAAAAAGCATTTTTGAGGTCTATCACCGTAAATCGCGATGCCTCTGCTGGAATGCCACACAAAATTGTGGCCGGGTTTGCTGCTATTGGATACTCTGCTTCAACTATGTTGTTCAAGGGCCTGAGATCCTGTATGAAGCGCCAAGAGCCCCCTTTAGCCTTGCGTACTGGGTAGACGGCAGTGTTACATGGTGATTCCGATGGGACCAATATGCCATTGTTTATGAGGGCTGAAATTGTTTCATATATGCCCTCATCTGCCTCTTTCGACAGTGGGTATTGTTTCACTCTGGGTAGTATTGCACCTTTTTTCAATTTTATCCTCACTCCCCCAATGCTTTTTATGCACCCCACGTCATAGGGACTGGTAGTCCATAATGATGTAGGTACATTTGCCATATCTTTTTCAAAAAATGGGACTGGGGTGGATGTGGGTGCCTCAAGTGCCATTGCCATTTTTTGTGCTACTTGTTTGTAATTTATTTTTAACCAAATTTCCACACTCATCATAAACACCATTTCACCTTCTTCCTTTCCTTCTCAAAACAGCCCCTTATCTGACACCTGTGTTAGTCTGCACCCTTCTGCTAGAGCTATCACTGCCCTCCATGCTCTTCCTTCTCTGTCTTGGGCATGTACTGTTATGTAATCGGCAGTTGCCAATATGCTCTCTATGCTCACTGAAATCACTTTTCCTTCTTGTTCATTTGTTGGTGTCTCAGGTCTAAACAAGTAAGCTGCCGGTCTCCTCCAAACTTTTCCTTCAATTCCCGGCAACCATGCAATTGCCATGTCTGTCCCGTATTGGAATAGTTCACCATCCATTGGCTCGGCCCTAACCACTGTCTGTCCACAGTACGCTTGCATTATTTGTCTCGCAGTGAGCATGTTAATTCCTGGGGTTGAGCATATTATGCCATCCTCCGTGAAGGAGATCGTCATATTTAGTCTGCTCATAATGTCCCTTCCCATTATATTCACTGGTGAGGCCCTAGAGTACAATAGTGGGACTGACATATCGTAATCCCCTATTTATAAGGGAACGTTATCAGTAAAAGGAACCAATCCTCTAGCCCCAGAGAACCCTTGTGTGTTCATAGCTTCACCTGACATCTTAAATCTACCCTCCCTTATGCATGACCGGGTTGCCCCGGTTTCAACAAGGAATGATAATTTTTTGTCACCTATCGTCACCTCTATGCGTGGCTCCTCTGCACTATTGGGTGTTACTGACAGGATGGGACACACCAAGGCCGTCTGTGGGCTGTCCTATTGGGGGTATACCGATTGGCCACTTCCCGTGTAAGGGTTATGTCCTAAAACCGTCACCCTACCCAGTTGTGTTTGCTGTGGTTGTATGTTGGTAGAAGATACGATATTGTTTTGTGTCTGTGCAGGTTGTTGCACTTGCTGTGTTTGGGGCTGTTGTGGTGACACCATCTGTTGTTGTTGTGGTGAATATGTTTGTGGTTGAGGTACCAGATGTTGTTGGCCATTTCCCATTGGTAGTGTCTGTTGCCGTTGGGTGTTGTGTTGTTCCTGTGTGAGCCCTTGTTGCCCTTGCTCGTTCCAATATTGTGTACTTGGTCTTACTCTACATGTACGTGACATGTGCCCTACCATTCCACATATCCAACACACTCGTGGCTCCCTACTCTGCCATGGGAAATTTCCTGTGTTATCCTGATATACTGGTTGTCCGGTAGGGTAGTAGTTTCTAAACCCTCCCCCCTGCTGTTGTGTGTTATATCCAAATCCTCTTCCTCTCAACATTCCTCCCCGCCCCCTGCTGTAGTTATAATATCCGGTTCCACTCATGTTGGTTGTGTACGGTGGGGGTTGCGAGTGTTGTTGTGCTATGGTCAGTGATTGTTGAATTTGAGTGGGGTCCTGTGCAGCCACTACTTGTGTGGGGCTTTGAGTCATTGTTGGAGGTGTGGTTATTAATGCAACTTCCATTGTATATTTATTCAGTTTTTTCTGAACTAATTTAGCCTCTTCCGCTTTTCTATCCTCTTCCTTTTGTCTTACCTTCTCTCGCCATGTTCTGCAATGATGCACTATCGTCAGCTGTATCTCCGGCCAAGCTTTAGCTTCCATCCCCACTACTTTCTTCAGTTGTTTCTGTACTACCTCTGGGAGTCCTTGTACTAGTATGTGGTAAAATATTGCTGGTGTCTTGTCCCACGGCTCTCTAGTTTCCATGCGCCATTTCTCTTGAATTTCCTGGATATAATCAACAGGATCTTCATTGTCCCTCATCTTGCGCGAAGTAATTGCTCCTATGTCTGATGTATCTGGGTACTGTACCCTTAAAGCTTGCCATAATGCATGTCTGCAGTTCGCAAATGGTGCCCCATCATGTGACGTGTTTGTTATTGTTACCCCGGGAAAGCCCGCCCTCTTCCAGATATCATCTGCTGCATCCCCTAATATTGATATCAACAATCCCTTTACGTCCCCCACTGCCAACTTCTGTCCTGCAGTGTGTTTTTCCATTTCGTATATCCATTTACCAGCACCTCCACTTAGTGATGGGAGTCTGCACTTTATATTTTCTTTGTCTGCATGTTTCCAGGGGACGTATTGTGGTCTGACCCCTCCCCTCTCCAGAAGTGGCATCAAGTTATGTCCTTGTTTGCCCTTTGGGTCCCACACGATCGCATCTGTACACCCCTCTTCCTCTTCTCTCACGTTTACATAATCCGTTTGTCTCATATCGTATTTATCTTGTTCACCTCCCTCCCGTCCATTTCTTATATTTATTACTTTATCTATTATGGGCGTGTGTTGGTGTTCTCTCATCCTTCGTCCAGGAAGGTCCCTAAGCTTCCCTGCATAAGGGGTCAGGTCACGCGGGAAGGGCGCTAAGTTAGACCGTGCTGTTGTACGTGATGAGCGTAGGGTGGTGGAACATGTTGGGCCGGGGGGTGATGGTGTAACTGCACGTGTCTCATTAACTACTAACCCTTTATCATTCTCCTCACTTCCCTCCTCTTCTTCCATTTTCCTGCATATCCATGGCGATTCTCTGTTTGTCCTAGTTATATATAGTTTATCTAAACTCTCCCTTCTGCTATCTTCCCCTTCTTCTTCCTCACTACAAAATCCTTCTAGCCCTCCCCACTCTTTTTTTTTCCTTTTATTGTTACTGTTCGTAAGTCTATTAGATATAATTCTTCATTCCTTGCTTTGTCAGTTGTTCCCCTTTGTTGTGATGTCGTTGCTTCTTCCTGATCTCTGTACAGGTACGTACTTACTGCGCCTCCTCCCCATTTTCCTCCCCTCTCTCCTTCATTGCTTACAATTTTACTTCTACCAATTTCTGCTCTTTCCTTTATATATTCCTCTAATGTTTTTATATCCGCTCTTCCCATTACTCTTTCTTCCTCTTGCTGTTTTTCCCATTTCGCCCTTTCTTTTTCTAGTATTTCCTCTATCAGTTTCCGTTCCTCGTATTTCCTTGTTGTTTCTGATAGCAACTTCCTTCTATATGTTTCCAATTTTCCTTCTTCCTCTTCTCCTTCCCTTTTTTTGTCGCGCAGTGCTGCTCTTGACTCTCTGTCTGCTGCTCTCTTCACCCTTTCTGCCTCTCTCCTTTTCTCTTCATTTTGTTCCCTTATTTTGTCCAGCTCATCCTTGCTTTCTTTCCTCTTCCGTGCGCTCTCTCTTTCCTCTCTTTCTAGTTGTTTGATCAGTGTGTTCTGCTCATCTCTTAGTTCTGCTAGTCGCTCCTCCAACACTTCCTCCTTCTCTCTTAACAGCTCTTCTCCCTTCAATTTACCCTCTACCCCTATCCCCTTACTCCCCTTCCTTTCATCCTCTTCCACTTTCCTCACTACCTCCTCCTCCTTTCCTGTCAATGATCCTCGTAGTTTTAATAATACCTGCGCAGCTACCCACTCATCCTGCCCTATTCCAGGTATCTGTTCTTCGCTGTACCCTCCTTCTCTTGCCTGCCCTTTTGTGCAGGCTGATCCTGCTGCACCACTCTGTCCCCCTCCCGTGTAGGTACCCGTAGCCACATATGGTGGTGGGCTGTATGCCGGGTTCGAGTATCCTTCAGCTGCCCTTAATTCAACCATTCCTCGTAGTTCCGTTAGAGGATATAACCCCCCTTCTTCTTGTTTCACTACCTTCACTAGGGGTATATCTTCTGACTGTTCCCGTTTTATTTCTTTTTCACTTATATTGCTATTCCTCTCTTCTCCGTTTCCCGTGTTTTCTGAGCTTCCACTCCCATTCTCCCCTTCTTCCTTAATCTTCTCTTCCTCCATTGTTCCACCCATAACAAACATTCCGTTTGGTCCTGGTCGGGATCCTTGGAACATTCTCCATAAGTTGAACACCTCCACATGATTAATCAACTTCTTCCCCTTGTATGTGTTATGCAGATGGGTTAATAACGAATGTTGGGTATAGGGCTCGAAGCTACCGTTAGGGGGCCATTGTGTCGTCATTTTGTTGTCCGTCCCCTGTGTCCATTCAATGCTGTATTTGATAAGCTTCTCTCTATGGGGAGATAATGTTTTGCATATGTGTTGTAGTGGGGTGGTGAGAGTGTTCCCCCACCCTCCCGATCCTGCCCCGTATGACATGGTAGCTCCTACACTCGTTGTCCCTCCCCTAGCTGATAGTCGTTACCTTTCTTTCGCTCTATAATGTATAATCCTTTGTGATAATCCAACAATAATTTATGTCATTCACATTTGTATATTCTTTTCTCTCTTTCCCACCTTTACGGCCCCCTGCGGCCGAGGTGCACGTAACCCCCTGCGGTTGCGTACCCCTTATTTACGTTCCTATACCGCCGTCCCGCTTGCTCCTCCTCCCTCTTATATGCTTTTCCGTGGCCGGCGTTCTCCGTGCATGGCCACGCCCCCTCACCAATTCAGTACCGTTCGCCTCCGCTTCCGCTCTCTTTCACCTTTAAAACAATAAATGTGCCCTTTATTTGAAATATCCTATAAGAAAGCCCTACAGGTGACGTCACCGATCCTTTCAAACTGCTAATAAATTCTTCAAAACCTTAAAATATTTTTGCAATTCACTCCCATTATCCCCACAGCTGTCTTCCTGTCACGCCTGGAACAAGGTAAACAACAATATAATCAGACTGCGCACACTGCGTCGCCTCGCGTGTGATACGCCCCTCGACAGGAGGGCTTAACCAGCCAATTATCTTCCGTATTAGGCAACCAGCTAGCTACCGCCTACAGGGAACCGTCATCTACCTATCGAGTATCTTGCTCGATCAATAGGGATCCTCATCTACTCATTGATCAATAATCACCAAATTGTAGGAAACCGCGCACGCACACACACCCTTACACGTGATCGCGACCTCTGCCAATCAGTGTCTCCGAGCGGCCGCACGTGATGTTTTCGTGCTCCACCCCCCTCTCTCCCGTAACGTAGCTCACTGCTCTCGCACTTGTCCGGCTACCATTCATTCATTGTCAACACTAATTTATCAAACCTTCGCCGCGCACCTGTGTAACACCTCCCGCCTCCCGCCTTCAATTTCTCCCCCCTCCCTCACAATTTCACATTGTTTGTTGTGCATGGCATACTCACCAAGTGCTCCTGATGGGGGTCGTCCGACCGCGTGCACCCCTCCAAGCGGCTCGCCACCTCCCCTCGTCTGGACCACGTCTGGACACTCGCCAACCGCGGGCGGGATACTTCTCAACCGGCTCCCGAAGGCCAATATCCGGATTGCGCTGTCCGGTCTTCTCGCAGTTCCGCGATGGTCCTGTGGTCCTCAAAAGGGGGCAGCGGCAGAGGGGGCTGCGCCGCCGGGCCTCCCAGCAACAGGGGCACTCAGAAAAATAAAAATAAAATTAGACCTTAAACAGATCTCAGCAGTGCCTCCAACTTGTCGGGGGGAAATTCTCCCGGGGCCGGCAGAGCCGTCCGCAGACCTCCGGGCAGGGAGGCCCCAACTCCTCCCGTGTATCCCAAAAATGAGTATGAGGCACACACAAGAAGCAAGGTGGTTCTGCTGTTTATTGAACAAACGGCAGGGATGGGTCAAGGAACGTACGCGTCCGTCCTGACACTCTCCCTTACCATGGGCTCGCAGGCCCTTTTTACCTTAGTAAGACGCGCTACTTGCGTCACCTGGGAAAGTTAGCAAAAAACCTATTGCCACTCTGGATTGGCTCCTCGAGTGGTAGGGTTAGTATACCACACGTATAGAGAGCTCTATTAGTGGTTGAGGGTTAGTCAGGTGGTATACATGGGTTGTCCCTACAAATTGATACATGAAAATTGTTACATGGAAGCCCCTGAGAATTGGTTAGTGCTAGTGGCGTCAGTGATAGGAGCCCTATGTTCTGATTGGTCCACGCGCGAGCTCCCCAGTGTGGGACCATCGCTGTTCCCAGCTCGCGGTGCACCTGCCATTTGCAACATTGTTTCACTAGTGATATGCGTAGACAATGTAAGACTTATTCATATGCTGGAAGGCCGGTTACTCCCACCGCTGCAGATGTCCTTTGAGACGTCCGTCTGTATCTGCCTGGCATTTGAAGCAGGGTACCCAGGCGCCTCTCTCGCCTCCCGGATCTGGCACTCTGTCAGGTTCGGCTTGGTCACGTGAGGTGGGACCGTGTTTGAGGCATAATTCTGCACAATTAATATTGTATTTTCCACTGTGCGCTTTACTTAAATTGGGGAGGCGACCTTGATGTCGGCTTGTGGTATGTCAGTTTAGCAACATTGTGTCCTTGACTGTCTGCTTTAGCCGGGCTCATTCTGCGGAATCAGCAACTTTACTTTTACTCATTGCAATGTTCATGGAGACTCTTGCTTGAGGCCTACGTGGGCCTGGTGTATAGGTGGAACCGTTTGGTACACAGGCGCTTTAGGTTATGGTGCCGTATTGCTTTGTCCACGTTGTCGTGTCTTCATTAGGTTCTTCTGTAGTTGCATATAGGTTTAGGAGAAGTGTAAGCAAGCTTTTAGATCAGTTCGTTGTGCATCTTGCGTTTCTGCATTTTAAGGAGCCTAAGTGAAAAATAATAAAGATGCGCGTCTGTGGGTGTGTCTGTCACCTACGTCATAGCACTGAATATGTTCTTCGTGCGGATTAGTGTGGGAATGTCCAGTGTATATGTTGCGCGGGCATTCTGCCTGCTGGCTGGGTCGTCATGGCATCTCTAACGATGAGTCAGCATAGTGCTCGATGATTCAGTCGAGTCCCTCCGAGCCGCAGGCGCCGGCAAGGGTATGGCATGCTGGTGGGCACACGGGTGGGCACATCCGTATGTTTCTGTACCAAGGCACTTGATCAGCTGGGATGTGGGCAAACTCCTCTCTTGGTGGGTGTCTGGGCCGTGATCCTCTAGGCCAAGGGTGGGACAGGACTGTTGGGAGCCGTTTCCTCCATTCTCCCACTTCACTACGTTACTACAAATTCCAGAAAACAGAGTAGCGTTTGTGCCTAGAATCAGCCCTATTTTATCAGTCTCACACTCATCTTCTAAGCACGACACCACAGACATTTCCGTATATGCTAGTCAATGTGAGTCACGTGTATCGATTGACAGTGCAAACACTACGCGCTGAGGTTGGGTGCTCTGACTCTATTACACATCGCTCATGGTCTCTCTCATATGTACACCCCACAACGAGGCACCCCAGTCAACCGCCTCTCATGGAATGCGCGCCTGCATACACTCCAATGATTGAGATAGCTTTGTCTGCCATTAACACTACTATGCTAACTCTTTTTAAATTGTTTGAACCACTGGATGCAAAAACCTCAAAGCAGATGTTACAGTTAGATCAAGTGACTTTATGGCTGAACTCTTTGCCCACTGACTCATGTACCACCAAACAGGGCGCTCTTGTAACTCCTGTCGTCAATAATGACAATGTGATAATCTGTGAAGACCCCGATGTATTGAAACTTATGGCACAGCCGCAGCCAGTGCTTCCCATCTTTTCGGCTGTCGTTCGTCCAATCGTTTATTCTGTGGACGCGTTATCCAAACCCATAAATAATGAATCTTGGACAAGTATGCTGCACTCTCCTCCCAGAAGTGCACAAACATCAGGCCTTGTTTTACAGGCGGGTGATAATGGCCTGACGTCCAATAGAGATTTGTATATTTCTAAACAAAAGAGAATAAAAGGGTCTTGCCTTGGGTATCAAAAAATAAACAAATCTACCTTCAGCCAGGCATCCAAAAAACACACTGACCTCTTTTTTTTCAAACGATTGGGACAGCGAATTCAAACAAATTTGGTTGTACTCAAAAATCGTCAGAAGCAGAGTCAAATACTAAAGCAAATGACAAGAGTGTCCTACTAAAAGGTTTTGACTTCCAGAAAAAGTTAACTAGATCACCGCTGTCATATCCTCCTCTGAACGACCGGGTCAATGAAATTCACAAAGCAAGCTTACCAACAGCAGCACAGAAATTAGGACATGTCTCATCTTCGAATGCTGATGTTGAAGAAAGTTCAAAACAACTAACTGGTGAAGAGCATCCATCACCCCTTCTAATTGAACAACTGAAGAGAGCAGTAGACAGTTACTTAACACAGCGCCTACCGCTTCTACAATAGTGTCACAGCCAGAAACAACCTTTAAAGACCCAATACAAGCGCAGTGCCTCCAGACACATAAAACTCTCAAGCAGATTATGCTTCTTAATGATTCTTCATTGAACCATACACTTAACAACATATCAGCACCTACTTATCCCAATAATGTGAGACCTTCTCTGTCTGTGGTTAACCAATCCTCTCATTTCATGATTGCGGATGACAGTAATAGATCTTCACGACACACTGAATCATTTAACTCTGACTGCCATTCTCTGATCATGAAATGTCGTGACGATGCCTTTCTGAAATATACCCTCAACAGACAGAGCGTGCTCAATATTTATGGTGATGTGCCTGAATTGGAAGATATCAGCTCTCGTGATATTGCTCAGATTGAATTTATTTCAGACAAAGTTTCATCAATTATTAGATTATGGCTACCATTAGGGGTTGTCCTCAATACAATCTGGCAGGCGAAGATGAAACTTTTTGACATGGGATTATTAGTCGCTCAAGATCCAGAAAGGCACACATTTTGATCAAATCATCATGTGCCTTCGATAAACATTTTTACCTCTGCACAAACTGACACCGATCCATTTTTGGATACACGTCAGATACAGTAACCATCAGTTCCTCCGTGTCAAATTTCATTTACTCTGGCCAGCTGGAACACTCAGGGATATTCCCATTTGCAGGCCTCTTTCCTAACCTTCTGTCCAGCTGTGACATCATGGCTCTCCAGGAAACGTGGCTGTATGAGTCCCCAACTTGGGATAACTATGACACGATTCTCTTACCAGCAATTCAACAGGAGAAAGGCCGACCTTCGGCGGGCTTACTAGTTGCTGTAAATAAGAATCGTGGACTTGTCATATCAGCTTGGGATTCATTAAGTTCATTCACACTCTTTGTCCAAATTGTCTATTCTTCACATGTTATTGCTCTCATAAATATATATCGTAATTCAGCTGGCCTTACTGATGATGCCTTCTATTCAGGTTTAGGTAGACAGTTTGAATTAATTTTGCAGACTTCTGATATCACTGAAACCATAGTTGGTGACTTCAACTTAAACTGTTAGTCACCTAACCGTAGTGCTCAGCCCAAAGATGCCATTAAATACTTCTCCTTCAAGAAAGACAGGAATCTGCACATGCTCACTGGTGCCATCGGGGGTGACATTCCTGCTAAGCCAACTTTGCAGTGGGCAGCCTCGGCCAGCATCATAAACTATGTGTTTGTTGACCACAACCTATTCAAAAACGTTTTATCCTTTAAAATAATATCTCAATCTCACAGTGACCACAATCTATTGTCCACCTGTATCAACTGGACTAAAACATTAAGTAAACAAATATGGATGTCACAACAGTTGATGATCAATAATGCTAAATCACGCATCCACTGGTCCAAACACACAATAGAAAAGTTTAATCGAGTGATCGAATGCCGTCACCCAAGATCATATACAAACCTTCTTCAATCTTTTCATCATCCTATTTCTGTATCAAATCATGCTAAGAGTAAACATACACATACTTTCGATCCAGAAGTTCAGGTGAAGAAAGCTGAACACCGCTATCAACGTAGAATAGCCATCAAATCGGCTCATAATTTCCCAAAACAGATCTTAAGTTCTTTACGCTGCACATATCGACAGTGGACAAGAGCACACAAAGCACAACAACTGCAAAGGGATAGTGAAAAGATGCTTCAAGTGATAGCCACAAAGAACTTGGCAGCTACTTGGGCGCTCCTCAATCAGAGTTTTAAGCCACAACAACTAGTAGCCCAAATAAACTCTGTCACAGAACAACAATGGATGTGACATTTTATTCCATTATACACAGATGTAGACTTTGATCCTTTCACATTGATTCCCAATACAGCACCACAGTGGTTCGTAGAATGTACACCTGAAATCTTAGAACAATTCATTAGACAGGCTAGTTCCTCTAGAGCAGCTGGCCCTGATGGTCTTCATAACCTGTTGTTCAAATCTAATCCAGGCATTTGGTCTTTAATCTTGAAGAAAATCTTCAAGCAAGTGTTGCGAACTAGAGATATACCTCAGTCATGTAAAACGTTGATCATCGTTCCAATTTATAAAAAAGGTGATAGCACGTTGCGGCAGAACTATCAGCCGATTGCAGTTTTGGACGCCGTGGGCAAACTATTTGCCAAACTGATATTGCGCGATTTTAATAGATGGACCAAGGCCGGCCAATTTAGAGATCCCCAACAATCGGGTTTTGTGGCTGGGATGGGTACCCATGTCAATCTACTCTGTCTCAATGCAATAATAGCCCAATGCCAAACAACTAAGCAATCTGTCTGTTTTGTATTTATAGATTTACATGCGGCTTTTGACTCAATATCACATGTTATCCTTATGTCGAAATTGGAAAGGGATTGTTGCCCAGCAACTCTGTGCGAAATTATTCATGCACTCCATTTCCAAACATCAATACGCATTAGATTGAATTTAGATGGCCTTCTTTCCACACCTATCGCCACAGCCCGCGGCTTGAAACAAGAGTGTTTACCTGCTTTGGCTATTTTCAATTATTTTATACATGATGTTAGCAAAACCTTTGCTGACATACTGTCCGATTCACCACTCATACATGGTACTCCCATCAAAGCACTTATGTATGCAGACGATTTAGTCCTTATTACTAAAACACTGATAGGGTTACAAAAGCTGTTAACTGCATTGACCACATATAATGATGTAAATCAACTTACATTAACACTAACAAATCCCAAATTGTGGTTTATTCAGCATGTTCTCAGTTAATTCTCTGTATTGGAAATGTTGCCAAAGGTTAACATTACCTATGCTACCAATGGTTTTCCAGCAGAGTTTGTGGCCTAAGGTTTTAAAAATCGGTTCACCTTTTACTGCTGTCAATTGTAAAAGATCTCCGAAAATGATAATGTGTTTCCCTGCAAGTGTTTTTCGTTATTACTTTTAAGTACTTCTTGCAATCTGAAATGAATCAAGCCCAACATTAGATTGGAGACATGCTCACTTCATCTATTAGAAGCATTTTCATTTGTTTCAATATTCTATGTAATTCTATTTCCGCTTCTGCAGAAAGTTTGTAGTAGTATAATTTATTTTGAAGCTCTACTGGAAGCAGTAGTAATCGGTGTAAAGTCACACCGCCTATGTTGTAGGCATCTAAACGTGTGGGGACTGTTACAACAGCTGACAGTTTGTTGTTTGTCAATTGTTGAAGGAACTTGCTGATAATTTTGATTAATAATGTTTTCCCTGATCCAGCTTCACCACTGACGTACAGCAGTATAGGTTTGTAATTTTGGCAGGTACATTCTTTATTTTTGTGTTGTACGCCATGCACAATTTGTTTTGTTACCTCTTCAAAAATGGTGCGCTGATCGTTGTTAAGTTTTCCTTTTTTTACAGTTAAGTCCTCTGTATCTTCTTGATACTGATACATGGTGTTTTCTACTTCTGCCATAGCAACTTCAGCCTCATTTGCTATTAGTGGTTGTCCTAATGGTTCTTGACTCCCTGTTACAGAAGGCTGACTACTGTCGGAAGAGTCTTTCTAGTTGGGCCTGAATTTCTTCTTCCTGTTGCTGCTCATTGTGTAATATTTTTTTGTACTGCGTAAAGTTAACATCGATGATAGTGCTTTCATTTGCTTTGAAAGCATCTTCGTAGCACTCATAGTTATCTAGTATGTCTTCCTCTTTTCTCCATAGTTTGAAAAGTTGTAACAGAGACATGTAATATAGTTCTTTCTGTTGAGGAGTTTTTAATGACAATTTCACATGATTAATTAAGTTTTGTTTGTTAAGTTTCACTAAGCTCCCTTCACAATCGGTCACTCTATATCTAAGTTTGCTTTCATCGGGTTTTACATTATTTTTGTATGCACAGTTTTGAGCTATGTGGTATAGACACATGCTTTCCAGAGTGGTACTCCTGTTCGGATAGTATGTGTCCAGTAAATAGTTTTGTAGAATGTCTTGGCTGTTGGGATCATTTTTGGCAATTGTTTCTATGTCCTCGTATGATTTTAGCACTCTTTTTCTAGATTTTGCAGGACCAAGACTGAGCCATACTATGTTGTCTGATTTTCCATACAAAGCAGTGCTGCTTAAACGATATGCTGCTTCATAGGCCCCACATTCTCTATAAGAGAGCATTTTTATGCCTATGCTGTACAATTTCTGTGATAATGATTTGTCTGATGCTAGGTCATCCCAGAGGTATTGAAGCTCTGTTTTTTCTGCTTTTGTTAAGTAGGCTGTAACATATCGTGCAACAGCAGTTGAATTGTCTGCAATGTACTGCATATCTATGTTTGCATTCCATAATAGGGCAATGATTGCATTGTAATAATTAATATATTTAGATTCTTCCCTTCTTTTTATGTAATACATGTTTTTAGGTGATTTACCTTTAAAACTATGTTGAACTGAAGACATGAAGTTGTTTACTACACCTGTTTCTGTAACTGGTCTAGGGAAACCAAAGTGGCATTTGGTGTAGTATTTATCTTTGTTTTTGTATTTACGGCCACAATATTTGCCACATTTGTGTCTTTAAAATTGTAAAATCTGCCCATGCAACTCACTATGTGTCTGTTGTGAAGGGATTTCACATGTGACATATTTTTGGATAAACTGCAAAACTGTGCTATCACTGTCATGACCAAACTTCGGTGCACCTTTGATCCATAACAGCATGTGAAATGTGGCGCTCCTCTCGCTTGACATTATTTTCTCCAAAAGAAGTGTTGCATTTCTCCAAGGGGAGGAACAGTTTTATTGCAAATAAAGTGTAGCATTGCAATTAAACGATGATGGAAATATCTTGAGACATTAACTGGATCCAGAGAGCAAACTTCTCCAGGTTTTAATATATCTATGTTGTTTTTGTTGCTGTTTGCTATGCGTAGGAACTGTAAATCTTCCCATGAATATTCTGCACAACTTAGCGTAACAAACCAAGTTGGTGGTCTAAGGTTTCTGATCATGCAACGCACGTCTCCGTGCCGTCTAAACCAGTATTCCTTTGTACCACGCATGTTTGCAAACAAATTTTTTATACTTGATTGTAAAACCTCATCTTTTTTTGTACTTTTTGTATTAACTGCGTAGCTGACATATTTTGAAAGTGCGTCCCAGATTTAAGAATGTGTGCAACTCCATAACATAGTGTTGCTTATTCACTTTCATAGAGTAGGTGGAATATGTATTCCACATTTTGTCTAAATCTGGCATCTTGCGAATACATTCGTAATGAGCGGTATTCTGATGCCCCAATCTGAGTGGGTCTATCATTGTATCTCCCACCTTTGCCAGTAGGAAATAGCAGTGGAAAATCACGTGCTTCTATACTTTTTTCCCAAATACTCATTGGTGACCCTTTGGTTTGTCGCATTTGATAAGTTTCTAGTGCATCATCTGTACTTTCATTGGAATGCAATGGATGAAATGTGTAATGGTCCAAAAGAATGGACGCTGTAGCTGGATCCAGAAGTTCGAATTGTCCAGTTTCTGATGGCTCTTGAATTATTTCAGTTGTTTGCCTTAAGCTTTCATCAATATTTATTTCCTTGTAGTACTCATTGTTGTCTTTTAGATATTGCAATGCTTGTGTAACTTTGTGTAGGTCTACTAATTGTTGCCAAATTATTTTGTCCTTTGTTAGTACACCATATGCCGAGACTATTAAAGAATGCTCTATTGAACTAGAGTGTGCACATTTTCCATTTGATCTAATGGCCAGTAAACTACTTTGCCAGGAATGCCTTTCACCAATTCAGAGGAAGGTAAATTTGCTGGTTTTGGATGAAGGTGTATAATTGCTTGAAATGGGTGAACTGTTTGAATTATTATGCTCTCATACAAATTGAGCTGTTGCAGGATTTTTGGTAATGGAAACAATTCCAAATTATTTGTAATTGCACCTGAAGCAGTTGGGTTGTTGTCTAATTTTTCAGTACAGTAACTGCAACATATTAGGTGTTCAGTTATTTCATATTTGCTTTCAGCTAATAGGTACAAAGCTAATTCAAACCATTTAGAGTTTTAATTGTTTTCTATTTTGTATGCTATGTCCACATTTTTTGTGTTCCTTTTGTAAAACGTTCTGTGGCAACATACACACATGGTTTGGTACTTCAGCCGATGACCTTTTACATTTTAGTATTTCTTTTCAGTATGTGTGTAATAGAAGGTTGTTATGTGCAGAATTGTCGCTACTATGCTCTAAAACTGTTGCATTTTCTATGTGGCTCTCACTTCCAAAATACTTTTTCTGAATACGGTCCATTTCTTCTTGTAAGTATTTGGATGTACCATGCAGAAGAGTGGTATTTAAATTGCATAATTCTGAAGCTGGACTTTTTGCACAGTATATTTTATACACTAAATTTCTTACTTTGGAATGATGTACTGATATTCTTTTGATATCATGGAAGGTACTTTTGCAAATACGCCCAGAAATGCAGGCTAATGAATGTCCTTTTAGTCCTGTGTGTTTCCGCACTACACAAATATCCATATTTTGCAGCACTTTCATTTTACTTTTGTCTTTACCTTTTACATATTGATTGGGGAACATATGTAAAGATTTGAAAGCTTTGTTTGGAATGGTACACATTGATGGCATTTGTATACTGGACGGTGTGGTTCTGCTGAATCGAGAGGTAATTCTGAGTTTTCAGAAGATAGTTTTGTAAGCAGTGTTTCTTGTTCCATGATGGTAGGATGGATTTTCTCATACCCTTGTCCACTGCTATGGATGGCAATTGTGTTTGTTTGATTTTGTTTGTATGCTTCTTCATTAAAATATGGCTCTGTGGTTGTTGTGTGCCTCCATTCACCACCACAAACATGCAAAAAATTATTTTTGTTCACATTCCATTTATTGCTGAGTTTCATTTGTAGTGTGGTACTTAGTTTTTTTAGTGCTTTCATCAGTTTTAACACTAATATAAACAACTTCCTTTTGAGAAGGATTGGACTGTCCACGAGTGCTTGTAGAATTAACTTTCTACGGTACGTTTTAAGGGGTGATGATGATTTTGGTGCTCTTCTTAGTAGATTCTGAAGGACTCTGTGATGAAACATTTTTGCTAAAATACTTTTTTTACTATGGGTTCTTCTTACACTATCAGGATTATTAGGAACATTGTTAGCTGTACTGGCAGCTGTTTTTTTGACAACATTTCTGTGTTTTGTGACACTTTTTGATGGAGGAGGGACATTTTCGGTAGTTGAGACTTCTTTTATTATGTTACCCAACTGCATTAGGTGGTTTGCACCAAGATTCTCCACTAACTCTACAACAGGTGGATGCTTACATTGGGCACCTTTATTTTTATTTGCTCTAATTCTGCGTTCCTTTCTACGGAGCTGCTTTTTGGTAGGCATTCTTTGGTGTCTGGTGAGAAAAAAAGAGTATACTTTGGTCTGTTGTCCAATGTATGTGTGCATAAGTGTGATGGGGAAGCTCTTTGGCATAGTGTGTCAACGCACAGTGACCTCTAACTATCATTTGGTAAGGCTACTTTGCTGTTTGTATACTAGTTCAATGCGGCTTTAGTGGAGAGTACAAAGTGCCCTACTTGTGACGAGCACCTTTATTAATAACCAAAATGCCAAAAACTTGCTACCGCAACTTATTTTCACAATCTAACCTTCTAAGGATTTCCTATGTTATTTCAGTACAAACACACAGGGATTTGTCAGCCATTCCACCTGTTATTTTTTGCTCAATAAATGGATATTTGTAGGTAGAATGGTTTACAAATGAATGCTTCCTTTGGTGCCCAAAATAAACAAATAACCCACGCAGCCTCTTTATGGAGTAGTTACAATATGAAGGTTGTACTTTTTGTGCAAGATGACCAGGTTTCTTCGGATATGTCGTCTGAAGTGTAGATGCTGTTGATTCTCAGGAGAGTAGTCTTCACTGTGAATTAAAAAAACAATATCAATTACTTTGTGTGTTTGCAGCCATCATGATACTGCAGACTTTATTTGTACTTCTTTCGTCAGAGGATTCAACTTTCATATTTCAACCCAGTCCACATGTACATTTCACTTCTCTCTGTGTAGTCTTTGCATACAACTTTCAATATGGTACTTGAAAGTCCTTCAAAATAACTAAATTTTTTAAGGGTTTGCAAATGCCTTGTTCTTTACAAAGTGTAGTATGCATAGGAGAGAGGTTTGTAAACGATAGGGCAAAGTAGTAGATGGGCAAACATTTTGTACTTCTTAATGAAAAGCACGATGTCCAAAAATCGGGAGACCCTCCGAAGGACATGTCAGCACCACAATCGGGAGCAATTACTATTCTCATACGATCACATTGCAAGTAGCATTACTGTTGGCAGTACAGAGTACAGAACTCTGACATGTTCACATACAAAATTGAGGTCTGCCCTAAAGTATACTTCTCAACTCACACGCTTTTGGCGGGTGTCACCCGCCTTGTAAAGGGCAGACTCACCCACCGGGCCTCCTGCATGGCCATTCATTCCAATGGGCGTCTCACCCGCCAAAAATAAAATCGGCTGATTTCACCCGCATTTCAGACAAAAATGGTTGAGAGCTATGCCTAAATAGGCATAGGCATGCTTGCAATGTATGTACAGGTTATGCAGAAGACAGTAAGCAGTTGTGCAATTTGTTAATGACAAATTGGCAATCTTGCATTTTAAAAGGGGACCTTTGTTATGTGTTCCCTATGGAAATGTACCCGCATTATTTTGTCTATTTTAAATCATAAGGCTTCCACATGTACTCTGATTAAAATGTACATACCTGTACTATATACTGATGCATGTGGACATGCATGGAGCTGTACATAGAAATGTGCAATCCTTGCACAGTTGCTTGTGAAGTAGGTGCTTTGCAATGGTATGCGATTTCCATTAAGAATCATCAACAGTAATTTTGAAGTGCGCAATGTTGATGACAGAGTTAAAATTAGCGATGTTCTATGTGATTGGTGGATGATTGTGCGCCCGCTTAGTTGTGTCCAATGAGGTACTCGTTTTGGTACAGCTGTAGAAAGGGTGGACGGACTGGGTTCGAGCTACGTACCGCACGTAGGCAACGCTTGTCCGCTGGTAGGGCTTGTCACATACGGGTTTCTACAGCAAATCCTGCATGGAAAGACTGTAAGAATCAGCCAATCAGATGTTCACATTACTCTTTTATGTAGAAAGACGGTGCGCACACTGAAAATGGCAGAGGTGCAGAGGGTCAGGGTTTTGCTGCTTGAAGACATTTTTGTGCAAGACTTACAACACTATGACGAGAGTAGGCATGTGGCACACCATTTCAATCTGCGAGGAGTGGAGGTGGTGTGGAGCGCTGACACTGATGCCAATTCTGCGGCAATTCTGCAAGTTTGCAGAGATATGAGTAGAATGACCACTCCTCATGTGGTAATTTTGCACTACAGTGCTTGCCACTTGGGATACCTGACTTCACGTACTTTGTTGGCAGATTTGGCACAGTTGTTTGAAGCACTCATGACCATCTTCCCAACATCAACAATAATTTGTTCTGCTTACTCCCAACACTACAATGGAACAACACTTCTGTTTTCTGTCCAGATCAAAGCATCGGGATGTGCATCATCAATCGCGGCATGCGTGCATTCATACTACGAGTTGGTATGTTTTTTTGTAACCATGATAACATTGCTCCAAGCAATGTGCATTACTTTGAAGGAGATGGTGTTGCGCTATCCTCTTTGGGAAATGCGATGTTCTTTTGGAACATAAGGCTTGCTTTAGAGAAGGTTCTGTAATGTTTGCAAGATTAAAGCAAGGACAAAAAATACAAAAAAATACATAAAATACCACATGTCTGTACGATATGTGGCCAAAATATTTAAAAAAACGACTCTTTTCAGAGCCTACCTTAAAGGGGAAAAAGGGTAATAGTACTTTAATGTACCGTCCTCACGCTCTGATCCTGTACATGTCCGCAAACTTGGCGGTAGTTAGCAGCCAGCACTTATCACCACTGGGGATTGAAGAGTGGAGCGAGGGATTGGTCCATAAAGTTCAGTAGGTGTGTTCTGACCGACGTACTTTAGTAAGACCGTCTTCTCCCTCACAGGACACCACACAGCCATGGTTTTCCATGCTCGAAAACAGATTATCTGGATTGTGGGAGACTCATGGATACATTGGTTGAAGGTGCATGCAGAAAGCTGCAGTTTATCTACAAATCTCGGATTTCCACATGTGGATGTGCACTGTCATGGCGTGCATGACAGGAGATGGCTGGACTTGGTACCTCTTTGTGTTACTTTACAGACAGAACGTCTTCCAGATATACTCATCATTCATTGTGGAGGAAACAGTTTAGGCCATGTATCTGTTATTTCTTTACAATTTGCCATGAAGGAAGGACACGCAAAGCTCATGGACATGTTTCCAAATTGTCAAATACTTTTTTCCCGTATTGCCCAAAGACAAATATGGTTGCGTTTTTCTGCATTTGGTCCACAAATGGAGAAAGTGAGATGCAATGTGAATAAGGCTGTGTGTGCCTTTTTAAGAGATGTTGGTATGTCCTCTTTCCACAATGAAAACATTTTGTTTTGTAGCAGTTTCATTTTCCGCAGAGATGGAGTACACCTCACAATATGCTGGCAATCATATGTTTCTTCACAATTTACAAAATGCATTGCACCCTCTTTTGCAATCACACTAACCTATCTGACAATCCGTTTTCCCCAATCCACTGTTTTTGACCCACATAACATACCACCAAAAGGCTCTTTTCAGAGCCGCCACTTACTCCCAACGTACACTTTATTGCGTTTGCTCCGCTTGCACCCTCCCTTTTTCCCCTCTACCACTATCTGCAAACTTTTGCTGAACTCCGCAGGGGTCTACGGCCTTCACTTCATAGTTCTATTGTTACACAAAGAAAGGCGGCTCTGAAAAGAGCCTTTTCTGTCATTTTTGTTGTTTTTACACTAGGTGAAGAGGCGAGAGGAGGGTAAGGAAGGGACACCAGCCACAGGGATAAGAAAGGGCAACTGAACAGAGAAATATTAAGGGTGATCTTTATTTAGGTAAGGAGCAAATCTACTGGTGCTCGGTGACTGCAGCCTCAAAAGCACTTTGAAAACTCTCCCCCCTGCAGAGTACTGCATCACAATACGTGCACACTACTGTCACCTTTGAAAGGTAAGGGTCCACAGCATTGCGAATGGCTTGTGAAGCAGCTGTAGGGAGGCACTACCAAAACTGTACGCTCCAAATCTCCCGCGACTCAACACCACATCGCACTGGTTACACTTCACCAGATTCACACATGCTTTTGGTACGTTCCCATAAACGGAAAAAAAACACCACACCCATAACTCCCGCCAAGTGCTCCTAGTGTGGAGTTCCTCCACTTCATTCTCTTCCTCACTTCTTCCTCAATCTCTACATCCTCACCCATATATCTCTCTGCAGGCCCTTGGTGAGGTGGTTATGGTGGCGGGTTTGGGGGTGGTGAAGAGGCTAATAACCCAACAGCAGCCATGGAAGCCATACCGATTAGTTTCCTTTTGCTCACTACAGCAGTAAAGGCAACGCACCTCAATCTGCTATAGCTAGAAGGACAATGAAGATGCGCTCAAGGGTGTGGCCTTTAGTAGGGGTACAGGGGTCTGCCTCGTGACCGTCTTCATCCCTACAAAGCGGTACACACATTTTACACAGCAACTCCTGAGGTGGCCTATTGTTTGGGATGTGTGAAATTACATTTTACACTCCACAATACTTTGCCTTGTGTCTACAAGTACATTTTTTGTGTTGCGGAAGCACACACACCACGGAAACTACTCCCCACGCTCAGTGTAGGTGAGGTCACAAGATGACGTCCTCAACACATCCGCCCCCTTAATGAAAGTCCCCTGGACAGCAAATGCAAAGAATCAAACATGCGCATGTACACAAGTGTCCTACGGACTGTGTTCGGTTTCTCAAACTACTTCAAAGTGTGACATACAAGTGAGACAGACAGTTAGGAACTGGCGCAATGTTCACAATCATTACGTTTGTAATGCGCATGTGCACGCATGCTATGTTCACTGTACGGACAGTTCCAGTGTCTTTAGGACAACTCCATTTTGTTTGCCTTCTAACTTGCCGGCCACCGTGCCTGTTCTACGGACGCCACCATTTTGACTGTGCCCAATACGGACCACTATACTGTCCTTCACACACTCCCTTTTTACTCATTTACACTCATTCCGGACATCTTGTGTGTTCTATGACCATGTATTATCGCGTTTCCAAGCGGTACGCCGACGTAGTATATCCTTTGGACACCCCTTTCTGTTTATGTATGTACATTTTGAAAAGATGGTGCAGTCACACATCACATCCGTCTTACTTCGCATTAGACAGCACCCACATTCCATTGCTTGCGGATAGGTCGAACAGTCGTGCTGTTCGCAAACATTTTACGTCTTTTTAAAAAATAAATCTACACACACACTCTTTCTCTAGAACTCCTGCACAAAAACATTTCAAACACACACACACACACACACACACACACACACACACACACACACACACACACACACACACACACACATCAATCTAAAGAAATAGCGGAGGCAGCGGAGAAGGAAACAAATATGGGGGAATTAGGATTCAACACGGCTGGTTATGAGGCGAAGATTTGTAAGGGGAAGAAGGGATGGATATTTCGTCAAAACGTCTATTTTCCTGTTCAAGGTTTGGGGATGGTTCACTAGGGAATGGAGAAGCAAGGCAGTTGCAGGTGGGGCAATGATAATGAACTTTTCCTCTCACACAGTCCTCCACAAACTCCCGTAAACTTTGAAAATTGCTGTTCAATGTGTCCATTTTCTGCTCTATCCTTTTTATCCTGTCTTCTTCTGTCTCGTTTGTTGCCCTTTCTTTCTTTTCTTTCCTGGTCTGTTAAAAAAACCAATACATAGGTTGAATGCCTCTAAAATACTGGTCACTATTTAGCATATGCAGAGCACTCTGTACCATTATTGTTGCTGTCTTCAGACATTTCGTCATGTGGGAAATGCTCCTCCAGCCACTCCAAAGTACTTGCCATTTCTGAATCAAAACAACAGAAAGAAATTGCTATTTATGCACTACATACCACAAAAAAATCACCCATATAAAAACATGACCTGTACTCACTCTTTTGCTGTAATGTCCCTTTGTCCTACTGCGTCCATCCACTGTCGTTCCAGGCTGCCGAGTTTCTGTGAAGTGATTACGCTGGAGGCATCCTTTCTTTTTTATGGTACCATCCACTTTATTCTACATGGTTATTAAATGTGTGGTTTTCTTTTCCTAACTTCAGGTTTCCATATTTACTTATTACTACTTATAATATCTTTATGTCCTTTCTTCTACGCTGCAAATTTTTTCTGTAAAACAATAGTACATTTTCAGCTATCACCCTCCTCTTTGCGTAATGTTGATGCTGTCCAACCTCATCCGCAAACAGGCGCTCAGTCCGTCCCTTTCCAATATCATTAAAGAGGGGGTTCTGTATGTTCTATGTTAAATCTATGTCAAGTACGTACATTATACTACATATATTTCAAAATCATATGATTACAGTGTATATTCTGCTGAACGACTTCATTGCCACAATTTCATGCTTACGTTGGCCTCCCAAAAACCTGTGAAATTCACTACAAAAAAAACATTATCGAGGGGACGTTATGGTTAAGTTGCCCTAACAAAAACCTGTACACTTCACTAAAAAAAAACTTTGCACCTCCCCTTTATGTATGGCAGGGAAGGAAAAGAAAGGGGCTAAACAAGTGATGTTGTCATTGATGTCATCATTGACATTTGAGATGACATTTTTCATGGTCTGGGTGTTAGTGTTAGCAGTGTACAGGGGTGGTGGCAGGGTTGGGGGCATAGTTTACCATAACTGTCGAATTTCAGGCGTTTTTCGGTTTTAATTTGAAGCATAAAGGGGAGGTGGAAAGTTTTTTTTAGTGAAGTGTACAGGTTTTTGTTAGGGCAACTGAACCATAACGTCCCCTCAACAAAGTTTTTTTTTGTAGTGAATATATATATATTTAATAATAATAATAATAAAATTGATGCATTATTTTATGTTTTCCCTGATGCTAATCATTTTCATGTTTTCTAAGATGTTTAACCATGTTTTATTGTTGAAATTGAAAAGTTGATATAATATCAGCTAAATCAGTAAAAAATAAAATAAATAAAAAGATGATGGAAGATGGTGGAAAATGAAGGAAGGTGGTGGAAGTAGAAAACAAGATCCAGATTCAAATTCCACCACTCACTAAGTCAAGATGTCTAAAGGATGGAAAGGGTGCCTAGGAGGTGTCAGGTGAGCCTAGTGGGGCCAGTGCTAGGGCACAGCCAAGGAACCCTGCCTAGTAAATGCGTGGTGGACCTAGGCCAAATACTACTAGGGCAATTCATAAAGACTCAAGAGCAACAGAATTATAGAGATATGATATGATATGATAGTTTATTTATATAGCACCTATACACAATGTGTTTCAAAGCACGTCAAGGCAAGGGAGGGAACAAGGGAAAATACAATGACATTCTTACTAGCCATGAACAGTAAGGATGTGAAATTAACTATGATACTCGGCCTGATGACTTTCCAGATATTGCAAGAGCTAAAACATGAATAAGGAAGGGAATGGGGGAAGGTGGGAAGGAAATGGTAACAGACAGGTGACTACTGTACTAGGCCTGACAACATTTCTGGTAGAGCTGGAAAAAAACAAGAGGTGAGGGAGAGGGGTGCAGAAAGGTAAGGGAGGAACAAAACAAGCGACTATCATACTAGGCATGATGACATTTCAGATAGTGGTGGAGGAGTGGTGGGGAGGAAAAAAACAGAAATGGGAGGGGGGAGGAGACAGACAAGGTTGCCATCATACTAGGTCCAGAGGATATTCTGATAGAGTAAGTGCATAGAAGAAAGTAAGGGGAGGAGATAGGAAAAGGGAGAAGGGAAGGAGGAGAGAACAGAGTTAGCAGTAAAAAGAGCGGAGAAGCAAGGCAGAGTGAATACGATTGTAGACGTCAATAGTAACACATAATGTTGCAAGCCAGGATACAAGATGAAGATGGGAACAGCATGATTCAGGGCCACCATGAGTACAAGATGAAAAGGAAGTCCAGCATGAGAGTTAATAAAGCGTGACGCACCGTGAATGAATGAAGTCCATAAAAGTCAAATCCAGCATTGGCCACAAGACGGTGATGGTGAAACTAGAATTTATCAGGACAGACTCCTGCAGAAGTAGGCTTGAGGGGGTGAGGGGGAAGCAGTGTAGAAGAATCAAGCAAAACAGGCAACACCTGTGTGCAAGAATGGTGGGGGCACAAGGGAACATCACGGGGGGACTAGAGGGGGTGGGGATGGCCTGTGGGGACAGAGGAAGTAACAGAGGGAGTAACACATGTTGGTGCATGCTTACCTGCTGATACTGGAACTAGAAAGGCCAACAATGACACTAAGACACAAGGGTTCAGTTCTCAGGGCTATTTGATGTAGCTGAGCTAACAGGGCTCATTAAATCCTAGCATATACAACTATGTTTTGCTGGGGGCCTTATATACTAACTGCAGCTTAAACATTGGCCCAGGACAGGCAGGGAAGACATCAACTGTCATCTGAAAGCTAAGCAACCAAAGCCCAGAAAAGGCAGTATTCATCAGTAGTAGCTACTGAGGGCGTTGTGGACTGAGGAGAACCAGATAATTTTTAGATATTGTGTACATCCTGTCAGAATAATCCAACCCTTACCACAAAAATATGTAAAGTTGAACAATCTGACTCTGGTCTGTGGCCCTCAACTTAAACTGTATTTGAACTTACATGTGTTTTTCTTGGACAATATGGGCCATTATTCGAGACCTCTTTTTTGTTTAGGACCTTACTCCCACTGTGGTATTGTGTATAATAAAGTACTTTATTACTTCTTTACTCATATTTGTGTCTTTAGTTGATTCCTCAGATTGTCACATAAGATATATGAAGGGACATCTTCTGGGTCCGACACAGGGGTTTCAACACGAACAGTGCCTCCCCCACTGAAAGTGATACTTACATCAAACAAGGTTTTGCACCACTACAGGGCCAACCCACAGGCAGTAAGAACTGATCATTGTAACACAGGGTACAAAGTGATATAAGCGGAAGATGGATATTTAGTCTCATCGGATTTAAAGATTAAGTCACACATAGACACTATAACATTTTGACTGTAAACTGTTCCATTTACTGCTTTATTGTTGATTTATAGGTTTCCAGCTGCAATGCAATGTGTTCTTGCACCTTGAAGCATCCTTTTTTGCTAGATGGAATTACAAATAACGGTCTCAGACCAAATAATCAGACATACTCAAGGAATATGGAAAAGTAGTACTGTATTACGATTTAATAAAGCAGAGAGAACTCACAGGCCTCGGATTGATGCTTGAACACTCACATAGTAGCTTGATTACATAGAGGTCATATATCCCAATATGCCTCATATATGATGTCATTCTACGTGGCAAAATACAAAACTTATCTAGGGAAGGGACTGGTTAATGGAACATAACTAGTTATAGATCATATAGGGATTAGTAAATCAATGGATATCCCTTATCTGTAGGGCACACCTTGACCTACCTCTAAATACATATCGTACTGATAATAGCAGACAAAACAACAGTGGATTGATCTATGCTACATTGCACGTTAAGTTGCCCCCCAACCACACTGATTGGTTGGCCTACTATCCCAACCTTGGACTTTTGGCTCTTTAGCAGCACATATGTGCAATGAAAATTCGGTTTTTGAATCCCGTCAGACTACTCCCTGTTTTCCCCATTAGTCCATCATCTCTCATCAGCCACATTCTTCTGCTTGTATTTGACAATGTTGCCTGTTCACTGTCCTGGAACATTCAAGGGAGTGTGAGCACACCACTATCTTAATTTAAGGCTCTAATGAATAGCCTTTGTTTTTGACTTCTGTGTCACGTGTGAAGAGACCACACATTTGTCAATTTCAGCCTTCTATTTACTGCTCATTGATTTAATTATGCAGGGTGCTGTTGCTTCTCTTGGCCTCTAGAGACTTACTCACTCAATCTCACATGAATTTTATATACGTTTAATTGACCTGCAGCTTGGCTAACATAGATGTTTTCTTCTTTTTCCATCTATGACAAATGTCCCACATTCAGAGTTTATCCATGTAACCCCTTTGTGCTCTGTGTTATCCATTAAAATATCATCCATACTTCTGGGCCAACCTGACTCATAGTTGGCTCTGCACACAGAGCTATTTTTCCATGTCTCCTGATTCTACAGCCTCGGCCTGTATCTGAGGAAGCTTGGTTAAGTTCAACATGAACCACCATCCATTTTCCCATAATGGCCATCCTTGCCACGTGATATACTCTATAGCAAGCTTCTTTATGTTTTCTTTCTACCTTGCTTTATTACGTATTTACACTTATTGATTAGTAAGTTACTTCATCTTCTTTGTTTCCATGATTAATTTATCTTTTTAGATACGTGTTTCTCTTGGTGCTTCAGTTACATCGTTACTTCTTAGGTATCGTTACTTCTTAGGTATTTTCATATTGTGTCAGCATAGGTTCATAATCTTCTTTAGGATATCACTCTTTCCTCGTCAGATTTCACTTTAACGTATGTCCGCGATGTCCAACGGTGCGTCCTGACATCTTGGCATGCAACATCCTTCCATGTGGCATAATTCCACACTTTCAGTGCAAGGGTACTTTCTGTATGGCTCTCTGAGCACATAACTTTTCTCATGCTCTTGATGCAGTTTGGGAATAATACAGGGCATCCCATTTACTGCTGTTCTCCAACTATTCCAGTATGACGTTGGTAAGGGGGCAGGAACTAGTGAGAAAGCATATACCTGCTCCTCTACTGCAGAGATTGCTTTGTGGCATCCCAATCGAAAAGGGTGTGACGAGAAGGACAATAGAGGAGGGAACAAATAAAAGGTCATTCACAGTAATTGGATCCTTCAGAGCAGTAAAAGTGCAGGGTTACTGGAAGTTAATGAAAGCAAGACTTATCAGGTGGTAGAGCAACATGTACATTCCAAAACACGGCTTTATGTGTAAATCAGGACACTCATGATTATGCTACATGAATAACAAATCGGGAATCACAGCATGGGACCAAAAACATGTTGGAGACAACATGTGAATCAACATACAGCAGCAGGGAGGCATGCTGAGGGGAGGTGCATCACATTGAACTGGAAAAAACATGGCCATTCTCTGGGATCCTTTCACTTTCATCTATTAAATAAACATGTTTGAACAAAATATATTTACATAGTTTTCAGAATTGCAAGTGTTTCTCTTTGGCTTTATGTTCAGTGTAGGTTGCTTCTTAAACAGGTGCCTCCCTCGTGGATATTGACCAAGATTCTTTTTTTCCTGAAAGTAGCCTTGGGAAGCCATCTAGCCATTGTGGACCATAGTTTGTGACAGGGCAATGCATTTCTTCATGTATGAGTTAGTGTAACACAGTCTATTCCTCGTTATGGCTTTGTGTATGGTGCACAGTACTTGAAAATCTACCCTTTCCATGAAAATAAGCTTAAGTGAGGATTTGTGTTAACCAAGGTGTGAGCCCCATGGTTCAGTCAACCCATGTTCATTTACTCTATATGGGATAGAGGGTTTGTACCTGGCCTTTTGGATTGGCCTTCAAAACATCTGTTGCATTAACTCAGTACTGCCAGCATCAGCACCCTAGGAAACACCACCTTGTGCTTCATGTTAGGGAAGGGTAGTACTCCCTTGAGCATATTTATTTATTTATTTATTTATTTACATTTATATAGCGCACAAGCAGCCCAGGGGCATTGAGGCGCTGTTACTTGCAATGAACTTAGTTACATGGTACAGGTAAGATAACGGATGTTGACACATTGTAAGAATTGCAGGATGACGTGCTGTTGTTACAAGTATTGCTTAAGGTCATATGATACAATATACATGGGGTCGTCGTGCTAGTATGTCTGGCCTTAGGTGAACAGGGTAGTCTTCAGCGTTTTGCGGAAGGTGGTGAGAGAGGCCTCTCCACGGATAGTGTGTGGTAGGGCATTCCAGTGCAAGGGCGCAAGGTAAGGGAAGCTGGATCCCCCCGCTTTTACTTTTTTTACTAGAGGCACTGAGAGCATGTTGGTGTAGGGTGATCTGGTTGGCCTGGTGGAGGAGACAGGGTGTATCCTTTGTGAGAGGTATGCAGGCGCAGTGAGGTGGATGCATTTGTGGGTCAATGTCAGGGCTTTGAATAATATCCTTTCTTTTATTGGGAGCCAGTGGGCTAGTTTTCTGGCCTCAGAGATGTGTTCTCTTTTTGCAATACCTTGGGCTGCCCGGAGCGCGTTGTTCTGTATTACTTGTAGTCTCTCTAGGTTTTTTTTAGAGGTTCCTAGAAAGAGTACGTTACAGTAGTCTAGCCTAGAGCCGGTGATGGCTCTGGCTATGTTAGTGCAGTTCTCTTTGGACAGAAATGGTCTGACTGCATTGATAAGTTTGGCATGATATGCCGCTGCAGAGGCAATTGCATTGATTTGTCTGTCCATGGATAGGCTAGAATCCAGATAAACTCCTAGGGTTTTGACAGATTCGGAGACTGGAATTTTAATGGAGTCAATGGTGAAGTGACTAAATTGGGCATCTAGATTCTTTAGGGTGTCGGGAGAGCCTACGAGTAGGAGTTCCGTCTTGTCAGAGTTGAGGCATAGACCGTTGTCTGCCATCCAGGCTTGGATGGTATTGTAGAGGTTGTTGAGGGCCAGGGAGTCAGTGTTGTAGTTTCCAGTGAGAGTGATGAGGATTTGTGTGTCGTCGGCGTAGTTAGTGTATGAGATGCCCATGGCGTCGAGGATGAGGAAGAGGGGGCGTGTAAAAATGTTGTATAGAGTGGGGGAGAGGCAGGAGCCTTGGGGCACCCCACAGAGTATAATGGTTGGTGATGCGGCAGCTAAGTCGGAGAATACTTGCATGGTTCTGTCTTGTAGGAAGGAGGTGATCCACGCTGTAGCCTCTGGGGAGAATTTGGCCGTGGTGGTGAGGTGGTGGCATAGGACGCCGTGATCCACAAGGTCGAAGGCCGCTGAGAGGTCTAGGAGTAGGAGGAGTGCAGGTTTGCCCAAGTCTCTTGCATCGTCCATCTGGTTTTTCAAGTCAAGTAGGGCGGTTTCTGTTCCGTGTCTGGGGCGGAAGCCAGATTGGCGGAGACCAAGGAGTTTGTTCTCTTCAAGGAAGTGTTGAACCTGCAGGTAGGCTGCTTTGTCCAATATTTTGAGGAGGAACGGGACAGTGGTGATGGGTCTGTAGTTATTGGGGGAGGTGGGATCGAGTGTTGACTTCTTTAGAAGAGGGCGGACCCAGGCTTCCTTGAGGGAGGCAGGGACTATCCCAGTGGTAAAAGAGGCATTTACAAAGGCTGTTAGGAAGGGAGCTAGCGGTTCTGCGCAGTCTTTGATAATGGAAGCTGGGCAAGCATCACCTTTGCAGTTAGAGGGTTTAATGTTCCTCATTATGTTGATGACGTCTTTTTCCTGAATGGGTTTGAAGGAGAAGGGTGCGGGGGGATCAGGGGAAAGTGGTGGGACTGGGATGTGCTTACTAGGTAGAGCTTGTTTAGTGGCTAGTATTTTGTTTTTGAGGAGGCTAATTTTGGATTGCATGGCCTTCTGTATTCCGTCACACCAGTCCTTGTCCTTGGTGAAATTCTGGGGGGGCGGGAGTGGGTGTTTCAAGTTCTCTGAAAATGGTGAATATTTCTTTAGTACTAGATTGGGCTTCCAAGATTCTGGATTCAAAGGATTTGGCTTTGGCTTGGGTGATTGCCTTTTTGTATTTGGTGGAAAGGGCTTTGAAGATCATCTTATCTTTTTCGGAGTGGGTTTTTTGCCACTGTGCGAGTGTGGCTTTTTTCTCATTACGTAGTGAGAGGAGGTCTGGCGTGAACCAAGAATTGGAATGTGCAGTGGGCTTGGATTTCCGAGGTTTGAGTGGGGCAATGGTGTTGATGGCTGCTTTGATGGCAGTATCGTAGGTTGATGCAAGTGTTTCAGGGTCCGAAGAGAAAGGTGGTCTGAAGGCTGGGCCTTGGAGGTAGGGCAGTAATCTCTCCTTAGTGAGTTGGCGGGAGCTTCTGGCGAGGCAGGGAGGGAGTGGTTGGGGTGAAGGGGTAGCTGGGGACCTAGCGGTGGGGATGCTGAAGGTGATAGTGTGGTGATCAGACCATGGGGTAGGAGTGTTTCCAGTGATGATGAGTGGACAGTTGTGCTGTGCTATCCAGTCCAGTGTTCTGCCTTGGGTGTGAGTTGGGCTAAATATGATGTTCTTGTACCCTAGCGCCTTGAGGGCAGAGTCGAGGGATTTTGCTGCTACGTCCTTACTATCCCGGAGCCCTAGGTTGACATCCCCCAGGAGGATGGCTTTAGACTGCTTTTTGAGGTTGTCCGAGAGGAGGTGGATGAGAGAGGCTTGAAAGTCTCCTGTTGGGCCTGGTGGCCGGTATACGGTGTGCACAGTGATTGTGCAGTGGGGGGAGAGGGTTATTTTGACCTGGAGATAATCGCTGTTGTTGTTCAGGGATTTCTCTACCTTTCTGACAGAGAGGTAGTCTTTGGCAATAATTGCTACACCTCCACCTTTGGAGAGGCGGTCTTGTCTAGTGATGGAATAGCCCGGAGGTAGGGCGAGTGAGAGCGCCGGGCCAGAGGCCTCATGTAGCCAAGTTTCTGAGATCATAAGTAGATCTAGGTCTTGGGAGGTTAGGAGGTCGTGGATGTCTAAGGCATGGGCATTGACGGATCTAGCGTTAATCATGGCGCATTTCAGGTGGGGTTCGGTAGTGGCTGTGGGGGAGCTCGTGATGTGAGGTGGTGGTATGGGGGGGCTAGGTGCATTGAGCGTGTTGTGGGGGGTGCCCATCACAGGTTTTGGGCTGGGGGGCTCATTTTCATGGGTGGTGGACACAGGTGGTATAGCATTTGGCACAATAGAATTCAAAATGGTGGTAGAGGATTTGCACAACACAGATTTTACACTGGGGGGCTCATTTTCAAGGGTGGTGGACACAGGTGGTATAGCATTTGGCACAATAGAATTCAAAATGGTGGTAGAAGATTTGCACAACACAGATTTTACACTGGGGGGCTCATTTTCAAGGGTGGTGGACACAGGTGGTATAGCATTTGGCACAATAGAATTCAAAATGGTGGTAGAAGATTTGCACAACACAGATTTTACACTGGGGGGCTCATTTTCAAGGGTGGTGGACACAGGTGGTATAGCATTTGGCACAATAGAATTCAAAATGGTGGTAGAAGATTTGCACAACACAGATTTTACACTGGGGGGCTCATTTTCATGGGTGGTGGACACAGGTGGTATAGCATTTGGCACAATAGAATTCAAAATGGTGGTAGAAGATTTGCACAACACAGATTTTACACTGGGGGGCTCATTTTCAAGGGTGGTGGACACAGGTGGTATAGCATTTGGCACAATAGAATTCAAAATGGTGGTAGAAGATTTGCACAACACAGATTTTACACTGGGGGGCTCATTTTCATGGGTGGTGGACACAGGTGGTATAGCATTTGGCACAATAGAATTCAAAATGGTGGTAGAAGATTTGCACAACACAGGTTTTACACTGGGGGGCTCATTTTCAAGGGTGGTGGACACAGGTGGTATAGCATTTGGCACAATAGAATTCAAAATGGTGGTAGAAGATTTGCACAACACAGATTTTACACTGGGGGTGGTGGTGGGCGCAGGATTGATTGTATTTGTAGTGTGGGTATGACAGTTGTGATGCGGGTAAAGTACTTTGTTGGTTGCTGTAATTGTAGTATCGTTGGAGGATACAGCCTTCAAGGTTGTGCGCTGGAGTCTGACCTTATCAGCACATGTAGGGGTTTTTGCAGTACGCGAGCATAGCCGTGTGTTACGGGTGCTCGTGGGGGTGGGGTGCGAGCAGCGGGCTGCTTCCTGAGTACGGGTGCGCAACCTGAGAAGTCTTAAGGTGAGACATGGTTCAGAGAGAAGCTTGATAGAGTGGTGCTTCTTACCTTGTAGGTGCTGCAGGGGCAATGGGCAGACGGCAGACGAGCAGCGAAGAGCTGCAAAGAGCACCGGAGGCCTTTCCTTACGGCCTTCCCTGCTCGGCTTCGCCTCTCGGCCCTCTCCCCCTCCATTTAAAGCAGGAGGGGAGGGGCGGGCGGGGTGAGGCAGCGAATCGGGACACGGGCCCGCGGCAGTGATTTCAGGAGCACATTTTGTTGATTGTGCTTCCATGGAGATGGGGGCCATCTTGTCAGGGGCTTCGGTGCACGCGGTCTGCAGCGTGGGCGGAAAGCAACACGCGGCCGCTCTGAAGTGGATGAGATCAGCTGGTCGGGCACACAGCTGGTCGAGGATGCTTCGTGCTCGCAGCGCAGCTGCAAAGAGCACCGGAGGCCTTTCCTTACGGCCTTCCCTGCTCGGCTTCGCCTCTCGGCCCTCTCCCCCTCCATTTAAAGCAGGAGGGGAGGGGCGGGCGGGGTGAGGCAGCGAATCGGGACACGGGCCCGCGGCGGTGATTTCAGGAGCACATTTTGTTGATTGTGCTTCCATGGAGATGGGGGCCATCTTGTCAGGGGCTTCGGTGCACGCGGTCTGCAGCGTGGGCGGAAAGCAACACGCTGCCGCTCCGAAGTGGATGAGGATGGAACAGGGATAATGCACATCCCTCCCTGATCCATTTATTGAAGGAGATTGTGTTATTAAAGACAAAGGAGCCCTCTGAATTTGGCTTCGGATGAAGGTCCACGGTGGTCCGCCATTTGACACGAGTATTGGTGAGGTATTAGTCAGAGGAAGGTGATTTCAATGTTGTAATGTTTCAAGCTGAGAATGCTGTCACATCCACATCCAAGCAAGATTAGAGGTTCTGGGTATTTGTCTTCAGGCTGAAACCAATCTGCATGCAATGGGCATACATCTAAAAAGGAATGGAGGAAGTTTGCATGTGGTCTGGCATTGGTATTGAAAAACAATTAAGCATGCAAGGGGCGTTGACTACATGAATAAATAATAGCTATAATGGACTATGTCACCTACTAGACATAGGAATTCCCTCTTCAGATTAATGCAACCCAACAGGTACTTAAACATCTGGGACTCTTTTTCATCAGGGTAATATTCCCAAATTGCACTCCCACAGAGCAAGAATCCACATGCATGTCCAAATATAAGGGGCAAAAAGGGCCCTTCTACAAATTCAGACACTGTGCACTTCCATATACCAACTTCAGAAGGATGGCCTAGTAGAAAGATGCAATAAAACTTTCAAGAATCTTTTACAGATGCTAGTGGTGGAAGATGGCAAGACATGATCAGACTTAGCAACTGATGCCATTTCTTGCAGTCTCAAAAAAATAAATAAAAGAAAAACACATGCATCAACTGGGTTTCCATTGTTTGAGTTGGCATATAGATGAGAGTTTTGCAAATTGCTAAAAATCCTCCTGAAACATTTGGAGGTTCAGGAAAATACATAACATTAACAAAGTATTTTGCGTATGTTATTAATTGGGGTACTTCCACCCTCATTTTGAAATTGGCAGAGGATCTATTAGAGTGGATATCAACCACTTCCACATTCATTTCTAAGGGATATTGATAACTATCCACAAGGAGCAGATGGAGCCAGGTGACCCTGTGTGTATATCCAAGGTGTATGTGCCTGTACCCTTTCTATTTTGATCATTCACTATCATCACTATCCTACGTGCGTGGCTCAGGAAGTGTTTGGTAATGTCATTACCCATAATAAATGATGGCCCTGATGACACTGGAATAGTGGGCATAATCTACAGGGATCCACCTGCTTCAAAATGTTGCTTTGGAGACACTAGTGCCTATATTTCACTGATCAGGGAAAAGCAAGGGTTGACATTCTTCCTCCATCTCCCACTCCCTTCAGGGAATCCCAATTCAAGTGAAATGAAGATGCTAAAATAAACACCATGTTTTGGCGTCTCGTGATCTTTTCCAGGCTGATTAAAATTAGCCTGTTTGTTTGTTGCAAACATATATTAAGACTATGTCATATAGAATTTGATTTGCACTAACTTGAGATACATCTATGAAAGACATGTTTTATTATGTATTATTTTTTCTAATGAAAGAGAATTTTACATGCACAGCATATTAGTAATTTAATATTATGATGACACAAGATTGGAAACATTGTTAGATAAGAGTGATATGACCAATGAGATATTTTGAAATATCCCAATCAACCATGTATTTATTTTCTACCAAAAACCCATAAGAACTATGAAAGTTTGCCTCTTGCCAGACCCATAGTGAAAGGAAGAGGATCTACATTGGAACCCATTTCTGAATGTATTGGCATTTTCCTCAAATCATTTTGATACAACTGGCTTCATACACAAGGGACATGTACATACTACAGCAACTGACAGAGTTTAAGTGGCAGACTACATACTGGTTAGTAACACTAGATGTAGTGTCTTTGTATAATTCTATAGAGCATATAGCAGCACTAGAAGCTATTTGTTTTTATAACAAAAAACTGGCAACATACTCTGGGGCCAAAATGATGCTGAAAGACCTATTGGAGCTTATTTTGAAAAATACTGCTTTCATCTTCAGCAATGAAATGTATCAACAATGTAATGGGGCCTAAATGCTCCCCTTCAGTGATAAACACTTGCATGGGTTTTTGAAAAGAAGCATTCATTGACATGTTTGATAGAACACCAATATTTTAAATGTGCACGCTATATTGATTAAAAAATTTTTTGATTAAGTTTGGCATAGACAGTGAGATTATTGGATTTCTGAATAACCTAATTGAAAATAGACAGAATATCAAATTTACAGTGACATATAGTAAAACAAAAATGTGCTTTTTGAATCTATTCTCATAGTAAACATTAAAAACCTTAAGAAAATCGAACCAAGCAAACACCACACTTTTCTGCCTCCAGCTGCAATAAGAAAAGCATAACACAAAATCGGTAAGTGAATATCTAACACCTCAAAGAAATTGCAGTGAAGACAGCTATTTTCATGAACAAATCTGGAAAAAGTTTAATAAAACAGATATAAACAATGCCGAAATGAAAGTGAAAACAACAAACTATATGTAAACGAGGAAATATAGGAATATTTCAAACAAATATCTGTTAATTACTAAATGTAGCACTCGGATTAAGCAAGTATTTAAAGTATTAAATTAACATTGGAACACACTATTGTTAGGCAAATACTGACATCCATTTAATGAAGCTAAACCTTCAATTGTCTTTTTTATAAAGCTACAGCAGTTGGTAACATAATAGCACCCAGTTATTTGAATAATAAAAAACAGGGCCTGTAGCACAAACAACCTGGTTGAAATAACCCATTAAAATGTTTTTTTTCAACTGTGGAGATGCCAAACTTTGTAAATGTGCAAACAATAGATAAATATCAAATATTCTGTGAAGATTATAAGAAAACTATGGCAATAAAACAAAAGATCAACTGTAATAGTACTTTTGTTGTGTATGGGATTATATATATCTGTGATACAATATACATAGGAATCACTATTAGGCTATTGAAAATCAGAATGTGTAAAAACATGAGATCTGTATGGATTAAGGATATGTGGCAACCACTACCCTTACATTGGGCAATGAAACATACAGATGAACATCTAGAAGCACTTTGAACTTGTGGAGTAAAGAAAATGGTTGGAAATAAAAGAGGAGTAGATTGTGAAAAAGCAATACGGCAACAAGAAAAAAAGGACAATTTTAGGACTCAATACAGACCATAAATTACGTAAATGTTTGGTCTGAAATGTGTATAAAAATTTAGATTTTATTCAGAGTTACACATCTTCTATAGTTTTCATAAAAAATTGAAATGTAATTCTAATAACTCTGCGAGGATACATAAGGTCCATGCTAATTGGGTTAAAATTGGATGGGGACAAAGAAGCGGATAAGGTATGTGAAGACATCATGAAGCAAGACACAGATAACAGACTTAAAGTTCGAACAAACAAAAGATATTTCTTAATTATAGGCCATGATGGTCAAAGGCATAACTTGCCCTCTGCTAAGGTGGGATTTCCCTACCTGAACACAACTAAGGAAAGTCTAAGTCAATGGGCCTCATTACAACCTGCCAGTCCGGGACCATGCAAAATCCGTGACGGCGGTAAAAACGTTTCCGTGTCTGCAAGGGTGCGGAAAAACCGTCCGATTACACGCTGTCGGTCGCGCGCACCACACGGACTCGGAAACGTTGTTACCGCCGTCACGGAAAACCCCACGGAAATGGAAATAACGAAGCCACAAGTGGCGCAAAACCCGTTTCCGCCTCCGCCGCCACGGACACGGAACCGGAAATACCATGATCGCCAAAACAGGAAACAGAGAGGCGGCCATCATATAAAAGCACAATCCATTGCCATCCAGAGCCAGCACAAGCACAAACCTAACTCTGAGAAGCCAAAAGGGACCACCAGCATGACTGCCAGGATTCCTGCTCAGAGGCAGCGCAAACAGCGCTTCAGCGAGGCGGAGCTAACCGTCTTGGTGGAGCACATTGTGGACAATGCTGAGATGCTGTTCAGCGCCGACCAACGGCGTGCCACACAGCAGCGGAGGAAGGAGGTGTGGGCCGAAGCTGCACGCAAGTGCACCGCCGTGGGCGTGGCAGTGAGGAGCGTGAAGGACTGCCACAAGCGTTGGGACGACCTGAGGCTGAGGGTACGCAACCTCATTTCCACGCACCGCCAACGCAGCAGCGGGACAGGCGGAGGACCCCCTTCCCCACTGAGGCTGCAAGCATGGGAGGAGCGTTGCAGCAGCGTCCTCCACCTAGAGGGAATCCATGGGATTGGGCAGGCTGAGGCAGGAGTGAGCCCACCTGCAGATGGCGGTAAGTGCCCAAACATGAATGCCACATGTAAATATGCAGTTGTGAGTACTGGCCCAAAGGACCCATTAACAACCCCCCCCCCCCCCAGGCAGTGCATGTGTGGGCCAAAGGACCCATTAACAACCCCCCCCCCCAGGCAGTGCATGTGTGGGCCAAAGGACCCATTAACAACCCCCCCCCCAGGCAGTGCATGTGTGGGCCAAAGGACCCATTAACAACCCCCCCCCCAGGCAGTGCATGTGTGGGCCAAAGGACCCATTAACAAGCCCCCCCCAGGCAGTGCATGTGTGGGCCAAAGGACCCATTAACAACCCCCCCCCCAGGCAGTGCATGTGTGGGACAAAGGACCCATCATGATCCGTATGGCAACCAATATCACTGAATGCAGACACCAGCAATCAGATGCATGTGACTAACACTATTTAATGTACAGTCTCAATGACGCATGTGATGCACCCATCTGCCACCACAACAACACTAATTGCATGCCCTTTGTGTCCCCACAGCCGTTTCAAGTGACAGTGATACTGCACAACAGGCCAGCCAATCAGCATCGGCAAGTACACTAGCCACCGCCACCACACAGGAGGATGCTGCCGGAAGTTCTGCACCTCTGGCCACATCAACAGCCACTACAGATGTGCGCACACCACCACCACCAACATCCCCACTGTCTCCACACTGGCTGAGACCAGACAGGTGCCACGGGAACCTATCATGGGCACCCAACACAACACCGAAGGCAGCAGCACTGCAGAGGGGGCGGCCTGCAGTGATAACAGTGCCCCGCAAGAGCACTCGGAAACGGGGCCACAGGGGGAGATGCCCACATTGGAAGACCTGGGCTCCTTCCATGAGCTGGGGTTCAGCCCCACTTCACTGGGGAGTCCCATGAGGTCCCCCACCCCTGCCCATGGCCGAACTGAATGCCCGCATGCAGCGGATGGAGGACCAGCAGGCCACCCTCACCCAGCTGGTGGAGAGGCAGCTAGAGGAATCCAGGCTGCAGAGGGAGAGCTACAGCGCCTCAGTGCGTCGCCTGTCGAGGTCCATTGGACGCTTTGCGAGCACCATCGTGACCCTTGCACGCCATGTGCGGGAGGGCAACGACAACACCTCCAGGCTTGTAGAGGCCATGTTGGTTGGCCAACAGGCAAATCTGGCACGGATGCCCTCAATCCCTGATTCTGGCCAATCAAACACTACCACCCCATCCAGCTCCACTACTGCCAGTCCGAGGAGGCGCTCGAGTAGGCTAACGGGTCCCTCGGGCAAGGTTGCATAGAAGCGCACACGGAAGTGATGGCATGTGTGTGGGGCAGTGCAGGACACATGTGGACTACAAGGGTGTGAGAGGGGTGGGCACGTTTGGGTGTTGGGGTGGTAGTTTTGGGTGTTTGGACAATGGGCTCTGGGTGGGGGTGGGCACGTTTTGGTGGTGGTTGGCCCCGGGTGTACAGCTTCCCTAACCAATGCACTTCTTCCCTGTTGTTATTACATCAATACATCACCATTTCAAATCAAGACAAACATGTGTGGACATTGATCATTTATTTTGCAGTGCAACTATTAATTCATTGTCATCACCATGTCTGTGCATTTCTGTGAATGTGCTGTGAGTCAAAAGTAGATGCAAATCAGGGCATCCCGTGCTCTCTGGCCATCATGTGGACCCCCAGGGGGAGGTGGTGCCATCCCATCCCCATCTCCATCTCCATCCCCATCCCCATCCCCATCCCCATCTCCATCCCCATCCCCATCCCCATCTCCATCCCCATCCCCATCTTCCTCATCTGCGTCTGGTGGCATTGGGATGTTCCTGCGCAGGCATATATTGTGCAGCATAGCACATACAAGCGTGATTTTGCCCGTCTTCACTGGGCTGTACAGCAGTGATCCGCCAGATCTGCTCAGACAGCGGAAACGGGCCTTCAGCAGTCCAAATGTCCTCTCAATCATTCCACGTGTGCGGATATGTGCCCTATTGTATGCCTCTTCATGCCTGTTCCTTGGTCTCCGTACAGGTGTCATCATCCATGGCGTGAGTGCATATCCCGCATCACCGCCATGGGATGTAGATGGGGGAACATGTCAGTGTTTGTGGCATCATGTCCTCATCTGCTGCTGTGCATTCTTGTATCATCATTCATTCATGCATATGTACCATGCAGTGTCTGGAGGTATGTTTTGGCCATCACGAGGTATGTCGCTGACTGCATATGATCCTACACATTAACTTGCATGTTTACTGTGCCCTGCGGGTGACAATTGATTGTGTGCATGTCATGGTGCAGTGCTGTCCACACATGGCAGAGTGACTCCACTGTACGGAAGTAGTAAATACATACATGCCTCTCGTGCTTTTTGGGGCAGTGTTTCAATTGAGGGTGGGTGTCTGCAGTGGCACAGGGTTCATGGGACAGTGACGGGATTGGCTGTGGCAGCGTGTGCACGGGCACATTGTGGTGCCCTGTCATGTCTTCCTTCATGATGTTTGGCATCCGCTGTGTATTTGGTAGATGGAAGGGGGGTGATGCATGTGCGGTCACAGCGGCACACTCACAATGCTCATTGGCCTATACACACACTCACTACTCCGACAGGGTTGTAGCATCGTCAGCTGTACTCACCCAATAGCCATGTGCTTTGTCCGGCATAGCGTTCCATGTACCGTGGCAACGTGGAATTCCGCAGTACCATTGAGTCATGTGATGAGCCTGGGAAACGTGCACAGCAGTGTGTAATCAGTTGCATGGCATCACAAACCATCTGGACATTCAAAGAGTGATACTGTTTCCTGTTGCGGAACACCGCCTCAATTGCATGTGGTACTGTGAGCTCGACGTGGGTGCAGTCAACTGCGCCTATGCAATTTGGCATGCCTGCTATGGCATGGAAGGCCAACTTGGTGGCAATTACCTCGGGGAGGGTGCGGGGTAGGGCTATGTGTTCCGACACATGGCGCAACAGGGCATCCAGTACCTGTACCAGGATTTTTGAGAAACACGGTTGTGATATGCCGTGCAGCTCACCAACCGTGTGTTGATAGGTGCCGGTGCCAAGGAAATGCAGAACTGAGACAACCTTCAAGAGGGGGGGGGTGGCGGTGGGGGTGTCAATTAGGCTGCTGATGTTGTCCTCAATCATGGCGGTGATGTGCAGGATTGTTGCACGGTCCAGCCGGTATAGGGTGTGGATCTGTCCTGGGGTGAGGTTCCAGGGTGAGGCCCTGATGCGTGGTATTGGTGGCTGGCGGCGGGGTCGGGCTGGCTGGCCAATGGGGTTTGCCATAGCTGCAGGGTTGGCTGGTTGCCGCCTGCGCCTCCTCCGCCTACGCCTCCTCCTCTGCGCCATTACTGCCACCATGTGCATTACTGCCTGTTGGTTGAGTAGGCCCAATCCCAGTGCTACTAGACCTGCTGCCTGCATGGTTCTGTGTTGTGTTTGGCTGGGTGTGGCCCTTTAGTAGGCTCCCAGTGGCCTGCTAGGTCCAGCTGGGCTGATTTGGTGCACCTGTGCCCTGATTCAGTTCAGCAGGCAGTGTATAACGCCATGTTCGCGGTGGCGGCGGTTCCGCCACCGTGATCACGGTTTTTCTGCGATTTTTTTCCCGGTATTTCCGTGTCCGCGCGAGTTGTGATGCTCACGGTGTTTCGTGTTGCCGGTAACGGAGGGGTTTCCGTGCAGACGGACTTAAGGGGAACCCTATTTCCGCGGTGGCGGTTTAGGGTGGTGCTATTACCGGGGCCGCGGGTCATGATTGCGCGGACATGGAAACGGTGCCGGTATGGTTTTACCGGCAGTGTTAATTCCGGACCGGAGTACTTGTAATGAGGCCCAATGAGTTCAACTTAAAAGTCTGTCTGTTTCCAAAACCTATACCTGTCGTCACAACTAAAGCTAAACAGTGTTTAGGGATTTCAATAATCAATGAAATGGTGATAAACATAATGTTCTGAGCTACTTCCAGCTCACAGCTTATTCTTCAGCTTTCCTTCCCCAGGTTCAAGAAAGTTTCACAAAAAGTCTTTAGGATTTACCTTGTCCAAATTCAAACCCTTCCCCAAACTCCTCAGTGCTCCCTTCCCCAAGTTCAAAGTAGCACAATTCAAACAGAGTCTTGAGGCCCTGTCCTCAAGACGGTAGTTGTAGTTCATTAAGTCTCAGGATTCCCTTCCCCAAAACTTCAACGTAGCCACCAATGTATGATTCAGTATGTTAAAGTTCAACTTAACTCTGGGCCAACTAGTTCACTTGAAGTGTTCCTTCTTGGTTGGTTCACAGTGTGTGTATCTTTCACAATGTCAGACTCACTGGTCTAGGGCAGTTATCAGACCACCCGGTCCACCCATCACAGGTTGCTCAATGAGGGCCCTTTGGCACTTCAGCATTCATAGGTTCCTCTGCATTTGCCCCTGTGTACAAAGTCACCTTCCCTTTGTTTCTCCTTGTTGGCCTCTTGGCTTTCTGTGCAATATTTACACTTCCCTGGCTTCTCCTGATTAACCTCTTGGCTCTGCCATAATTAAGCAATATGCTCCGAGCAGTGGGGCATTACCTGAGTCGGTAATTTCCCCACCGCAAGGGCATATTGCTATTAGTACCCCGGCCTGCAATATCTGCGTGACCGGGGTACTAAAAGCATTTTTTCTGTCCCAGAACGCTGCAACGTTTCAGGACATAAAAAAAAAAGAAACAACTAAGAAAATGGTCGCCGGGAAGGGGAAAATGGAGTCCGTTTTCCCTTTCCATGGCAGCCATCGGGAGCGGACGCGCTGGGAACAAAATTGTTCCCAGCACGTCTGTTCCCGAAAAAAAGGAGCAGAAGGTAAGTGGGGTTGGGGGGTGAGTGAGGGGAAGAAAAAAAGAAAAAAAAAAGAAATACTTTTTTTTAATAAAAAAACGTACATGCGTTCCCGGCGGGGGACGATGCAAGCCTCCAGCCGTGTGGAGGCGTGAAGCGGGGATGGCACTGCTCCGAGTCTCCACACGGTTGGAGGCTGCCATCGTCCCCCACCGGGGATGAAGGAGCAAGAAGGTAAGTGGGGTGGGGAGGGCAAGTAGGAGGGAGGAAAGAAAATAAAAACAAGAAAAAAAAGCCTTACCCGAGTCCCCCGTGGGGGGGCAAAGGCAGCCTCTCAGCCGAGGGGAGGCTCGGAGCAGGGATGGATGCTGGAATCATGGACGAGAATCGAACGATTCTCGGCTGGGTAACGACCCAGCTAGAGTCAAACGGAATGCGTGTTGCATTCTGCTTGACTCTTGCCGGGTACTCATGTGTCATACACATCTTGCTAGTCTATGGCCTTGACGCACTTCATTTACTCACAAAGTTAATTTGGTGGATGTTCTGTTCATGCCCCACCTTTGTTTGCACTGTTTCACACCTGTTTATTTCCCCATAGGTTGCTTTCTTATGAGCATTTTCATTTTTAGCCTTTCTTAGCTCTTTGCTTTGTCTATAAAGTTCATATTTCAGTTCAATATTCAATATGGGTTAACATTTTAGATTTTCAGGCAATTTGGTATTCAATCTGCTTGGTTTAGCACGGTTTAAAACTTCCATTCAGCTCATTGTTCAATATGCATTGTTTAACATTGTTTAAAACTTCAATTCATTTTGGTATTCAATATGTATAGTTTTATTGCTGTTTTCAACTTCCATTCAGTTCGGTATTCAATATGTATTCTTTAGAGCTATTTGAAAACTTCTCTTCTGTTCGGTGTTCAATATGTATAGTTTAGTGCTATTTGAAAACTTCCATTCAGTTCGGTATTCAATATGTAACTCTTCTTGCTTTGAAGTGTTCATTGATTCAGCCCTTCAATAGTTGTACGCAGCCTGTCCGGAGCACCACAGTTTATGAGTGTCTTTCTCCCGGCACTCACTGTTCTACCCCGCTCGCATGCCGGCTGGACTTATGCAGGCATCAGCAACTTTGTTGCCTCTGGGTGGATGCAGACACCATCCTCTCTCTCGCTCTGGATCGTTCTCAGCTCCCACACCTAAGGGTGTCGGCCGGCGTCCTGGTCAAACTTCAGATCCCACCATAGCTCCCTCCTCATGGAAAGGGTTGCCTGGTCTCTCCTACACAGGCCTCTCTGTTTCTCTCCTTCTCTCTTCACTGATCTCCCTTCATACACCCGCAGCCCCTTGACAGGCTGCAGGTGTGGATGTCTTATTAGACTTGCCTGACCATGATTAAGGAGAAATGCCTTACTTTCACGATGCTTTGCAGGCATCTTTCCTCGTCTCAGTACCAGAGTGGGGAAATGAAGGTGTAGTGTTCATTACTCTTAGTCTCCTCTTCCTTGTCCCAGTACCTTCAAATGTTAAATGCAGGAAAATGAGGGGAGAGGTCTTGCAATAACCCATAAAGGTCGGGGGAGGGTTATGTTGGTCATAATTAGGAATACGGGGATTCCATGTCGAGCCTATGGGTAACCCCCTTCCAAATCTCAAAGGACCCTCCACCCAGGTCATCCTCCCTCACTTCTCCACCCCCAGGGTCGGGATCCAAAAGTGATGGCCTTTCCCTGGCCACCTGAGAAGAGGATCCAGGGGGTTTAGGAGTGAGAATACCCTCAAGTTTCTCACATGTAGCTGTGTGCTTAATACTTATATTTGATCAATGCTATGCCGTGAATGCCGCTCCTGATGGTGCACAAAACAGGCTCCCTCTTCAATATGGCAGGGCCCACAGAATGCAGGAATACAAATCAGCCTAGCATAGTACCATGGAAGATGTACAGGATCTAGTGGCTATGGTTTTAATGGTTACTTCAGAGGTCCAGTCCCTTATGATGGAGAATGCCACATTTAACCAGAGTGTGGCCAATCGCAATGTGTTGATGGTGGAGTCACCACCACCTGCTTAGAGTGCGTCCCATTTTGATGGCAATCCCACTATTAATTCCTGAATGCTTTCCATGTACAGTTTACCACTGGACGATCAAGTGTGATATATGATCAGCCATTTGTCTGGTAATGCCTTTGTCTGGGCCATGCCTTATGTGTCTACAGCTAACCCAATCCTGAATGATTGTGATGTCTTTATTATGGTTCTCAAATGTATGTTTGACAGTCTGGATCTTGTATATGCCAGTGAAGAGGCCTTCTTACATGTTCTCCAGGAGAGCCATCTGTCCTATAATAACAAACTTAAACGGCTGCACAACAAAAGTGGTTGGCCTGAGGGGACTCAGTTTGCTCTGTTCAGGTGGGGCTGACAAGAAGACCTGAACAAAGATTAACCAGAGTTCCCAGACCTGTGTCCATGCAAGCCTTGACAGACCTTGTTTTGCAAATTGAATTCTGTATGCAAGAGCGGTAGACCAAAACAAGAAAAGATAGGCCTCTCCTTCCTTATACCTTTCTCCGACCGACCTTTGCAAAGGAAAAGACATGCCATCAGAGGTCAAATATCCTATGCAATTGGTTATGGCTTTGGGTCTACTCACCAAAGTGGAACGTCAGTGATGATGAACCAACAATATGTGCCTCTAGTATGGAAGTAAGGGTTATTTTTTAAGATCATGCCCTCTTTGTCCTTGTCCCCATTTGGGAAATGAGTAATCCCTGTACATAAGAAGAAGGGGTATAGTAAACAGGATGTGTCACTTCTCACATCAATAGATTGTCTCCTAAAATGATCTTGTTTCAGATCCATGTTTTGGTACACAGGATGCCAGAAAAAGTACCTGAATTACCTACACTGATTGATTCTGGGGACTCAGGCATTATTATTGACATTTGTTGGGCTGAGTACCATCAAATAACCCACACTGCCAAGTCTTGTCCTAAGGTGGTGCATATGGTGGATGGAACTACGCTGGCATATGATCACGTCCATAAATAAACCATTCTACTGAACAAAATTGAGCTGCTCATTGTAGGTTCCCCCCATCGCCTGAAGAATCTGGATCCTGCATTCTCATCACCCACCATAGATGGAAACTGTATCCCCATTTTGATCCATGTAAAAGTGTTTGGGGTCTACCTGGATGAAAATCTCAACATGTACAAAAATGTAAGTGCCCTCTCATCTTCTGTCACATACACAACTAAACTCATCAACCTCTACAGACAATTCTTTTCACCTGACAATTGCCCAATGCTCGCCAGAGACATTGTAGGCAGCAAAAACAAATATTGGCACTTCCACCAAGAACTTATCTAAACTTCAACTACTAGAAAACAATGCACTCAGAGCAGCTTGGGGCATTGGATGTTCTCATGCCAGACTCAAAGCCCACTGACTTCCCCTCAAAGCCTGCATTAAATTTAAAATCCTGACAATTACTCATCACAGCATCCACAGCATCGCACCTTCCCACCTCAACCACTGTATTACCAGAAAGGCCACCCCTTGCACACTGCACGCATCTTCCTCACCCCCAGATTCAAAATGAAGCATGCAGGAGGCTCCAGTTCTACTGTCACCACTCCCACCCTTTGGGATTCCCTCCCCCCACTTACCCAAGTCAAAACATCATACCTAATATTCAGGAAACTGTTAAAAACCTGGCTGTTCAACAAATATGACTGATGATTTAATTCCAAACACTCACAACGCTACTTTCTGTATGATTTGAATATCTGTTGACACATGTTACTCTCTATTGGTACAAGCACTGTGATATACTCGGGTTTGGGTGCTGCACAAATGCAGAATGGTTGTCCTTCGATTTTATCTATGCAATACATTTTCCCATATTATTGGGGCTCCCTTGGTTGACACGCCACAACCCTTTCATCAACTGGTCAGTCCATACCTTGTTCCTGACCTCTGACAAATCCCATTGTGTCTGGTAACATATGTTCCTCACAACATATCATTTTCTACTCTATCCCAGTCTGCACCTCTGCTTATCTGTCTGAAGACTCCTTGTACCATCAGCTCGGCAAACCGTCACTGATGTATCCTTCTAATACCAGACAAGTATAACCACCAACGGTGTCCAGTTGTTTTGCCAATGGGCTTTTCCCAAGGGACTCACGAAGGTTGCATATGGGATAGGCTGCCCTTACCTTCACAGCAGCACTTTGAAAATGAAGACTCACGACATATAGCGCCCCCCTCCCTCCTGCCCCTTAACAATCATTAGCATGACTGAGTAATGAAGGAGCAATCATTTGGATGAAATTATGTACAGATACAAAAGTTATTGTTAAATCATTTTCACGGTCAAACAAGCAAATACAGTTGACAATTAAGAAGATGATAGATATGTAAATACCAACATACATAAAATGCTACATTAGGATAAATTATTTTAGTATGTTTGAAAAAGAAAAGTGAAATGTAATAATTAAACGTCAATAGTACAATTATTAAACAAATGTTAAGAAGTCAAAAGAAAAATGAAGAATATAATTAGAGAAGTAATCGATCCATTTTGATTGGTTTAATGTGAGAGTTTTACAATTCCAAGATAAAGGAACTAATGTAGGAAGAGATGAAATGTTAAATGAGTCCCTTTTTCATGTTCATAAGAGGTGTATAAATCAGTATTTTAAAATTACATCTGGTAATGAAAAAATGCTGAGACCAGGCATTTATCATGCCGCAACATATATGAAATTATGTCCAAGCTAAGACTAGATAGTACTTGCTATCAATCTATCACAGACATTTCAAAGGACTAGATACAGTAGAGCAGTAAGAAGTGCAACGCTATGAAAGATGGGGTATCAGTGATATGATAGTACTGTGATGTACAACACAGATTGTAGAATTTATAAAAAAAATGTGGAATGACTGCTTCTTAAATAGAAGGAAGATTGTTACATATGTTAATTGTATCTTTTATCCATGTCTTTTAATGGGCAGATTGAATTATGAAACAATCATAATACCCAAAATATAAGAGGAATGAACATCGTGCCTCCAATCTAAGGAAAGAAGAATATATTAAATCAGAATCGAAAAATCCATACATAAAAACCCTTTGTGTCCCTAACATAAACTTTATTTTTTTGTAGTTTCACAGCAGTAAATAATGCAGGCACTCAATATACAATAATACGAGAAGGTTCACCAAAAAATGATTGAGTGAAGTGTGGATTGAAATTTACTGACATAGAATACCCTCTATGGAGAATCATGTATCCCTTCCTTACACATTTATTTACATTGAGTAGAGACAGAAACCTCCTTATCCTTTGTAGATAAAGGCATAGCCCCTTAGTGCCAAATCCATCCTGGCAACAATAAACATCCCAGATTTCACCTTTCTGTGTCATGCTTGATCAACCACAGTACAGTAAATAATGATTGCATTCACAACACCTTAATACTATTATTAAAATGAAAAGAATATTAAAACCTATCACAGCAAACCATCACCATGCTGGGCAATAAATAAATGAGGCTACGTTTTGGGAATAAAACAATAAAAAAAGGTTTCAGTGAGCTGGGGAATATAGTCAAGTGACAGTGTCAAGACAAATGCTGGATATAATATCCCAAAGATTGGACCTAGATCAGAGATGCAGAGAGAAGGGGCAGTAATCATTTTACATGGGATACCTTGGAATAACTATAGTATATCCCCACCTTATTCATTGGTAATGCATAGATATTCCCATAGTATCTCTATGACATACCCACTGAGGCAACCATAAAGATCTCTGATATTACTTATCTATGTCACATTTTCACTAATCCACCAAAATGAGTATGTAATGTTGGCCCCAACAATGCCTTTAATAGTATTATTAGCCATTAATAGTATTATTGACCCTCGGAAAATACAAAAGCACACCATCGCCACAGAAATAAATTAATAATGCCATGCTATAAATATACAGTAACCTCACCTATCTCTTGTTGTTTGTCTTTAGCACTGCTGCCTGATCTTCAGTTCTCAAGAAACCTAGAGAGGTGTTAATACACACATTTATAGTTTATCCTCATATCATGCTATGGCTGGCTGCGTGCCTTTGCATAATCCCTAGTTATCAACATCTTCACATTCCCTACATCTTCCAAAGAACACATCCCTTTTTTTTAAAATTCACAATTTAAGTGTGTTTTTGGTGTGGGCCAGTTGATCGGAGAGAAGAGCAGATATTTACTGAGTGGCCTTTGTGAAAATCTCTGCTGGGCGGCTATGAAGGTCTATTTGTATTTGCAGGTGGGTTGAGGGCAGTGGTTGACATCTTGGGGATGGCATTGAGTGCCCACTCTTCAGGGCCACAGATAATATAACACATTGCATCATATTGAAAACTTGGGCATTTTAAGTGAGTTTTGCTTCTAGTGACTCGCCATGGAGAGATTCAAGCGTTAATCTGCCTTTAGGCACATCATTGCTGTGTAAAAGAGAGAATAATGTGAGGATACTGCTCCCTGACATGTAGGGTATTGTATTGTGGCAAAAGGTGCATTGTTTATTGGCTGACATTACAAATGTTGATTACAAGTACTGTTTGGAGAAAGTTTCTATTTGATTACTGTATTTGCAACTATCCACAACATTTTCTCAGATGTTCTCCCACTGAAGCGAACTTTGCCTGCTTGTGGAACCATTTTGAGGTGCTACCCTATATCAAATATTCTCTAAAAATATAATACATTGCAGCCTACACCCTCAGCAGTGTGTTCTCTAAGATTAGCTGATCAAAGTGGCAGGGGTGCAGTGTTCTGATGGATCCCAGTGGAGAAAAGAGATTTCAAGGACTTGCATTTGTCCCTTTTGTGCATTTAACGGTGTTGACCCATTGGAGGACGACTCAGATTGCATTTTGGGGTGTCCCAGAGTTAAGCCTAACTTTGCCCTCAACCTGATGCCCACTCTGTCTTTATGGCTCCAGTAAGTCATCTTGCACCCTAAGCCTTGTGCATGGCCATCTTTCTCTTTCCTCTCACTCTAAAGGTTAACCTGTCAACGAGAGACATCTTATACCATGAAGATACAGAGAAGAAAACAGGCTGCAAACAAGAAATAAAGGAGAATTTCTACCGTGATGGAAAAATAAAGCAATTGTAAACTCAGGAGATAAGTGGCAAATGCTGAGTGAAGCATCAACACTGCTTCATAAAATCTTTGAACTACGTTCTAAATTCTACTAAAAACCAAGGGAGCGGGTTCCTGTATGTGCTGCTTACAGAGGAAAAACAGAACCGCGACAACATGTCAGTCAAACACATTTTGAGGGCTAGAAGCAACTTGCTCCAGTAAAGTAACAATGTAATTGCAGTTATTGCCTATCCAAAATGCTTGCCTATCCAATTTGCGGTTTTCAACATTTTTTCTAGTTTGATGTGGGAATTCAGTTTAATAGTTACTCTTGAATGTTTTTATGGAAAGTTTTTGGAAAGCCCCTTTCAACCTGGCTAGATAATTGGGTCAATGATTGTTTTCTGTTATATCACCTGCACAGTTTTATCAGAATAAAGTATATGTATACTAGAGCAGACCTTTTTATTCTGTGCTTGGCATAAAAGTGTATTCTACGGAATATGATGTTTATCTCTTTAGTTTCCATTGATTTCAAAACTGCCCTGATGAGGTAGATAGTTAAAGTCCTGGCATGTTTAATGGATAAGGTATAAAATAGGAGTCGCTTTTATACACAAATAATACTGACAGAGTTAGGTATGAACATGGGGTGAGTACGCAGATCCTTTTTTGGTGAACTTCAGTGAGAGGCAGGGCTGCGTACTTCACCAGCAGTGTTTATATTGTACAATAATTAATAGTTTTTGTTTGTTTGTTATATTGGTCGAACACGTTTTTCAACCTTTAACACATAAAAAGAGATTCCAATGTCCAAATTCAACATCTGGCCCATTAATCCTCTTTAAAAATGTCCAGGTTCTCCAAATCTTCAGAAGATTGCTCCTTGGTCTCCAAGAGAGATAAGCAGATTCGTTCCACCAATTTTAAGGCATTCAAAGTCTGTCCAAGTTTATCGACCGTCATTAGACGGTCCCACCATTTGTCCTCGACTGTAGCATCCAATGGTGCCGATGGATTATTCAGATAAATGCTCTGTATTTTTCGGAATCTTCGACAGGAGAGTGTCAAGTCCCTCATGGTTTCTAAGATTTCTGATTTCCTACAAAAGCGACAGCCTGCCTCTTGAATAGTGAGCTGTTTTCTTAAATACTGCACTTCACTTGACGGCAATATATTGAGTCTGCAACTCATCAATAGATTCCTATATTGGGATGAAGGAAATCATGTGAGATATGGAGTGGGATGATTTAGTTGTTTCCTTTCCCATATTATGTTGTGACAGTAGATATTTTGCGCTTTATGCGTGTCCGTATCAATCCAATCCTTCTTGCATAGCAGTTTCTTGGCCTTTTCCGGGTTTTCTTTCAGTGTCTCTATTCGGAAACTGTTTTGTTGTAATAGCTCTTTACATTTCTGTTTTCAGTTACACAAAATTTTCTCTGCCTTGTCATTTCCTTGATTTGTCAATATCTCAAATGGGATAGGCGGTGAATCCAAAAGACATTTGCGATAAAGGCAGATGGTTTTCCATAAGACTGTCGAGGCCATGGATTGTAGCCTTAACTCATTTATGATTGTTTTGACTTTTAGGCAGTTTGTTAGTCTTAGTATTTTCTGCCAGAAATAGGCCTCCAGCTTCCCCCATTCAGCCCATGATAGGTTGAGGCAAGTCTCAGCATCATGGTTCAAAATAGGTATGACCTTTTGCTTATAAAAGGAGATTATCGGTAATGTGGAGTAGGTGCCATATCTCTGATGGAGAGCTCTCCCCTGATTTGTTAATTTTTCAAGTCGTTCTCTGATTAAATTAATTTGGGCCTGTTCATTTATATTTTTGTTGATTTTGACCACAAGTTATGTTATATTGTCCACTACTTTCAACTCCTGTTGTTCAATTCTCCATGTGAAGACATTATTTTTCTTCCTTGCCCCTAGGGCAGATTGCATAACCTGGATCATCGACTTGTCAGCATTCATTTTCATTCTATTTGTATCTAGGTAAGGCTTGAATTCCGCTATTCGCCGCTGGTGTCCGATTGCCGTTAGGTCAATAAAGACAATATCGTCTGCGTAGAGGATCCAGGGAAGCTCTGTCCCTTGAAGCTTTGGTGGAAAGGCTCTGATTTTTTTCCTGGGACTCTTTTTTGTCCGCCAGTTACAGAATGAACAAAAAGGGAACAAAAAGGGAGCAAACGCACAGCCCTGTTTGATGCTTTTTGATGTCAGAATTTTCCCTGTTGTGTCACCCCCCTTCGAGACAATTATTCGAATTGAGATATCTGAATACATGCTTTTATCACCACCAAGAGGTCTCTGGGCCATTTGTCAAGTTTAGCCCATAGGTGTGCTCTGCTAACTGCATCAAAGGCCTGCTCAAGGTCCATAAATCCCAGGTAAATGTTTCCTTTTGTTTCGAGGGTTCGCAGTTTTAGGAGATTTAGAAGGAAAAGGTTAAGCGAGGTACCTACTTGTGTTAGGAAAGAAGTCTGATTCCTGTCCAAGATTTCTTCCTTAATAGCCAATTTAATTCAGATATCGTAGTAAGAATGAGGTGAATATCTTACCTATTGAATCTAAGAGGGCAATAGACCTGTAGTTCCTCGGGTTAGTCCGGTCACCTTTCTTAAAGATTGGAACTATCAGGGCTTCCTTCCAGGATTGCGGGATAGTTCTAGATTTTAAGATCTGTTGGAACAAAGGCTGGATGAAGTCCGCCCATACCTCCCCATTTTCTTTCAGCATGTAATTTGAAATGCCGCCTGGGCCGGCCGCTCTGGAAGAGCTCAGATGTTTAATTTGGCATTGTATGTCATCCATGGAGAATCTGTGCTCTTTTTTGTGGAAGCATTGCTAGTTTCGCCTCCTCTAAATAGAGCCGTGAAATGCTTAACCCATTCTTCCTTTGAGACTTGGTTGGTAATTAAAGACATCTGGAAGTCTTTGCCCTTATTTATAATTTCCCAAAGGGATCTTGTATTAGGGGTACTTATTGCGGCTAGCATATGTTCTGCATCAGCCTGGGCTCTCCCGATCTTCGAAGATTTTAGCCAATGTGTGTACTGTTGTTTACTTTGTTTTTGCTTACCTCGCTGTTGGGAGACTTCTTAGATCAGCACACAGTTCTCTTCTCCTTTTGACCAGGTCTTTATTATAGGCATGTTTTATTAGCACTGCCACAGAATTGTTTGAATCTCTCTTAATTCCATAGTCCTTCAGCAGCCATCTATATTCCAGTTCCCAGATTTTTTTATGTTGTCATCCATATGCTGCGTGAGTTTTGGGATAGCTGAGGCTTTAATTCTAAGACTGCTGGTGCCCCACGATAATTCAATTGGGCGCATAAGATTGTTGGTTTGGCTCCTTGGCCTTCCAGCGAAATTTCACTTCCAAGAGCGCATGATCGCTGGTGAGAAGTTTTTTTACAGTGAAAAGCTCAATCCACCTCAGTGTGTTTCTTCCTACAAAGCAATAGTCCAGGCAGGCGCTACCTCGATTACCAAACCAGGTATCTCCTCCCGGAATATCACCCTGAGTCTGCCCGTTTAATGAATTAGTTAAGTTGAAATCAAGAATTAAACTTTGATGAACCCCAGAATGGAGGATTTAAAATAGGATTATTGCTTTTAGCAGACAATGTAGTCATCATTGCTACATTTTTCTGTCAGATCAAAAAGTACATTTACAAGCATGTTGTATAACCAAAGTCGCCATTTTCATTTATCAAAAATATTCGTTGAAGTATATCATGCGTGGAGCCTCGGATTGTAGGTTTCAATATAGGATTGCTGTTTTACACGGACAATGTTGCCCTGATTACTACATCTTTGATTAGGGGATTAAAAACGTATATTTATAAGCATGTTGTACCAAGTATGTGTGATCATGTATCAAAAACTGCTCTTATGTTATGTAATGTGAATATGTTGCTTAAGGTGAGTCTCCAATTTAAGGAAAGGAGAAAAGAGTTGGACCACTTAAACTTCCTTAGGCTTCAGCTTTCAGCAGATGGCAGATGGGGTGAACAGGTAGTGTAGTAGGTGTCTTCTGAAGCAGAGGATTAGGTCCACACTCTCATTTGCACAACATGTTTGGGGAAAACTGATGGGGCCATACAACAGATGGCACTTCAGATTTAGGTGAAAAAGGATTTCTAAAAAACAATATTCCTTCTCCTAAAAAGTACTCTCAGTGGTCCTTTTAATCTTTAGACAGGATAGCATTAATTATGATACATGTTTAAAACCACTCCTGTTTTGGTTGCACATTAAAAGATGTCCTAATTTGGTGCTGGATAAGAAGGTTATTTTGAGAACTTGCAGAATGTGCTGAGGCTCTTGTTAGGAAACAGATTATTTGAATTGATAACTTTTTAGGTAATCTAAAACGTAATTCTTACTTGGTTTACTTAGTGCGCCCTTTTCAGAGATGAGCTCCCCAGAGGTCTATAGTTTCCCAATCTCAAGCGTAAGTGTAGCATGCGTTCTTTTACTGTTTTGCTTTTCCTATTTTAAAACCGGAATTACAAGTCTAGAATTCAAAGACAAAATTAGGACCAGATGACTAACTCACCAATGGCATGGAGAATCTTTCACTTAAACCATATGCCCTAGCAATAACCGAAATAGGGGGCGGACAATGCAGAATGCAGAACACATGAAAATGTGGGCGTGTTGAGGGACATTCCACGGCTCAGCTATTGCACGCCCTTTCCCATGCAATTGCAACTGTATTCATGGATTTCAACGTGGAATGTCATGTCATGAAAATGCACACAGAAACCTTGTGGTCCATCCGCCACATGATAGCATGCATAAACTTCAACACGCATAGGAACTGATGCATATAAAGCACACAATACACACCAAACCAACGTCTACAGCCATGATGAACCAAGCAATTGTCAGAGCTATCATGCACAGACAATGCAGTAGGAGAAAGGTGCCCAGGGCCCTGATATTCACAGCATGCACCACACTGGGATGCTGGATGACCATGGTTTATGCCATCTACAGGTGCCCCCCATGCAATTCTCAACCTCATCAGGGAGTGGGGGCATGCCTTAGCATCATCCACCATCTGCTCCCAGTCCCTTACCACTCAATAAAAAGTGTAGAATGCTCTTCATTTCATTACAAATGGGTCCTTCAGTGAACCACTACCATAGTTGGTGGGAAATTGAAGGCCACCCAATCCCATTGTCTACACCAGGTTTTGTCATGCATAAGAGCATGTGTGTGCAGGCACATATATATGCCCCGAACACTGGCTGAAAGGCAGGCAATGATCCAGGAATTTGATGTAGTAACACACTTCCCCTGGGTACAATATGCAGATGACAGCAAGCATCTTGTACTGCGCCACCCCCCCCCACGCACCTCCCAAATGACGGAGCACATCTACCAGAATCAAAAGCACTGGCACTCCGTTAATGTGCAGGTAGTGTGTGATACCAATGGAATCATCATGGCAGTGTATTATGCCTATTCCCCTGGCAGCACAAATGATAGCTACATCTTCTGCCAGTAAGCACTGCCACAGGCCCTGGCATCTGGAAAACATGGAAATGCATGGCTCATCAGTGAGTATGAACGGTCACGCACATGCATGGAACACTGAACAATGGACCCTGACAATAAATGACAATGACAGCATTACATATTTCCAGGGGACAGTGCCTACCCGCTGTCAACATTCAACATGACACCAATCCAGAATCCCACAACACCAGCTGAGGTGAGGTACAATACAGCACATGGGGCCACTACGGCCATAGTGGAGCACACATTCGGAGTGCTGAAGTCACGGTTCCACTCCCTTGACCAATCTGGTGGTGTGTTGCTATGTGCACCACCAGTAGTATGTAAAATTATAATGACTGCATGTCTACTGCACAATGTTGCCACATGGTATGGTACCAGTGGAAATGCAGGTGGGACACTGCCCGCACCCACAGCCACCACCCTTACCCATGGTTGGTCAAAGTGCACATGTAGAGGCTGCACATACACATCTGGTGCAATCGTACTTCACATAAATAACATCCCCTGTGGTGTACAAACACAGAAGCCATATCCCAGGTGCCATTCATTGATCTATTGTGGCCTATACTTCAGGCCCTAATAGAAATAGAATAAAAAATAACATGCACAAACAGAGCCCCTGAAAACACTTGTAAGAGGGAGTATACCATTCCCACTTTGCAAAGTTGGGAGAAACATGATTCTGGAGGCACAATAAATGCACAAATGTGAAAAATATATAAACAAGTAAAAACATGTTAGAACAGAAAAAGGCATCAACTTGGCAACATTCAATTCTTAACACCTGGGGCCGCATTACAAACCTGGCGTTCGGAGTGAACGGCGCCGTAAAAGGTGCCGGCGCCGTTCACTCCGTACCGCCGCATTACGAGTTCCCCTCGCGGGACACGGTAAGCACGCCTGGGAAAACCAGGCGTGCTTACTGGGTCCCGCGAGGGGAAGAGGGAACAAACAACGGGCCATCTCATGATGGCCCGTTGTTTGCTCCCTCTCCCATTCCCATTCAGCCCTATAGGGGCTGAAATGCGAATAGGGAAGGACCGTGTCTGGGTCCTTGGAGGGAGGAATTACCGGGCCTTCCAAGCTTGGAATGGCCCGGTAAATCCTCATTCTGAGGAATTGACCCTGACGCGATTTCGGCGGCAGCCATGCCGCCAATAGCGGCATGGTTACCGCCAAACTCGTAATGAGGGCCCTGGTCATTCATGGACATCAAAAGCAACAGGTTCACTAATTTCACTCAGTCACTCTAAATACTATTGTACAGCTGTGGGACCATGTGCACTGCAGGCTGAAACCTATCCATGTTGATGTGAGCGTGAAGGCATGTGTGCAAGATTCCACAGGTAAAACACATTCTGTAAATAGGGAGACTTTGCACCCCATATTTAAAATTACTACTGAGTATGAGCCAATTTGTAAGGGAGAAAAAGTGGTTGATACACCCTAAGGGCCTGATTCACTGAAGAGTCAAATAATTGCACAATCCCATACGGAAACGCTCTGTGAATCACGCCCCTAATCTGTAGTGCTATGCAAAAATCACCAGCATAGTCATAGCAACTTGAACCAACAGTGTCCATGTAGTACACCCAAAAGCACACAGCACAAGCAACCACGTCCCTGACAACAACAATTGTTATGCATTTAGAGACCAAAATACACGCATGAGACCACTAGTAGGAAGGCATAGTACTAAATATATGCAAACAACAACGACCCGCAAGGACAGCCCTGGACCAATTATCTGTGTCCCACAACAAAAACTATACTCACACTACACATTCACATCCAAACTGTAATGTTGATCCAGAAAAATGCAATAGCACTCCAAGAAATATGCACATCTCACCTTATCCCCTGTGTGCCTGCACCAGCAAGACTGTACAATCCATGGATGTCCCTCTCTGTCGGTCAGCAAACCACCAAGCCCTGATGCTGTGTCCTGTACATGCATACAGCAGTAACTTCACCTTCAATCGCAGCAACCATATTCCCATGCATAATGCCTTTGTAGAGAAATACAAAACAATGTGAAGGCAGGCAACACATCCATGCACCCAAACATACAGCAACATGTGCCGCCCTGAGTGACATACAACAAATGCAAAGAATAACTCACTAGCCACCAATCACCATGTGTCCCTGCCCCATGCAGCAAGATCTGCCCTTCTCATGTCAATGCAATATGAACTCCCCACACAGTGACATCTTACCAACCCACAACTACACTGCCTCCCCCTGAGTGCCATGCCGCAAAGGGCCACTTACTATTATCATGCTGATGTGATATTCTGAACACTCAGATCTGGCCACAGTCAGTATGACACTGACAGGACCCCCAAAAAGAGTCTACTGAGGGAATAGAAACCCAGGATCAACTTGGAAGTGCTCCCAATGCCACAATATGGCATCCCCTCAATAACGTGGCACTGGGACAGTGCAGTAAACACTGGTAGGGGAGCCGATGAAGCAAACTCCAGGAAGATGTGATGGAACAATTATCCACAATTGCACAGAAGACAGGATCTGGCAGAAGGCATAACTTCACAGAGGCAGCTGTCATACTGGAAGGCAGGGCACTGAGGAAACTGGCCTGAAAAACACAAGCCGACATGAGAAAGCAATGAGAAACAGAGGCCAAGGACACTAACACACAAATGGGAGCAGGCATCAGGAAAGTGGAAGGCAAGGCAGACTTCAACAAGGCTAGATTTAATTGGGTCAAATGTGCTTTGAACTGAAGGGGGCATTGATATGCACTCAACAGCTGTCAACAGGCCTCATAAAATATGCTGGTGTACTGTGCATGCTATATGTTCGCCATGGCAAATAACAACCCCTGGACATTGGTGTGTGCCAGGGGTATGTGGAGAACATGGCCTCCCACAAATTGCCAGACATGCTTTTATGTGTGTGGATTTGTCTTGGAACAGCTCCCCCAGAAGGGGAGGAAGCACAAAGATTGGACTGCCTAAATGGGTAGACATGACTTTTGAAAAATCATTGTATGGGATGCCGTGTGGCAGGCAAGACACAGGTGAAAAGTGTAAGGAAAAACTCACCATCCCAACCATCACTATGGTCACAGCACACAAACAGCTGAGTCTGCCACCCACATGACAACTCACCAACAAAGGCCCTACAGTGACAGCCTCCCTCATAACTATGACCCTGTACTCAGTGCCACCCTGATTGGCTTGAGAAAACAGCATGCATAGACACACCAACTTACCATCAGCATGTGTCACATGCACACATATATTGCTGGACTCATTCCAATCAATACAAGAAAAACAAATAGACCCCACACAGTGGCAGACTCCGTGCCACAAACCACAACACAAGTGGCACCCTGAGTGCCCTTCACTTACCTGCACAGGGTAGCCACCTGGCTTGCATCCACTGCATCACACCTGGAAGAACATTTTCAAATCATAAAGACATGCAATGCAACAACACAAAGGTACTGGACATCCATGACAACTCATTTATGTAACTAGAAAATAGGCATGGACCACCCAGTGTGGAAGGATGACCCAGTGCAAGCGGAATACAGGACACAGAGTGATGATTGCCTAGCAGTGGAGTGAGAGAGAGAGAGGGGACAGGTGAAAAGTACTGCAAGGAGGAGACTGTCTGGAGTGGAGATTAGGATGGATATGTCTGATCACAGTGGGTGAGGGCAGAGATAAGTTGTCCAAGAGAGGAAGACGGAGAAATGAACAATTTTGCAAGAAGCAGCCTGGTCAGAGAGACTGGAAGGAACAGACATGGAAAAGAACCACATGTAATGGGCCATGCAGGACAAAACAAAAGTGTGTGACGAAGAACGGCAGACTGGCACAGAATGGGCACATTTGAAAGAACAATCAGCAGTGCTACAACAGACAAATCACAGGCAACACCCACCATGGTATGCAAAGCAGACAAAAACGGATGTACAGTACATTCCTGCAAATAAGTGCCTACAACAACATACCCATGCCCTACACTAACTGGCATTCTTCCCTGTTGGACACCAATGTAAATGGACCTCAAGACAACATTCAGGTGTTCACTCACCCTGCAACAGATCAGACACCCTGAGTGAGACTGTCCCAGTAAGTGTGCATGGATTTCAGGGTGCACTCGCAACTCACACAGGGAGAACAGGTGAAGAAGAGCTGTGGGGAATGATGATCTAACACATGCATGGGCCCACAATGTGAACACCCAATGCACACTCACTGACAGTGCCGGATGAGATGAACAAGGAATGCAAACCCGAAAACATGCAACACACAAGATAACCAACAAAAAAACAAACTATGTACACAAAGTGACCTTATTGGGTAACACAGAAGCAGTCTGTCAGGGGTACACATGTGCATATCTGTACAACCCTACATGCATTAAGTGTGACAAACCTGTCCTGTGGAATCAATGTACACTATAGGCCAGAATTGGGTCAGCAGAGGCTACATCATGAGTCGGTGCAACAGAGGAAGAGCAAACCCGACAGTTTGCGTGTGTGGCACATGTGGAAGTGGAGAAGGGATTGGACTGGGAAGTGACATAGGTAAAGGAGTAGTGTGCACAGGGAGTACACCTGCAGGGTCCGGTAGGATACATGGAGTATGGGCAGTATAAGGGTAGCAGTAAGGAGTTATCATCATGGCCAGGGAGGCAAGTGTTAGAGATCCAAAATACACATAGTACATATGCACAGAGAATGAATGCAGTCAATTACTATGAACATCCAATGAAATACTGCCAATGGCAAAAGTGTATCAAGTGCTGCCCAAAAACTTCCATTATTCTGTCACTTAAAGTGCATCAATCAAAACAATGCATACGCACAGAAGTGTAACTGCACATACACACACATGAATGTGGAGAGAAACACATCTGGACAGACATTTATGGTGACTCAAGGATTACCCCCAGGTAGTAAAATTGTATCATGCATGCAAAGACAATGGTGACCATTAATACAGACAGAACATGAAAGGCAGTGCACATGGTTACCTGCTGACAGAGCTCACATGATGTGATTTCCTTATCACTTCCACTGGGAACTGTACCTCCAAATACTTGAAAGGAGGGTCAGTGCCTGGCAGACAGCATAGGGACTCTGGAAGTGAAAAGGTGCACGGTGTACTTCCCATGGAGTGTAGTCACGAGATGAATCAGGATCACTGCAACTATATGGGACATTGCATTTTGCCAACCACAGTTCCCAATCATGCATACAGTACACATGTATTCCAATTGCATATACCCACCTCGATATCCCATCCTGTCGACCTCAAGGCAGTCATGGCAGTTGACATAACTGTGCATGACTGTATGTCCACAACTGAATTCATCATGCCTTTCAGAGGGCACAACAAAAACACATGTCTCCATCCGGGGCAGGGGTATTGAAAAACATGAAAAATGTTTCCATGCCAAATCAAGGGGCCAAAAAAATAATAATAAAAGACAACACTGGTCATGTACAAAAGAAAAGAAAATATTTCATCCTGGACTGGGGTGGGGGCAAGCCCTCCCTGATGTGGGAAGGGGGTGGGTGCATGTCAATATCCACATGAGTGAAAAATAAATCCCCTCCATGGGCTCATGGACTTCACGGCAACAGTGGAACAGGAGACTGGTCTGTGCTGGGACCCCCATCATGTGGTTGATTTGCAGGTGGTTGTAGTGTTGTAGCCCTACCACACAGTGCCAAGACCTGGTCTTCATTGGCCACGGCCAGCCAAGACACGGTTGAATGCACCAGCCCAGTAAGCGTGGTGAGATTTCTCTTTCTTCGGCTGGGGCCTCCCTCCGGAACAGCCTACCCTGACTCCCTGAAACTTGAGGAGATCATCTTCGGTTCTGGACGCACCTCAAAACCTTTCTGTTTGCGCCTGCTCTTTCTCCTCCTCTCCCTTGCTGATTTCCTAGCTGACACTGAAACTGCACTGGTTACCTGGCCAGCCTCTGATCTCGGGCCCAGGTCCCCTCCCATGCCAGTCACACTCCTGCACTTCCTTCCTGGCAACCCCTGCACTTGGTGACTGTTTTCTGTACCCCTACGGTCCCACTACCAGCACCTGACACCTATTGTCTGCATTTGCTCTTTCACTTGCCACCTGCTGGCCGTACTTTTACTTATTGTTTATTTATTGTCTTATCCCATGTACTGCACTGTCCTTCCCCCCGCACTTCTCCTCCTTCCCCTTCCCATGCACTTGCGTGATCTGAATGACACCTGGCCTAGTAGGATGGTTGTCTGTCTTACCTCTGTTCCCCCTACCTTGCCTCGTCGCGCCTTGAAACACTTGTGTATAGGCGTGTTATAAATGCCATATCATATCATATCATGCATTTCCTCACAGATGGCTTCAGAGTCTGTAGGCGCACTCACCCGTGATGTATTAAGTTGCTCGGACAGTGTCTGCCTGAAGGCATCCATCTTGTCATGGATCAGTGTCTTTGTGGCTTAGAGTTCGTCATGGATTGCAGTCCTCATGGCCTGCACCTCAAGCCTCAAGGCCTCTCTGTGTGCCTGAGCTTCTGCATGCAGGGACCCCTGCATACACCTCAGATCATCTGGTCAGCCCTTGATGTTGGCCTCCATGCACATTCTATGGGAGTGGCATGAGGACCACATGACCTGCAGCTGTTGGACTACCTGTGCCACTGATGGGGTCATGGTATTGGCCATCTGATCCATGCCTTCTGAAATCTTGTCCAGCACATTGCCATGTTGCTTGGTGATATGCACCATCTGCTGCTTCCACGCTCTCTGCCCAGCCTGAACACGTCTGCCACATGTGTGGGTACCAAAGCAGCCTGATGCAAGGGACCATGCCCTTTGCTGTGGTGCCCATCATTGGCTGCAGGTCTGCAACCCTCCCTTGGACAGCAGACCCAGGACCTGATGCCAATTCATGGGAGGGTGGCCTTGCAGCCATAACTACTGCAGAAGGGGGCCCACCACTGACTGCACTTGTGAAGCCAGCTGCACCACCGCAGACTCATGGGCCCCATTTTATCCCCCCATTGGAGCACACACCTTCACCCTCTTTGAGCATACACATCTAGTTCAGCATCAAAGCCAGCTGAGTCCGAAGAGACCAAAGAGTCTGTGGCACGACTGAGGATGGTCTGGAGCACCAGTCGGTTCTCATGGCATACAGCACCATGTCCTCCACTGGTGGTCTGATGTACCACTAACTCTTTTTCCTCCTCCTTCAACTCATCCTTCTCTTCAACCTCTGCATCTGGTGAATGATCACCTGCACATGGATAAATATATGTTGAGTGATGTGCCACGAGAAACAAATTCACATGTGCATCACAGTGTACTCAAACAACAAATGGTAGGACACAAAGGCATCAGACATGGTGCATTCACACACTATGAGCTGTAAGCAACGGATGCATAGCATTTGCTGATTTGTGTCCCCCCTCACAATGAGTAGGCTCTCTGTGTGACTGGCATTGATGCAGATACTGGTAGCATACACCATACCTGTATAGCAGAAAAGCAGTAATGTATGAGAGAGGATGTGGGGAAGGCAGGGAGTGAGGCTTGTTTGAGAGCAGCATGTCGTCTGCAATACAGTGGCATGGCCCTGCCATGTTGCTCCTGCTCCCGCCATGTCGGTGGGGAGGCTTTGTATGTACAAATGTCAAGCGCATATTAGTTGGACATGGTGATGAAGGCCATACAAGGTACACGAGTTGCATGTATGTGCAATAATCAATTCCCAGAGCAATACCTCTTGCATGGGTGTTCCCATTTGCAATGCAGTCCCTGTAAATGCACATCATCCCAAAATGATGGGTGAAAAGTTCATGGCCATGCATGCTCAAGCTGTAAACCAACACTGCCTCAGATACCTACATTACACATGTTTCAAGAAATCCATCATGCCACATCTTGGTTTGTGATGTAGCTGGCATGTCTGACCTTATCAGACAGAGGACACTGGTGTGGGGAACTGTGCATGTATCCAGTTCACAGACAGGCCAATGTCTGTGCAACTGCACAGCACAATGATGGAAGTGATAAACGCATGTGCCTGTCAAGTATCAACTGACAGACACATACATGTCTCTGACGCTAGACAGGTGCCTCCAAATGTAAGTCACTTGTTATTTTTCTTATTTTTGTTCATTTATAAAGTGTACAGAAACCCGTAGGCATCAAGGTGCTGTTACAGTGAACCATTTTTCTTACAGAGGATATCAAGAAACATACAAGTGAAGAGGTGAGGTGATAGAATGAAGCAGGACAATTTGTAGAATATCATTGCAAGTGGTGAATGGATTAGGTGATCAACCAAGTTTTGAGGGATCTCCGGAAGCACTCAGGGTGTGAGCAAGAGAGTTCCCTTGTTTGGCTGCAATGGATGTTAAACTTGAGCCTCCTTCTTTTGTGCATTTGACTTTGGGCTGGAAGAGGCAGTGTTAATAAGGGGTCCTTTTTGGCCTTGAAAACTAAACATTAGTGATTTACTGAGAGAGGTAGGAGGGTGCAGTGTTTGATAGGCATCTGTGAGTAATGGACATGGCCTTGAAAATAACCCATTTGTGGATTGGCAGCCAGTGAGATGCTTTCCTGGAGGCAGAGATATGTTCCCGTTTGGGAATATTGAGAGCTGCCGGAGTGTGTTATTCTGAATGCTATGTTATCTTATGTTTGAAACACTACCATGTACATGCATTGAATGGAATGCAGCCAGGCACACTCATTGTCATTCATGATGTACATGACCGATCACATCCGCTGTCTATGGCCATGTGATTTTCATGTTGCAAGGATGACAACCTTTCCATGGCAATCCACCTTCAACTTTTTTTCACCATGTAGTGAACAGTGTAACCCCTTACTACACTCATTTGTATAAGCACCATGTAAAGACTGGTAGGGGGTGTCCGTACTGATGCTCTCTATATGGTAGAGGAGAGGCACAGAGGACCCCGCCAAGATTCTCTAGAAGGTAGCAATGGACGAGCAATCAAGGCCTAGCTTCTCAGTAGGTGATACGGGCTGGTTCTTAACTACAGTGTAGTCCCCGAACCCCCACAAAGGAATGTCCACACACTGTATTACTGAAAAAACAGTCTTTATATAATTCATATTCAAAGGTATGTACAAAATCACAATAACGCACTTTGTACTCGGAAGTCAATAATGATAAATATATACAATTCTCCAGTGGTACCACCAATGTTATCAAACGCCATTAAAGTGCATCAACTGTACGGTTAAAATGTCACACAGATCAATAACGAGGAAACCAGCAATAGAGATAGGAAGGAACGTAAGATGGTTGAAACAATAGGCAGAATGCTGACCCCTTCCGCTAGGCACTGTTCTGTGTGGAGATCCCCCCACCTAGGCAACCTGTAAATAAAGATATATAGCACAAGCCCAGTCCATATATTGCTCAATTGTCTTACTTCCTCCTATTAAGGTTTTACCCCCCCCCCAATGTACCTGGTGGAGTAGAGTTCTCCGAAGATGCTTCGACCGATCCTTCTTGAGTGCCCTCCCTTTAAGGCAGGAGTCACGGGTCGTTGAACGTCCGATGGCGAACAGGTTGAACTACGGCAGAGAAGTTCAACAGTCCGAGTGCTTCTCTTTGAGATTCCGCGTCAGTCCCCGTCTCGGGTCGGCAGTCTGTCGAAGGTCTGTCTACCAGGGAGCTTTGGCAAAGATCAGCTGTGCACGATGGTCTCTCGTAGCTCGGGAAGAGGGCGCCTTACCAGGTCCTCTCTGGGTCAGTCCTTGGAGACACAGCAGCTTTCAGATTGTGAAGGAGAACAACAGCAATTCGTCTCGTCCAGCGGGCTTCAAGGTCAAGCTTCTGTTACTCCAGTTACTCGTTGTAGTGGACTTCAGCTTCTGAACACGATTCCTAGTAGTGAGAGGTCCCCAGATATACTGTTGATCTCCCATTCATTTCGTTGGGTCACACTTAAGCATACAATCACGACTAAGGGCATTCATGCAGGCAGGCAGCTAATCAGGCACACGAGGTATTCAGGCCATTCACTTCTCTCCAGACACTCACAACAAGTTATGTGTATTGGGACAAGTACCGAGCCATTCAACACTCCAAACTGCATTCATACCGGTTTCGGGCAGGGCTGTCTCAGTCATTGTGTCAACCACCAGATACTAGATGTCCACAACACAGAATTCATATTCGTCACACATTCTATTCACCCAGGTCCCACCCACAGGAGGTACCCACAACATACAGTCACTGGGAAGGCTCCAGCGAGTCTGGCCGGGCCTTCACAACAACACCATATATGGCCTTTCCACCCAACAGCCAGTCAGGGGGAAGGGACAGAGTCAGGGCTTCCCAGGACTTTGGGAAAACAAGGTAATGGGTAATAGAAAGCAAGAGGCCACAGGGGCCATTTTGTTTTCCATCCGGAATCAACTGATCCCAATGGCAGGGCCGGGGTATCCCCAAAATGGAGGATACTCTGCGCACCTGTCAAATTCAGCATGGAGCTTCCACCAGCCCATACCCTGCTCTGCGGGCCACCCCCAGGTACCCAAAACATACACTAGGGGCACAGGGTTGTACCCCCACCCAGGGGTGCCATAAGGGTATCCCACGGGTCCGTTCACCAAACCAAAAGAGAGAGAACTGCACCTCCAGGAGTCCCACATGAACTCCTCTGTGAAAAACACGACAGAACACATGATAAAAGCAGTAAAGTACAAGGATACGCAGGCCCTGTCCCTCCGATGCATTTCCAGCATCACAGTCGCCACCCCCAGACTGAGGTGGAGGGTGCCTAATCTCCCATGGGATAGACACCCTCATCCAGACGGTCAACATACCTTCTGGAAAGGCCATCTGCATTATTGTGAATCTTCCCTGGTCTGTGCTCTAGGGTGAAGTCTAGCCCTTGCAGGCTACTGGACCATCTGAGCAGTTTTGGGTTCTCACCCTTCATCTGCATAAGCCACTTCAGGGGCTTATGATCTGTTTGGACCTTAAAGGTAGACCCCGTAAGGTAGGGCCTAAAACGCCTAAGGCTCCAAACTATACTAAAACACTCCTTTTCAACATTAGCCCACCTATGTTCTCTACCCTTGAGTTGTCTACTGATGAATATGATAGGATGTTCTCTCCCTTTGTCATCTAACTGGGACAAGACAGCTCCAATTCCGGTGTCGCAGGCATCCGTCTGGACGATAAAGGGTCGGCTGTAGTCAGGCGCACACAACACGGGTGCCCTACACAGACTTTTTTTCAAGCCTCAAAGGCCCTCTGACAGTCTTCAGTCCAATTAACCTTCCTAGGCTGTTTGGGTGAAGTCAGAGCTGTCAGGGGTGCAGCTATGGTTCCATAGTCTGCCATGAAATTGCGATAATACCCGGTGAGGCCCAAAAAGGCTCTCACCTGGGTTTGAGTAGTGGGAGTCTCCCAGTCCTGTACATCCTGTACCTTACTGGGGTGAGGTTGGATTTTACCCCCTCCTACCTCATGACCAGGATACGTGAATTTCCCCTGAGCTATCTGGCACTTGGTGGCCTTGATAGTGAGGTTAGCCCTTTTCAAGGCCTGCATCACTCTACCCAGATGTGTCAAGTGCTCTTCCCAAATGGAACTGTAGACGGGAATGTCATCTAAATAAGCCACACAAAAGGCTTCCAGCCCACTTAGAGCATGATTGACCAATCTCTGGAAGGTGGCAGGGGCATTCTTCAACCAAAAAGGCATGACCCTAAACTGGTAGAGTCCCTCTGGTGTCGAGAACACCATCTTTTCCTTGGCATGGTCTGTCAGAGCTATTTGCCAATAGCCTGAGGTGAGGTCAAAGGTGCTCACAAATTTGGCAGCACCTATGGTGTCCACGAGCTCATCAGCCCTGGGCAATGGGTGTGCGTCAGTTTTGGTGACGGCATTGACTCCTCGGTAGTCCACACAGAACCTCCAATCCTTGGTACCTGCTGGGGACTTGCCTTGGGGACAAGGACCACGGGACTGGACCAGGGACTGGTTGAGGGTTCAATAACACCCAGATCCAACATCTTGGCGACCTAAGCCTGGATGTGGTTCTTAACCGTATCTGACATTCGGTAGCTCCTGCTCTTGATCAATCTCGTGCTTACACCACGGTGTAAGGCCTGGCGTCCGCGAAAACAGAGAGGCATACTGCTGGAGCAAAGTCCTGCAGGCCCTCTTCTGATCAGTTGTCAAATCTGGAGAGAGATGCACTCCCTCCACTGAGCCATCCTGAGGGTTGCTATGCAGCAAATCAGGAAGGGGCTCACTCTCATTCTCTTCTTGCTCTGAAGCCATCAAGAGACATGAGACTTTGGCTCGCCTGTGGAAAGGCTTGAGCCTATTAACATGGAATACCTGAGGGGCTACCCCTGGGTTTCCCATGTCAACCAGATAATTGACCTCGCCCATCTTGGAGATTATCCTGAAGGGTCCAGTCCATTTATCAGCCAATGCCCGAGACTTGGTAGGCTCCATCACAAGGACCTCCTGTCCCTGAGTCCAATCCACTTGCGATGCTTTAAGGTCATGCCAGTATTTGTTCCATTCCTGGCTGGCCTTGAGATTCACTGTTGCCTGACCCATCATCTGTGTCATCCTCCGTCTGAGGCCTAACACATAGTCCCCCACTTGCTTGGCAGGACCGGGAGGGGTGGCTTCCAAACCTTCTCTGATCAAGGAAAGGGGCACCTCACGGGAAGTCCAAAGAGTAATTCAAGGGGCTGAAACCTACACCCTCTTGAGGTATCTCGCTGTAAGCAAACAGCAGGCATGGCAGGAGGAGATCCCATTTCCTCCTTAGGGGCTCTTCCAAAGCACCTATCATGCCCTTGAGCGTTTTATTAAATCTCTCGACCAGACCATTGGTCTCTGGGTGGTAAGAGGTGGAGAACTTGTAGGTTACCGCGCACTCTTTCCACATGGTTTTCATGTAACTAGACATGAAGTTGGATCCTCTGTCAGAGACAACCTCCTTGGGGAATCCAACATGGGTGAAAATGCCCAGGAGAGCCCTGGCTACCACCTTGGCAGTAACAGTCCGAAGAGGTATAGCCTCAGGGTACCTGGTGGCATGATCTACCAAAACCAGGATGAACCGATGTCCACCTGACGTGGGAGGGTCAAGGGGACCGACAATGTCGATGCCCACCCTCTCAAATGGTGTGCCAACCACTGGCAATGGCTGCAGTGGGGCAATGACACTGCCTCCAGTCTTGCCAGACAACTGACAAGTTGGGCAGGTCCTGCAGTGGGACTCCCCTTCTACTCCCATCCGAGGCCAGTAGAAATGGGCAGAGAGCCTCTGCTTAGTCTTCTTGGTATCAATATAACCAGCCAAGGGCACCTCATGTGCCAACTGCAGTAGGAAGGGCCTGTAAACCTGGGGTACCACCAACCTCTTGAGGGCACCCCGTTCAGGCTTAGTGGGCTCACTAACAAGGAGCTCACCCTCCCAATAAATCTTGAATGTCCTAGGCACTTCACCTTGTGCCTGGGACAGGGCCTGTTTCCTCAGACCCTCGAGAGAGGGACACTCTCTCTGTCCTTTACAGAAGTCCGCCCGGGAGGGTCCCCCTTCAGCTAACAAGCATTGAAGGTCGGGATGATCCTCCGGGTTGAGAACCTCTCCCACAGGAGAGTCTTATGGCTCTTCTCCCACAGGAGTTGAGACAGGATTTACCACTGGACCCAGCCCGTCTGGAGCATGGAACCCAATGGGTGCTGTAGGAACAGCAGGAAGAGAAGGAGCTCCCTCCACAGAGGTGGCCTTCTTGTTCTTCCTTCGTCTTGCCTTAGGCCGTGCCTTCGGCTCGGGTACCTGACTCACAGCCAGACCCGGTGTCACCTGTGACCTAGTGACCGCAGCAGCAGTCATGGGAAGACCATCCGCAATTAATCCCAAGTCCACTAGATCATTACCTAACAGAATGTTAGCAGGGACATTGTCCTGAACCAGGACAGGAAGCTTTGCTGTCTTGTCTCCAATTATGAGCGTGACTAAGGCTACAGGCGATAATTTGGGAGCCCCACCAGCTAACCTGGTGGTTCTCAGAGGAGCACCTACATAGTCCTCAGGCTTGAGCAGGGTCCTGTCCACCACTGTCATGCTTGCCCCAGTGTCTCTCAAACCAGTAGAAGGCTCGCCATTCAGGAGGACACTTCTCAAAAATCTATGGGTGTTCTGTGGGATAGTCGCCAGTACTTCCGCGTACTGGTCCCAGGCCCCAAGGGACACTAAGGAAATCTCTACGGGAGCACCAAATGTGATCCCTGTAGAGGAGGAGAGGACAGTGGCCTCCACCTCAGACATGGGGTAAGGGTAAGTCAGGCTGACAGCCTGTACTCCAAGTGCCTTACCTTTACACTTGGAGTCACCCCTTTTGTGATCCATCGCCCCACAGTCCCAACAAGTGCCGGGAGTGCGGGGTACGGTACTGGAACCACCGGGAGCCTGCTTTGCAGCAGGGGGACCACTACTCTTATTCCGACCCACAGATGACTTATCCCCACTAGATTGTTGGGTCTTCGGAGAGGAGGGTCTATGTTTATTCGACTGTAACTGCTTTTGGGACTCCTCAGCTTTCTGAGAGGCCCCCTTTTCTTTGTCCTTGTCCTTCCCACTGGAGTCCTTAGGGGACACCAGGTGGGAGACCCACTTGTTTGCCAACCTAGCCAGCTTAAAGGGATCCAAAATGTTCTGGTCAGCAACATACTGACGCAGTCCGGTGAACAGGCTTCAGAAAAATGCTCAAAGGTAGGTGTCTTGCCAAACTTGGCAATCAAAGCAGATTTCATACACTCATACTGACCCCTTTCTTCCACACTCAGCTTCAGAATACAGTCAAACCCAGTTTGAGGCACTCTGCTTAGCAAACACTTAGCCCAATCTCTTTTGTCAACATCGTGAATTTCACAAGCCATTTCAAACGCTTCAATCCATTGGAGAATATCTGAACCCTCCACATACACACCAACCAAATCTTTCATGAATTTAGTTGCTGGGGACCTGACACTCTCACTGGGTTTCGCTGAAGTCTCCACTCTAGCTTTTTCTAGCTGGATTCTCTGACATTCAGTGTCCTTGTCTTTGAGTTCAAGATCCCTATTCTTGAGTTCAACTTGTTGAGCCAGCTCCTCCTTCTTAAGCTTAGCATCTATTTCCAATTTACGATATTCAAAGGCCAATTTCATCCTTAATAACTCAAGCTCCAAGGAATTGCTGGGGTTCAGAATAGAGGCAGCAGGAATGGTGGCATTCCCAGAAACAGATTCAGTAGAAACCCCAGGGGCAGAGTCCTCATTGGTTGCATTCCCCCCTCATCAAGAGTTTCACCATTGGTCTGGTAGTCCACCAGGGCAGCTATCAGCTCAGCCCTAGACTTATCCACAAAGTCTAACTCCCTGGATTCACAAGCACTCTGGAGAGCCTCTAAGCTCATCCGAGTCAATTTACCATTTGCAATAGACTCCATTGCTTGTAATGCAGTTATTGTGTACACAACCAAACCTTAATTTAATAAAGTGCAGATATTTTGTAAGTGGCACGGTTATACACTGATTCTTAAAACCATAAGCATCCCACCGCTGCCACCAGTGTAAATACTGGTAGGGGGTTTCTGTACTTCTGCTCTCTATATGGTAGAGGAGAGGCACAGAGGACCCCAGCCAAGATTCTCTAGAAGGTAGCAATGGCCGAGCAATCAAGGCCTAGCTTCTCAGTAAGTGTTGCGGGCTGGTTCTTAAGTACAGTGTAGTCCCCGAACCTCCACAAAGGAATGTCCACACACTGTATTACTGAAAACACAGTCTTTATATAATTAATATTCAAAGGTATGTATACAATCACAATAACGCACTTTGTACTCGGAAGTCAATAATGATAAATATATACAATTCTAAAGTGGTACCACCAATGTTATCAAATCCCATTAAAGTGCATCAACTGTACGGTTAAAATGTCACACAGATCAATAATGAGGAAACCAGCAATAGAAATAGGCAGGAACGCAAGATGGTTGAAACAATAGGCAGAATGCTGACCCCTACCCCTAGGCACAGTCCTGTGTGGAGATCCCCCCACCTGGGCAACCTGTAAATAAAGATATATAGCACAAGCACAGTCCATATATTATTCAATAGTCTTACTTCCTCCTATTAAGGTTTTACCCCCCCCCCCCCAATGTACCTGGTGGAGTAGAGTTCTCCGAAGATGTGTCGACCAATCCTTCTTGAGTGACTCCCTTTAAAGCAGGAGCCACGGATCGTCGAGAGGCGTCGAGGGACTTTGCGTTCGGTGTCGGGGAATCGACGGCCCTTCTTGAGTGCCCTCCCTTTAAGGCAGGAGTCACGGGTCGTCGAACGTCCGATGGCGAACAGGTTGAACTACGGCAGAGAAGTGGCAGCGTCATTCCTAGCGGTGCTCATCGACGACAGAGCGTTGGCGTCCTGCAAGGAAGAGGCATGCGGGACACCTCGGTGATGATAGTTCTGGACCGCAAAGAGATGATGAAGAACTGTATCCCAGCAAGGGCGTCGAGTCGTCGGCGTCTCTGTGGTCCTTAGGTGGCAGGAAACCCACCGGCGGATGCTCCTCGGCGCGTCGATGGTCGGGCCTTCTCCAACGGGATAAAGCGGGCGATGATGCAGACGAGAGCGTCCGATGATCAAAATGAAGTTCTTAGGCAAACGGGAGCACGGAGGTCAACAGTCCGAGTGCTTCTCTTTGAGATTCCATGGCAGTCCCTGTCTCGGGTCGGCAGCCTGTCGAAGGTCTGTCTACCAGGGAGCTTTGGCAAAGATCAAGCTTCCGTTACTCCAGTTACTCATCGTAGTGGACTTCAGCTTCTGAACATGATTCCTAGCAGTGAGAGGTCCCCAGATATACTGTTGATCTCCCATTCATTCCGCTGGGTCACACTCAAGCATCCAATCATGACTAAGGGCATTCATGCAGGCAGGCAGCCAATCAGGCACACGAGGTATTCAGGCCATTCACTTCTCTCCAGAAACTCACAACAAGTTATGTGTATTGGGACAAGTACCGAGCCATTCAACACTCCAAACTGCATTCATACCGGTTTCGGGCAGGGCTGTCTCAGTCATTGTGTCAACCACCATATACTAGACATCCATAACACAGAATGCATATTTGTCACACATTCTATTCACCCAGGTCCCACCCACAGGAGGTACCCACAACATACAGTCACTGGGAAGGCTCCAGCTAGTCTGGCCGGGCCTTCACAACAACACCATATATGGCATTTCCACCCAACAGCCAGTCAGGGGGAAGGGACAGAGTCAGGGCTTCCCAGGACTTTGGAAAAACAAGGTAATGGGTAATAGAAAGCAAGAGGCCACAGGGGCCATTTTGTTTTCCATCCGGAATCAACTTATCCCAATGGCAGGGCCGGGATATCCCCAAAATGGAGGATACTCTGTGCACCTGTCAAATTCAGCATGGAGCTGCCACCAGCCCATACCCTGCTCTGCGGACCACCCACAGGTGCCCAAAAACATACACTAGGGGCACAGGGTTGAACCCCCACCCATGGGTGCCATAAGGGTATCCCACGGGTCCGTTCACCAAACCAAAAGAGAGAGAGCTGCACCGCCAGGAGTCCCACATGAACTCCTGCACGGAAAACACGACAGAACACACAATAAAAAGCAGTAAAGAACAAGGATACGGAGGCCCTGTCCCTCCGATGCATTTCCAGCATCACACACCAACATCATGCCTGCAACTCGGGGCTGTTGTCTTTCGGTATTTATACACCTTCACACTGGGCATACCACAAGGCGTGGTGACAGACAGCTCAGACATGCATCATGACAATGCATCCCATAGGAACAGGTGACAAATGCAACATGCAACTCAGCATAACACGATGTGATAGTTCAACATCGATTGCATGTACCTGTGTAGCAGTGCAGAGTGACACACCAAAATAATGCAGCACACAGCAATACATGTTGGTGCGTAATGGTGCCCATGTACCAGAGGAGTGACTGTGGGTGATGTGTACTGTCAAACAGACATGTGTCACAAATATCTCCCACACAGGGTGTTCCCAGAATGATGGCATGTGACATGAGTTTGAACGTCTGCAAACCTGCATTACCCAGGGATGTCATACAACTGCAGCCAGATGTGCAACTACACAAATAAGGTGAGTCATGCATGACTGGCAAAACAAACAATGAACAATGACAGCCACTCACCAGATGTTTCCTCATAGTTCTCTAGGCCTCCCACACTTTGCACCTGCTCAAGGAGGATGGATTGGCTGGTGGCCTCTTAATGCATTGTCAGCTGCTCCTTGCCAGTGCCGAGGCCAGTTTGACACTGAGCTTGTGCTTGGTGTGACGGGTGAGATCATTCCAGTGCTTCTGAACCTGTTCAGCAGTGTGCATCTCCAACTCTACAGCATTGTTGTGGTCTGTGGCCTGCTACCAATGCACCACACATTGTATGAGTGTATGGATACTCCCTGCATACAGTGTGGGAGGTATTGACCCACTCCGCTGTGCTATGTGGCATCACCCTGCTAGTTATGGTAAAAGAAACTGCAACAATGACGGCAAAACTCTTGTGCGTGTCAAAAACCTACAAAAACCGCGTACTGCAACAACAAAAAGAATGGATGCACAACCTTCCACCCATGGTGCATATGTGGTGGGATAGAGCGCACTGCAGATAAATGTGCCAGTGGGCTCTGTGACCAGCAAACAGAGCGCAGAGAGAGAAGCAGCACTTTGAAATTGAAACTCAAAAATGTGCCTGTAAATCACATTTGCTTTGCTGCTAATAACCCCAAAATGCCTATAACACAACACTTCTCAACATCCAAAATATTGCTTGGCGCTAAAATTCATGTTATCTTACGAAGCATTGCGAACATACATAGTCATAAATGTGAAGAGAAAAACATTTCTTCAGAAAAACCAGATTGTCTGTAAACTGAAAGCCCCTGTCAAAATCTGTGTGCAGTACCAAATCTACCTTTAGATGAAAGCTGTCAGAGGAGCCCCTGATGAAACTGCAAAGTATTAAACTAAAAGTCTGCCGGCTTAGCAAACATAAAAAGGATTGTTGCTAAAAGGAATACAGATCTTAGTTGTGTTTTGATCCCACAGATTGAAAGCTAAGAAAGTAATGTATTTATGTGATTTGATGCAATAAGTTTGGTTTTTCTGGATTATAATTAAGAATAAATTAGCCTGGCTGAGCAGCAAGAACTGGAAAAAGCAGGTTTCTCCCAGGGGGATGGAAAATCCTCTCAACAGAAACTCACTGGGAGATCCTAATTGTGGGTTAGCCCAGACTTTTGTCTACAGAAAGAGAATGAACAATGGTAGAGCTTCAGCCCAGGAAATGGAGGTGTGAAAGGGGCCATAAACTGCTCCTGGAAGGGTCTCCCAAGGAGAGGGTGGTTCTTGGATTGCAGGGAGAGACAAAGGGGCAGGACCATTTGCTGTTAAGCATGAACAAAGAAAAATGTTTAAAGACTCATAACTTGTGATTCAAAGTGGTGAAAAATATACCAAGGACATATCTGTTAGTATAATTTTGGCTGCACGTTTTAAGAGGCATCAGAACCGTGTAACATGTTCTGGACAGCAATGGCAATATATGTGGTTTTATGTGAAATGTGTTAATACTAGAATTGTGAAAATGTATATACACATCCCCATGTTGAACACGCACATTTGTGGTAATTTGCAGAACATTTGGAAAATGTGTTCATAGCGAAAAGGAGAACATTCTGTAAAAAGGTGAAACAAGATCCCACAGCTGCGGGATTTTGAGGAACAGCTACTACATAAAATATGGCATCTTTGTGTGTAATTTGTGTAAAGGTGACCAATGTATAAATATGCATTTAGGATGAAATCCGAGTTTGGTACTGGCAGATAAAGGGAGGTTTATTAGAACTGTAAAGCAAACCATCAAATGTGACATCATCTGGCCTTGATCCAATCACTCAGTTGCAAGGAAGAGATGAGGTTTTGATCCAATCCAGCTCACAGGGGCAAGCTTAGTTAAGCCGTCCCAAACACCCATTTTGTGATGTGATTTTAAAGGATAAATAGAGACAGCTGACAACACATAGGGACTCACTGATTCATTCACTTTCCTGATTCCGGCAAAGCACTCTGATCCAGCATTCTACATCCAGCTTTAATATCCTTCCAGATGCCAAAGCAGTAGAGAACTATTGATTTCAGCAAGGCCTAAATCCTCAAACCTAATCTTGCAACCCAGTGAAGTTCTGTGGTGTGAGAAGGCCTTTTGAACTAGTATCCTGAATTTCTCTGGCTTGCTACCACTAAGCTTGCCTGAGGAACTCGCTATCCAGCTGAGTGAAATACCCACAAACAAGAAGGGCAGATCCTGTGCAGATCCGGTGACCGGCCTAGCTGATCCGATCCCGTGCCTGATGGGCTGTTCTTCCTAGACCAGATCCAATCCATGACCAGAACTGACGGTCCAATTTAACAACTAATTTTGTAAGTATTAATAGGAAGAAAAGTGACCATAATATATCTGCATTGTCTGATCCCAATCTCAAACCCATCCCATCTTTAATTCAGAACCATAGTATTGCTAGAACTATCTTTGCACTGAATCTTTTCTGTGTTATTAAACCCTAACTTCTTATTGATTGATTAAGAAAAGTAATTTCCAAACCAAACGGAAACTAGAGTATCACACATAAATTGTTATGAGCGGCCGTGAATGACCTTCCTGTGTGGCATTCTCCTTTTTGTAATCTTTAATATAGCATAAGAAAACCTATATTAAGAAAACCTATATGTCATTTCTAAACCTGAATTTCTGTTTTTCATTCTCGCACCTATTTTACAAAAATGACCTCTACTAAAAGTAAGGAAAAGTTTGACGCAAATTGAAATTCTGAAAGGTTTTTACACGTGTGAATTAGCTTTAATTTGTTGGACTTTGAGATTTCAAAAGTTTTCTTTTGACTAAATCATTGTTTGTGATTGTGTGCAACTGTTCAAAGTGGCTCCCATAGGAATTTATAATAATTTAAGTATTTTTGACCATATTTGGTTTTTTTGCCGAGTGAATCCCAATGACAATTTCAAAGCCATACTGACAGCTGAAAAGTCAATTCGTTTTTCTCTTGTTTTTGAAGGGGGAAGGTGGGAGTGATACCCTGTTTGATTTGTGCCATTCCTGAATACCTGCTCTCTCCTCACATCTATTTAATTGACTATTAGGGGGTTGAGGGGTGTTGCAGGGGGAACCCCTAAGCATAGTGCTATCTATACTAAGCCAACTCAAAGTATTATGTTATGTGCTGCATTTGTTTTTGTGCTCATTGTTTGACTCCTAGTTTATTAAAGATATTATTCAGTGTTCTGTGACCCCATTGGTGATTGTTCTTTACCTATTAAAATATATTGTGATTACATTTTAAATACATAAATAAATAAATATTTACCTTTGCAAACTAGCCTGATTCCTGGTTCATTGTGACTGGGGCGGTTCCAGGAGAAGGGTGTGATACGAGTGGTATATCGTTCAGAATATTGAACTTATAGATACAAATAAATAAGGGTTTCAATTGTTCACTACATGCTGGGATTGACTTGCATGTGTGCCGGATTGAAATCACTTACAGCTGACACATGTCACACTGGCAATCGGTCACATAGTCTATAAGTATCTGGAGCTGCTCATGAGTGAAGTTCTTCTTCCTCTGTGTACCAGTGTCCTGTGCCATCTATTGGGGTTGAGCCTCTTTCTGTGCAGGGCATCCCTTCTTGGCCTGAGCAGCACGAGGTGTTGGTGTTGCCCCTATCTGGCTTGCACCATGTTGGCGTCCAGGTGCCAGGCCATCTGTGAACTGGGGCCTGCCATGTCCTCCTCGGGCAGGGGCAGATGTCTGGATACCTCATCCCTGACCTCCTGCAGCTGGGGCAGATGTCTACACACCACATTCCCAAGCCCCTGGGGCTTCACCACCTCTCCCACATGACCCTGTCTGCTCCTTTTCCCTCTTGGGGCTTTTCCACTCATGTCACAGGTGTAATGGATGAATGGAAGGGATATCAAGTTATTTTTCTGGGCAATATGAGGAAGGGAACAGTCAACGGGATGTGTGGTGTAGATGTGTGGTCCAACAAGGCCCCATTTACCCAAAAAGAGAAAATATTATGGTATGTGATATGCAGAGGCACCTAGGGACACAAAAATTGCATACACGATACCCGTAAATCTTCCAAAAAGATACAAAAAGTGGCACACGATATGGAGAAGCACCCAGAATACCAAAACTGATGTGTTAGGGGCATTTACTCTGTTATTGAGTGCTATGGATGCAAGACGCACACCACTGTCCCTCCTGCCTACGTACTGCTGAATTTACCACCTACGGCCCTGCTTTGCCTCACTCACTCTTATACGGATGATGCCTGCTCAAGAGTGAGTGCCTGCCTGCAATCAGCACTGTCTTGGTGTGCCAGCTCTCCCACCTTGGCCTGGACTCCTGTGTTGGGGCTGCAACCACCTCGGCAGTACTTGCAGGGACATCCACCTCTACCAACACCACCAAAGCTCCAAAGCACATACCCAGTTCCCAGGAAGCCCATACCATGGCACGCATTTGTGGAAGAGCTTTTTGCAAGAGCTGTTGGGGCTGTAGGCCTCTTGGACTTGAATACTACAAGCAACTGCACATTGGTATGCTTTGAAGGAAAAGAGCGTTGTTGCTCAAGGACTTGACTATATTTATATAGTATAGTTCTGTGGTATTTTTTTTTTTTTTTTTACCATGCATAGCTGCTACTTTCAAACATTTCCCCTATTGTGAACAAGTTCCACCTTTTTTACCCAGTTTGCCATAAATTTGGAGCGCCCGCGCATTTGTGCGCACGCATTTGTGGAAGAGCTTTTTGCAAAGCTTTGAATTTCACCCAGAAGCAGCCCAGGATGCACGCCTACATCCGCGCTGACATTTTAAGAAAAAATAATGTTGGGCGCGATGCGGCACCATAGCGGGGCTTGGCTTCTAGGTTGCTAAGCAACCGTATATACAAAGTCCCCGACATCCACCAGCAGGTGGAAGAGCCGGCCATCTGCAAAGACCATTCTAAGGCCCTATTTGCCCCTGATAGGGCGCTGGTGTGCGCCCAAAACTCTGTATAGCATTGCTGAGACTTAATCTGCAGGCCTAGAGGAAAATGCCCCTCGCCCATCCATGACCGCGTGTCCGTCAACGTGTTGAAAATCTGTCCCGAGCCTGTCGGAGCCAGGAGAGCCATGGGACGTGCCTCTCTATCAGCCTAACATTGCCCATGTACTCCTGCTCCTTAAGAAACATTGTGCCCAGCAATTCGCCGATATTTAGCCTTGTGACCGCGTGTCTGCCAACGTTTTGAAAATCTGTCCTGAGCCTGTCGGAGCCAGGAGAGCCGTGGGACGTGCCTTTCTATCAGCCTAACTTTGCCCATGTACTCCTGCTCCTTAAGGAACATTGTGCCCAGCAATTCGCCGATATTTAGCCTTGTGACCGCACCTGGTCCCCGACAAATTGTGGCTAAATGCACCGCTCACCGGAAGAACACCTTGTATTCAATGCTGCAGACAATTCTGGTATGCTTAGTTTCTTGTTTCTCACTACACTAGGTAGCGATGTCCACAACATATTACTGCAACAATTTGCATGCATAGTTTAACATAGTTCATAGCTAAATGCAAAACATCTTAACCCTTTGCAGTGCCTGCTTCCCATACATACGCCAGCATTGATTGTGACCACTTGAACTAGCCCATTGCTATAGTTTGTAAAGTACTGGAACTAATCCTCTGTCGTTGATTGTGTGTCCACTTGAACTAGCCCATTTCTATAGATTGTATATTACTGGAACCAGTCCTCTGCCATTGATTGTGTGACCACTTGAACTAGCCCATTGCTATAGAATGTGTATTACTGGAACCAGTCCTCTACCATTGATTCTGTGACCACTTGAACTAGCCCATTGCTATAGATTGTGTATTACTGGAACCAGTCCTCTACCATTGATTGTGTGTCCACTTGATATAGCCTATTGCTAGAGACTGTACTACCTAGACAAAACTCTCTGATGTGACTATTCCCCAAATCAGCCCCAAAATAGCATCCCATTTCAGCATGGGATCACTAAGACACATGACACTCACAATGGCCTCCATCCTCCCGCTTTGCCTCAATATAGCACCATCTAACCTCCCTCCCAACACCTGAGAAATACTAAACTAGGCTCCCGTACCAATACACCTAACACTCTGAATCTCAACATTTTTTGCCCCTTGCACGTAAGAAATGCCTGACTAAGCTCACACATTCACAACAAGCATTTACCCGCTAAAACAACACATCAAAAGGACGGCAAACTTCCAACCCAAACTACACCACTACCTCAAGTGGACAAACCTAATAACCTCTCCCCTGACTCACCTTGCAATCAATCACCTGAGATCTCAGTAGACCCGGCTGCTAGTACACTTAAAGGCGCCCTCATCAATGCCCGCTCCTTTGTCGCCCATTCTCCTGACATTGCAGATGTGATCACATCCAACCAACTTGACTTCCTTGCAGTAACTGAAACACAGCTTCACCCCGCTGCTGGACCTGCTCTCTCTACTACTGTCCCTGAAAACTACTCTATCTTCAGAACTGACAGAGCAACCAGGATAGGGGGTGGAGTGTCAGTTATTCCAAAACCAACTTAAATATCAGATTAGTTAACAACATAGACATGCCTTCTGCTGAACTACTATTGTTCAAACTTCCACTATCCAGCTCTAAAACCATACTCTTCCACTTAATCTACAGGCCTCCAGGGGCTATCACCTCCTTCGAGGAAGACATCTCCCATCTACTAACAGCTAATACTAATCCAGGTTCCCAAATCACCATATTGGGCGACTTCAACCTCAGCTTACAAGACCTCAATGACACAAATGCCACTATAATTAATGCCACTATCACACAACTAGTCCTGACAAAACACATTAACAAATCCACACACATTAAAGGCAGAACACTGGATTGGCTTACTGAAGTCAACTTTGACATCTTAGTGACCGACATTACACCTTGTGCCTGGTCAGACCACCATCTTATTACCTTCACAATACGCAAAGCTATACAAAAGAAGAAACACACTACAGAGGCACCTAAAACCTTAGCCAGAAACAAAGGTAATATCACCATGGAGACTCTGAGACCACTGATAAAATGTGTCACCTATGTAACGGGCAATTCCACCAACATTAATACCACATCATTAGTCGAACTCTAAAATAACACCTTGGAACAAGTTCTGAACAAAATAGCTCATTGTAAGTTAAGAAAGACTAAACCCACCGCCCATGTGAACAAATGGTTCTCGGCAGAACCAAATGCACTGGGCAATCTCAAGAGAACAGCTGAATCCAACTGGAGAAAAGCTCAGTTAATCACAAAAATTCTCCCTAATAGCGGCCACTTATAAAGACACTATTATGAACGCCAAAAAAGAGATCTTCAATACGAGAATACAAAATGCCAAATCGGGCACAAAAGAGCTCTTCTCCATTTTACGAGAACAGGAATCCCCTGTGCCCCCCACCGATGACTGCATCAAGGACAAAACCTGGTGTAACAACATTCACCAAGCTCTTTCAAATAAAATAGACTTATTACAAGCTAAAATAGAAGCCAAAAAGCAAGTCTCATGCCCAAAGACCACCCTGGCACGCTGCACAACCCTCAGCTCCCTGATGCCCCCTTTTTTACTTCAAAACCCATCACAGAGGATGAGGTAATATATATAATAGCTAGCCTAAAACCTTTTAACTGTGTAGGTGACTTATGTCCTGCCTCAGTCATTAAGGACGGGGGCAGAGACCTTGCACCCTTCAGCACTTCACTGATTAACGCCTCGTTCAAAAATGCAACTGTCCCAAACAACCTCAAAGAGGCTTGGGTCCATACCCCTACTTAAGAAACCCAATCTAGACCCCAACACACCGACTAATTATAGGCCCAATACAACAGTCCCCTTCCTCCTAAAAATACTAGATAGAGTAGCTTACCTCCAAATACAACAACAATTGGAGAACAACAACCTTCTAGGACTGCGACAATCTGGCTTTAGACCCAGGCATGGGTCGGAAACAGCCCTCCTGGATCTAAATATCCAAATGGACGAATCCAAAGACATAGGCAAGTTGGCCATCCTGCTCTTGTTGGATCTGTCCGCAGCCTTCGGCTTAGTCGACCACAAAATTCTCACCAAACACCTCTCCTCGGCTGCTGCATTCTCCCAGGATGCCACCAATTGGATTCAATCCTTCCTATCGGACAGAACGGCCAGGGTCTTCTCCCCATCTGGTGGCGCTGCCGCTGACCCTGTCCCAATCCAATGTGGAGTTTTTCAATGTTCCTGTATCTCCCCCTTACTTTACAACATCTTTACTAAGCTCCTCTTCGACCATCTTGGCAACCTGGGTGTTACATAATCTAATTTTGCGGACGACACCCAGGTTGTCATTGACCTCACGGAGAGCTATGACGAGGATGTTGCAAAACTGAGCGAGATCTACATAGAAATCCAAGCATGGATGGCCACCCACGGCCTCTGCTTAAATGACGATAAGACGGAACATCATAAAAGTGTCGAAAGAAGTCAAAACACTGGGGGTGTACCTTGACTCAACACTTTCTCTTAAAAAGCAAATGAACGCCAGCATTGCAGCCACAGCCTATACCAACAAATTCATAAATGCCTGAAAACCATTCTTATCCACCAACAGCCGCCTTACACTGGGTAGAGCCCTCGTACTGTCCAAGTTGGACTATTGCAACACCCTATTCCTTGGCTCTACTAACAATAACCTGAATAGACTAAAGATAATCCAAAATAATGCCCTCCGCTGTGCTCTCAATCTTCCACGCAAGACCCACATCTCTACACTGAGAAAGGAATCCCACTGGCTCCCGATCCGTGATAGAATTAGACTGCAGACGTTGGTCATTACTCACAAATGCCTATACCTAACTGCCCCACGCTACCTCTCAGCCGAATTTATGAGACAGAACTCCACAAGACCAACCAGATCACCTTACCTTCACCAACTCAATATACCAAAGTTTAACCAGAAAACAGCTGGGGGAGTTAGCTTCCCTGTACAGGCAGCCACACAGTGGAATGCAATTCCCATGACAATAAGAGCCGACACCTCATTCTGGTCATTTAGAGCCAAAGTAAAAGAAGTGCTTAGCACCCAACAATAATCAGGCCAAGCCACTTAAATATACCAATGGTTCCATTACCTTACTTATGAATTTGCAACTTAATCTATTATTGCTTCCTCATTCAAATGTATGCTATGCTTGCGCTGAACCAAACTGTAACTTGCCAGACATAATCTACTAGGCTTCTCCCTGGACCACTCTGTAACCAGGTCTCTCGAACCACACTGTAATGCATCATGCCCACATGCTCGTATGTGCAACAATCTGTAACCACTGTTGTACTTAAAGAATTAGCGCCCAGTTAACCGAGCGCTTTACAAATAAATGAACTAAACTAAACTAAACAAGATCTGTTGTGGCTGTTATGGCTGTTATGGCTGGGCGATGGGGCTTTAAGTTATTGACCTTGTAAGCACGACTTCTGGTTTCATGTTCACACATACTTGTCGGTACTTAGTTTCTCATTTGTGACTGCTGACTGCTTTCTCTTACTTGATCGTGTCATCCCTATGATGCTAAACAATTGTGTAATTAGTACAAAGTAGACGCCATTCATGGCATTTGACCAATTGTGTTTTTGCATCCCTCCACAAAAACAGCAACAGCAAATAAAGCGTGTGCTAAAAACAAAAATGCTGTTCAAGACGGAAACTTTAAAGCTAGTGGAAAAGTTGAAACAAACACCACTTAAAGCGGATCAAGTGAATCTGACACCTAAACCCAATGCTCCCTTGACCCAAGCACATGCACAGTCTGTTGCTATGGCAGCTCTGATATCATTTTGCGGCACTCTGTTGCTATTAGCGAAACAGAAAGGACTTCTTTACCAGCGGTTCAGGATATTAGAGATAATACAATGGAATTGCTGACTCAGAGGCCGTCATTTTCAGAATCAGTTGAAGTCGCTTCTAACACACTACCAAAAGTCCTCCTGTTGCTAATATTCTTGAACAGGCTCAACTCCAGAGCATGATGATTGCTGCAGGAATTCACCACCAAAGATCAGATTCTACCGTAACAAATGATCTTGTTATTATTGACTCTCCGACTCAGGTCACTCAACATGATATTCTGAGTTGTGAACTAGAAAATTCCATCTCGACTTTGTCGAATTCACCCATACATGCAATTACACTATCTCCTATTGCTTCTTCATTAGCAACTCCCATGTCAAAGTCGAGATCAAATCATCACTCACTGCTTTCCCAATCCCCTGATATGTATGAAACAGCACCACATAATGATTCCTCTGCACTTTCCATCATGTTTTCACAACCAGTTGAAAGTGAAAAATGCACAAATTGTAACTCTTCTAATCCACTTTAACATTCGTCTCTTCCAAGTCTGTTATTACATTCGACTTTAGCTGCCATGAACGTAGCTTTGTCCTCTCTTGTGAAATTATACAAGACTTTAGACAGCAAGCTAGATAAACAAACAAACCTCCTAAACATCATGGCTTTGCGTCATGACAAACAAGGAGTGGTTAGTAACAATGTAGGTTATCATACTCACATTAGAGAACAACCATTGATTGTGTGCCCACTCCAAACTTAAGTCACAAACTCATTCCTCAAATGGCAAATGATCCTCGTTCCATTCAAAGTCCTGACCCTACCTCAGTTCTGATTAATACCAAACTGCAAACTTCATGCAACTTAGCAAAACCATCTTTGATTGTAGAGCAAGCTTCACCTAAATTGTCTTTGAAATCTACAAGCAATACCAGTAACAAACAAACTGCTACAGCCTCTAAGATTGCAAAGATGATTCCCGCAGAAAATCTGGAAATTACAAAAAGAACCATGGGAGTTTGCAAAACAAAAGCAGACTTTACCACCTTTGTGAAATCTACTGGGATACCGCTTACAAAAATGGTCCCACAAAACCCCAAAACAAAGAGCAAGAATATCAAATCTGTGACATTTTCCAATCATGCAGCAACAAAACAATGTATTAAAAATCTATCAACTCCCACAAATCTTTCAAAGAAGGCAGTCAAAGCAATTACTCAAAAATATATTAATCTTGCCAAATCAAGAGATCTCAAAAAAAGTATTAAACAAACATGAGATTTACAGTTGATCAAGAAACGCTAGATGAATTATTAAGTGAAATAGAAAATCAAAAAACACAAACTGCAAAAGATCTTCTAACTCAAAAATGATCCCTAACAGTTAGTGAACACAAAACACGAGGAGTTAATTCTCTTACTCTAGAACAAAGAATGATGGAAATTGAGAAATCCATTTGTCAACATCTTCTTAAATAACCTATAGAGAACACCACATCTAATACAGCAACGATACCAACATCTACTGGAATGACTACAGCATCACAAATAATGACTTCTTTAGAGATATGCAAATTTCCCTCGATCTAATTGCTTCTGATCCAACGCTAACATCAAAAATCCTTGTGGGTGATTTAAACATCCATTGCATTACAAACAAGGGGAAAAACGACATGACACTCTCTCGCAAATGGATGTCCTTGATGTCAGATAGACAGCTCTTAATGCTGAATGGTGCTCTCGGAGGTGACATCTCAGCGAAATCCACCTGGTGTAGATCTGATCAGCAAGCGATAATAGATTGCATCTATGCTGATAAAACCACATTTGTTGTGATTGATAACTTTGTTGTAAAAGAACAGCAAACCAGTGATCATTATCAGCTGATCATGACTTGGCGCTGGCACGCTTCTTCTAGCACCATGAACAACCATCAATAAAAACACAGACTTTTAGTTACTGGTGGACACAACCGACTTTGTTAGACAACTCAAACTTTATGATTGCTATTTGATCCAAAACCCTGGTCAACTCCTCAATAACCAGCATAGATGGGGTCTATGTTGGTGCTCTTCATCTATTTCGTGAAGCTCATAAAAGAATAAATAAACCTAATTTCATACACAAACATACATTTGATCCATTGGTACACAGCAACAAAATATCACTTCGCAGAGCTATACGATTGTTAAGAGAATTACCATTGGTGGTGCGGTTAATTGCTATCAAACATCTAAAATTGAAACATAAGAATTGGCTAAAGTCCAGACAGGCTCTCATGTATCAACATGATGGTGAAGATATGCTCAAAGCAATCTACCTAAAAACACAGGTGCCATTTGGCACCTACTTAATCATACTGTACATAACTCACAAGCATCTCTGCAAGTTAATGCTGTTTCTGAAGCCATATGGATCGAACATTTTACAAATCTTTACACTCAAGAAGCTAGTGGCTCATGTTCTCTTCCTTTTCCAGTCAAAACCAAATTTGAACTGAATTTCACCCATGAGCTTGTCCAGACCTCCAGGACCTGATGGGTTGACAAATTATATCATCAAAGCCAACCTTGAGCTCTGGTCAAACATATTCTTTCAGATTTATCGCAACATGATAATCTCTCAGGTAATTCCTCAGTCATGGCGCAAATCGGTTACTGTGCCAATTTTCAAAAAGGGTAATAGGCAGCTACCTGGCAACTATCGACCAATAGCACTGTTAGATGTGCCAGGCAAGCTGTTCTGTAGGCTAATTCTGAGCGATCTTACCCAGTGGATCCACATATGACCCATCCAGACAAGTTTTCTGCCTGGCCTTGGGACAGCCGTACATTTCACGGTCATAATGGCAATCATATCTCAGGTAAAACAAACAAAGCAGCCAATATACAGGGCATATGTGGACTTCAAATCTGCGTTCGACTCTGTATCAAGAAACTTGCTAATTCTTAAACTTCAGAAAGCAAACTGTCCTGCATCCCTCTTGTCTGTTATTTTGCACCTACATTCCAAAACATCCATTCAAGTTAAGTTTACATCAGATGGAAAATTATCTGCCTCGATACCTACGTATCGAGGTTTGAAACAAGGGTACGTATTGGCCTCCTTGCTGTTCAACTTTTTCATTTCTGATATGTATAGCAACTTCTTATCTATAAATGCTGACCCGCCACGCCTAAGTACAGATTTCATAGCATGCTTAATTTATGCGGATGACCTTCTTTTGATGTCCAAGACTCCCAGAGGTCTTCAAAAATGATTATCCGCATTAGAGACTTATGCCAGCCAAAATGTATTAGAGATCAATGAAGCAAAAACAAAAATATATTGCACAGCTAACAAAAAAAGAAAGTAACATCTCTCTTGTGGTATCTAAATAATGAAAGACTTGAAACTGTTGACCAATTCAGATACTTAATAATCAGACATCAGACAAACCATTCTTGCCGGAAATAGAATCCAAACTTAAGGGTGTTACTCCACAGACAAGAATAATACAAAGCAAATACAGTAAATGTTCATCCTCTCCAGTAATAACATATTATTTGCAGAAGGCAGTCCCGATCATTCTATATGGTGCGGAGTCAAAACCTAACAAGCCAGAATCATATTGGATTAAACTGGAATGGTCGCGCTGGAAAACTATCTTAGGGTTACCAAAGAGTCAGCCTATGTCTATTTTAAGAGCATAGTTAGATTGACAGTCTCTATATATCATGTATAGCTAGAAGGCCTGCTCAATATACAGAAAATATGTGTTAACAAATAATGAGAATCTGCTACTAAAGAAACGGTCCAATTACAAGGCAGATCATAAATTTGCTCGTGAATGGAGATATCATGTTGTTCTCATACTAGATGCTGCCAACATATCCAAGGAACTTTCAAAGACAAATCCTAAACAGCCCAAGTATACATTCTGGCATTTTGACTGGATAACTACCATTGACTCTTGTTATAAATATAAATCATTTAGAGACAATCAATTTTTGCAAAAAAAACATTTGCACAACTGAACCTTATCTCCTTAAATTTCCCTGTCAGAGACATAGAAACACATTTCTACGTTTTTAAATCTCTACAAGACCAGAGAGGTTTTAATGAGACGACATGTGATCCCCAAGACCGAGAATATATGCAGATTCAACTGCAATCAAAGTAGATCTGAGATTCTTCAACATTTATTGACTGAATGTCCAGTTCTGTTAAATACAAGGACAATACTCTTTGTACCTCATTTCAAACGATTTACAATTCTAACACCTGAAGAGTTATGGTATATACTTTTTCACAGTCATGTAATCAAGATTCACATTGCAATTGTAAAATACATTGTTCTGTTAGAAATTGATTAGGAGAGGAATGCTAAAATGATCTAATGTAACCCTTATTTTCCTTTCTATATTTTAGTGAATTTAATTAATAGGTTCGAACTTTATGAAATATTTTTCTTAACGCAATTGTATCAAATCTTAATTGTATGTACAAACTGTTTTTACATTCACAAATGGTATTTGCTGTTTTTTTTTGTTTTAAACCATGTCAATGTAAAAATAAATTATTATTGAAAAGTTGGTTTCCAACTGTAACAATAAAAAATTAAAAAAAGGAAGTCCATACCTGCCTCTGGGGTGCCATGTCTGCCCCATCTGCATCATCTGAGAGTGCAGCACCCCCATGTCAAAGCAGAGGGCGGCCAACTTCACGTCCACCAAAGTTGGCATCCTGGTGGATCGGGTCCTGAGTGACTATAATGCCCTCTTCAACCCAGCTACACTGCTGGGCAACAACTCAAGACTGAGATTCTGCGACAAGATCACAGTCATCAACACAGAGGGGGTGGTCTGGAAATGTTTGTATTGCCTCAAAACCCATAGCCATTCCAACGTGGTGGCAGCTCTCAACACGGGACCCACTGTGGAGGTGTACCGTGCTGTCTGCCACTGGCTCAACCAGGTAGGGCTGCGGGTACTTGAGAGGTTCTATCCAGACCTACACTCCCAGTTCTTGGCCTGGATAAGTTGTCGGGATGACGCTGGTGAGTACCCATTTGGGTTAATGCTCTATGGCGTATGTGTAGCATGCATGTTTGCAGATGCCACATACTGTTTGTGGCTTGGGTGTGTTGTGAGACACAGCTGATTGCTGCCTCATGCGGATGCAAGTCATTTGTGGCATCAGACATTGTATACTTGCATTTGCATGAGTATTGCAGATTGCACATTAATGGCTTGTTGTACTTGAGCAGCCCCACTCACACCACCCAATCTGGTGGTCAGCACATCCCTGACTCAGGTGGAAGTCCCAGCAAGTACAGAGGTGGTGGTCGCTGTGCCTGACCATGCACCTGCACAGGATCAGGCATCAGTGGGACCGCTGGCACATCAGGACAGTGGTGGTACTGTACACCCATGGTACAACATCCAGACAGCGGGGGTACTTGGGCACTGTCTGGTTAGCCAGGCACCAGCAGTATAGGAGTGGCCTGGGGCAATCCTTGCAGGGCCCATCAACATTGAGGAGGCAAGTGGGGCATCAGCATACAGTCACCTGGCAGGAGGAGTGCAGGCACTTTCACAGGTTGGTGTGCATCTAGATGGACTTTAGGATGCAGCTGATGGAGGAGAGGCAGAGGGCGAGGATTGCTCAGGTTGAGAGGGCAAGGGCAGAGATGATGGAGGGAAGGACATTGAGGGGGGTTGCCATACTGGAGGAGGCTTGCAGGTATATAGAGGAGGTGCTGTGTAGGTTGAGGGAGAGCCTGCAAGCCACCCAGGACCGGATGATGACCCGCCTCCAAGTGGAGGACGATGAATGTGACTCTGCACTGGAGAATATTATAAGAGACTATTGAGCTTGCTGCCCATGCATGTAGTTATTTTTTTTGTTTTTTATTTTGGTTCTTTTTAACATGTTTACCCTTGTAAATTCCCCCCTTCAATGTAGTTTGTTATCATAGTGTATGTATTGCGAATACAGTGTTCTCTGTGTTCATCACACAGTTGTTGTTATCTGTTTGTTTGTTCATTTGATGCATTTTGTTTGGTTTCATTTCCTTATGCATTTGTTCTGTGACTGTCAAATGGGATGGGGGTCTAACTGTGGATGTGTGCCATTCACTCTGCAGTTGTGGAGTTGGGAGGTGGGATTTGCCTCCCACTGCATGGCCACACATCAACAGACATCAGGTACTAGCCAGTGGGTGCTCTCATTTCATGCTGCACATCTGACACTGGAATGTTTCATCATCACATGTGAGTTAGTTTATATCTGGCTGTACACATCAACCATCTGCCTGGCTCACACACTCTGAGACTTCCTTTGCATCATCCTGACACATGGCTGCTCAACCTTTGTTAGTTGCACAGCCTTGGAATGCTATGCTTTCCTGGGTTACTTCATTCATTGATTGTTGCTTGCTACTCTGCACTCACATTACATGTAATTCTGTCCTATCAGTGATGTCTTGGACCTGTGTCCTTCTTGGCCATTCACCTATGGCACTTTGGACCCTTGCATTGCAATGGCACATGGGGACAATGATATGTCGCATTATATTCCATAGCTTTATTGTGTCACATGTACATGGTGCTTTCACTGTGTCGCTGGTGCTACATTCTGCTGTCCTGTTGCTGTGCCACTGGTTGTGATGTACCAGGAAGTCCTGTGATGAGCTACATACATGTATTCTGAATCAGTGCCCCCAGTTGTTATGGCTATGGGTTGGTAGGTGGCCAGTGTGCTCCATGTTGGTGACAGGCCAGTGGAGTTAAGATAAATTGTTGTTCAACAATGGACAGGTAGGAGGGTTATGTGGTAGGGCCAGGCTGGGGTATCATCAGAGGTGAGAGGGGGAGGCGGGTGGTGTGAGGCCCTGTGGGCATGCCTAGGGTGGTGTTGGAGGTGAGGGGGGCTGGTGGATTGTGTGAGGACCTTCAGAGCTGGCTGGAGATGGTGTCAGAGATGAGGGGGGGCTGCTGTGTCGTGTCTATGCTTGAGGGTGCTGCTGTACAGTCTGGTTATTTGACAGCTGTTTTGGTCCATAGGGAGCAGGTGGAGGGTTTACAGGATCACAAGGATGCAGCTGTTACTTACATGAGGCATTGTGCAGATTAGCTGGAGTGCTGACGTTACTTACAGGGGAGCTTGCACAGGTTCGCAGAGGTGCAGCCGTTACTTGCGTGCAGCATCACACAGAACGAGGGGGGGTGCTGCTGTTACTTACGGGGAACCTCTTGCAGGTTCACAGGGGTGCAGCCTTTACTTATGTGGAGCATTGCGCAGATTGGTTGGGGTGTTGATGTTACTTACAGCAGGGCTTGTGCAGGTTCGGAGGGTGCAGCCGTTACTTGTGTGGGGCATCGCACAGATTAGCAGGGGTGCAGCAGTTAATTACAGGGGAGCTTGCACAGGTTCTCAGGGGTACAGCCATTATAAACGGGGGATCTCGTGCAGGTTCGTAGGGATGTTGGGTGTTGAGTCAATGGTGGAAGCAGAAGTTTGTGGAATGGTTAGTGTGTGGCTAAATTTTCTTTGAAGATCGGGCTGGAATGAGCATTCCAATCTATGAATATTCGAAGCGGGCTATTGAATCTTTGCACGTAGGTCCACACAGAGCTGTTCTCCATGTGCAGGCTTTGCGGGATCAATGCACACTTTTCCATGAATCACTGTTCCAATACCATGGGCTTCATGACAAGATGGCTGGTCCGAAAAAAGGGTGCCGGTAAGTTCACTGGCAACCTTGTTTCCGGCCATGGAATCTATGTGTCTGCCTACCGACCCTGCCAGGTGCAGTGGCCATGGTAGGCAGACAGTTCACTGAAGCATAAGCAACGTTGCTAACGGTGCCGGCCCTTCTGAATCCCCACTGCCATACAGTTCTATTGGACTCTATGGGATTGGGGACTTACATTTTACCGGCTCCTGACTTCCCAGGCTTCCCGACTTGTAATCTCCTGGTTGCACTGGGAAGTCAGGCGCCGGTAAAATATTACGAGGCTGGTGGCAACCAACTGGTAGCACCAGCAGGGTTACCGCCAGACTCGTAATGATGCCCCATGACCAGGTAGTCTTTGCACCTGCACATAAGGGCAATCTCTGAACATTATCACACATTACACTATCCTTGGCCAACACCTGTGGCGAGAACAGTGCAGTTTCTATCTAGTGCTCACCCTGACAGGCTGAATGCATGTCACTACTTTCCCTTGAGACCTATCAGTGATGGGAAATGAAGAACTGAAATACATGGAGGGGGCTCGCCAAAACAGTGGGGGGTGGGGGGGTATTGAGAGGGCACTAACAGTTAAATCAGCGGTATTTAGCCAGTACCACTTATTTTAAGCTGCAGCAAATTCAGTGTTTGGACAAGGCAAATATCACTGCTTGTTAATGGAATACCACTAGGGGCATTTTAGGCAGAATTTCTGCCATTAATCTGCCTATTATTACTTCCAGTCTGAGAGGGAGCAAACATTTCCGAAATGGACACATTTACTATGTTTATCAAAGTTTACTGCAGAGGCACTTACCATCAATGGAGTGAAATTTGTTTACCATCTACCATGGTAAGAGATTGAAAAGGTGGAAATCTCTCATGCCCCTCGCTCGCCACGCTAGCCATAAAAGTGGCCATAATATACCCTTTTGTGCATAGAACATGTAGAGCAGTGGTATGAACCACTTCAGTATACAATCTATGTCAACCATCACATTAAAGGTGAAAATTGATGATTACATGCAAACATGTTGGCATATTTAGTGAAATACCAATGGCGGAGGCGGTAACCTCCTCTGGAATTATTTGATCAAAAAATACATCCAATTTTGAACGACATCCCTCAAAGCCTTTATAGCTGCAAAGGGCGAATCGCTTGTTGGCCGACATTGCAAATGTTGATGAACAGAAATGTAGACAATTTACAACGCTTACTATATTGAAATGTCTGAAACGTACATCTTGTTGTTGGAAGTGCAAGTGCATGAATGTCATTCGAAATTGCACCTGTTTCAAGATACTTCACAACAGGCACATTCTATGTGGAAAAAAGCACAGTGAATACTATATTTTCGTTTTTTTCTTTTCCAGAATCATCTCCACATTTTGAGAGATTAGGCCTCATTACTAGTTTGGAGGTAGCCATGCCCTTAATAATGGCATGGCTGCCTCCAAACTCGGGTCCGGGTCTGTGGTCCCTGAATGGGGAATTACCGGGCCATTCCGACTTTGGAGGGCCCGGTATTTCCCCATTCAGGGAACCCGGATCATCCCCATTCCTATTCGAGCCCCCATAGGGCTCAATGGGAATGGGGAGTGAGCTAATAACGGCCCGTTGCTAGCTCTGTGGTCCCCTTGCGGGACTCCCTAAGGACGACTGGTAAAACCAGACGTCCAGAGCGGGTGCCGCAAGGGGACCTCGTAATAGGGCGGTATGAGTTTAATGGCGCTGGCACCTTTACCGGCGCCGTTAAACACATACCGCCCGGGTCGTAATGAGGCCCATTGTCTAAGGGATCAGCCACTGAACATAAATATTGAGAGTGTCATTCAGTGCTTAAACGTTTCCTTAATCATGATTAATGGCAAATGGTTCGCTTTTCTGGAAAATAATGGCCCATAACTTTACTTACACTTTGCACATTTCTAGGAATTAAGCCAGCACCTGTTTATATGATATGTTTGTTATGTTCAATATTTAATCATCTCAGACCTCCCTATCCCTCACTCACATTCCCTCCTTCCTGACCCACATGGAAGATTATTCTAATCAGGTGCATTAGAGATGTTGCATTTTGTCTATTTGACTTTTATTGCAATTCGATACAAATAGGAAATGGAATACGAATGGGTGCAGTTAATAGCAAGAGTCGAATACTCAATCTTGGCCCTGTTGAGCGCACCCGGCATAGCGCTTCGATGATGCATACATATCCAGCTGCGTCTAGTGACTGGATTGTGTCTTCTGACGAGCAGCAGCAGCCATCTCTGTGCCCCATTGATCCCAATTGTTTTGCCCGCCAAAGCCCTCCCTCCGAACTGATGCAGAATGCGGTCTCACGCTGCAATTGCTTTTTTGAAGCTGCAGCAGGCAAGGCATTTACAAACTGGAAATAAAGTACCTTGATCAGTCAGTGGCTGTGGCAGGGTGAGATGCGGAGTCTTTCAAAAGTAAAGCGCGTGTTATTATCTCCCAAGGCCTGTGTCAGCAGAACTAGTGAAAGTTGCCATGTCAGCAATTTCTGCGCCCACAGGTCTTAAGCAAGTTCTTTTGTTTGGTTTTCGGTATTCCCAAAGCATCTGTTATCGAATTGTGGATGTGCATAGCCTTATATAGGTGTATCGGTTTATTGCGCACAGTTTCAGAAAGCAAGTTCACAAGTGATAGTCTGCTTTCTTAAAACAAACACGATTTTTAGGAGACCTGATGCTGAAACCGTTCTAGTCAAAGAAGTATCCAGCATTACGGAAGTATGCGAGGGGGGCTAATGGCTATGAAAAAGCTTCTGATTTTTGGTGGTATCCGGGAGTATTGTTCTCACAAGGTGTGGGCAAGGAAAGAGTGGGATGAACCCTTTCATCTTGTCAGGCACACAGAACGTCATGAGTTTGATCTCAACACTATACATCAACAATGCCACCGTAAAACATTTCATCTTAGTTGTGCCCAAAGCAGATCGTGAGCATAAAAGTAACTCTACACAAAGCACATTAACAATGCTGCCATTCATTACAGTGACCAGCATAAGGCCACATGTACACTCAAGCCATATTTGTTTTTTCGTTACTGTAATGTCTATCATTCCTATTTATTCTGATGAATAGTTTTTTTCTGCCACCATAACTATGATACTGTAAGTAGGCATATGTGCAGTGACTTGGTGTAAGGCCCCATTTAAATCACAAATAAAAACAAAACAAACACATTCCAGAAAAACCTAAGCAGCCATGTCTCTTATTTTCATCGCTCAAACAGGCACTGAATTTAAACATTGTTCGACACTTTCCCAACCACCAGGACCTGCAGTGCTGCCTTTGACACTCACCTTCCAAATTCAAACCGTTGCTTGAATTCTTCGAAATGGTTTGATGGCATATCACCCACATCACCCAAACAAAGCCTCATCACCTGTATGGCTTGTGCTCCAGCAACTGTTCACATGAATTTGAACAGCTGCGTCTTTGAAACATAAGAACGGCTTGAGTTGAATCACTGGAGCCACTCATCAAACCAAACCAGCGGTACTCATTGTTTCAAACCATTCTTGATCATCATACTGATCATGGTGACCCATCAACCTGCATTGCTCGATGTTGCTTCAAACTGCACAAAGCACCACTCAAACCAAACTCTAGGCTGTCTTGCCATGTGCGTTCAACACATTTTGCTGCCTTCAAGCCTGGTTCGACTCACAATATTACATCTCAAAGACTGGTTTGTCCCCCTCACAATGACTAAGAGCTGAGAATAAAGCACTATTGAGAACTTCTGTTCATTTGGTTCATTTATGTAGTCTTGTTTTGTTGAAGCACATATAGTTTTGAGTGAAAATGTTTTCAATACTTACCCTTTTCCTCTGTGCTAAAGTATTCTACACACACTTGTACTTGAGAAACCAGAAGTATGTTTTCATAGGGTGCACAACATAATGGAATGCACCAAGCACAAAGCTTAACTGTACACCGAACAATTAACAAAATACAAGGGGCCAGGCATGTGATGTCATCAGTGATGTCATCAATGGAATGTGTGATGTCATATTTCATGTCACGGGTGTTAGTCTCAGCAGTGCACGGTGGTGGTGTGAGTTATGGTTGTTTAGCTTAACTTAACGGGCACATTTCTGGGGTTTTTCTATTTTGCTTGTAACCATAATATCCTTTTAACACACCTTTTCCACTGGTTTTGATAGGTTTTTATTAGTGCAATGTAACCATAAGGTGCCTTTAACAAAGGTCGTTAACTGAATTTCACAGATTTTTACCAGTATGCCCTTAATTTGTATGCATGTGCCATAAAACATACTGACCCCTCATGGCCCAATGTAATAGCCGCAGAGTCTGCAGTTTATGCGACTGTCCACAAAATTCTAGCAGCATCCACGCTACCCAAATGCTGAGGGGTTGTCTTACATTGTTGTAGAGTGCATCAAAGTAACTGACCATGTGTAAAGAGCATCACATAAGTGTATTATAAGGAAACATTAAGTGGGTCTACACACTCTATACGCATAGGAGCAGCAGTGCAGTTACATAGGATGTGCATCATAATGGAATGCACCAAGCAGGAAAATAACCTGTGCATCCAACAGTATTAGCACAATGCTGCTTTGCATGTACACTGAGAAGTGCAATATAGCAACAGCAGAACCATACTAGAAAGTGGTATGGGCACTATATTTCTTCCTGTAACTGTGCAGTTTGTTCTTTGTAAGTGCCTAGTGAAAAACATTTTTTACAGAGAAATGGCAAGGGCCCTGGATTCGCTTGAGGAGAATTGCTCTCTTGATGTTATGACTGAAGATAGTAACTCTAATGGTACACAGTGCAATTTAAAAAGTAGGAAAATTAATGCACATTGCTTCACATGTAACTTAAACATTTTCTTTTTTTTTACACAGTAGAAACTACGCATGAAGAGAATGGCTCGGATTCACCAGCTGCTCAACAAGTGGATGGGCACATACAAACCCAAACTGCCACTTTGGGAAATGAACTAGTGAGCCTGGTGGCAAAAATGGACCAATGAAACAACAGTTTTGCCAACTTGAAAGTGATTGTAGAGAGACATATAATGGGAAATGTAAAGTATCACTTCCCCATTTGCACCTGTACCCCTTGCTGCTACCCCAGCCAACCTTCCCCACAAATGTCCTGCACTCAGAAACACTATTTATTATGAGAATATGAGAATAAGAGAATTCTATGATGAGATTTCCTTCCCTTCCTCCCCTGATAACCAGCCTGTGGAAAACCCCACTTCCACTTTGTATGTTTCCCATTCCACTTCCCCTTCCCTTTCTTAATGGAATGATTTTAATGTGGCCTAATAAATTGTATGTGTTTACTGTTGCTGTGTGAGTGTATTTATTTTTTTAAAGCCCCATTAGGAGTCCACGGAGCGCACGACTGTCTGGCCTGTCTGTAATCAAAATGGTGATGTCCTACGCACATCGCACCTGTCCAGGCTGTCAGCAATCAAAATGGAGGTGTCCTACGGACAGTGTGCCTGTCTGAACATGTCTGCCAAATCATGACGCACCTTTACATGATTCGGGGGCCCAGGCCTTGTCCTATGGCCATCTGGGCGCTTTACGCATCCGATCCCCACAACCCTCCGAACACTGTCACCATTTTATTTAGTTTGGGGGTTCCACCCCTGTCCTACAGACAACTGGGCGCATGAGCACCTGATCCCCTGTGCCCTCCGAACACTGCGCCTGTCCTCAAGTTCTGCAGCACGTGTTGCACTTTTAATTAGTTTGGGGATCACAGCACTGTCCTGCCGACACATAGGCGCATGTGCACATCGCATCCCATGCAACAGGTGTCCTACGGAAAGCCGTCCCATTCGTAAACGTTTGCTGTGTCACCATGTGACCGCACGCATGCTGAGCATTGGTTCTTATTCGCAAAAACTGTCTGTGCCCCGGATACCTAAAAAGTGCTTTTTGAGCAATCCAAGGTGTTTTACTGTGAACTGTCACCCTTGCAGAGGTCCCAGACCATGCCCCTGGCGATCTTTTTGAGCACAGCTTGGGGTTTGAAGTGTTTGTGGAGTGCGTGACTGTTCAGGGAGTGCTCCCCAGAATCCCTATAAAAAGCCACATCCCATTTCTGCTCCTCATTCTGTTTTTGGATTTCCTGTGCAGATCACTGTGCCAGATTGCTGCTTGCACCAGATTGCTGCTTCCTGGATTCCTGTTTGCTAAACAGTAATTTCCTGAAGGATGGATCCACTGCTGCCTCTGCTGCTGCTGCTGCCTCCTCATCATCACCCCCACCACCACTACCACCATCTTCTGGAGGGCCTGGGCAGGGGAACAGGAATGATGATGCAGAGGGGGAACAAGAAGAGAAAGAGCATGAGGTAGCAGAAGTCCCCACTATCAACTGCCAACGTGAGTCTTGGGTGTGGAGGCTCTTTACCACTGTCACGGCAAATCTGGGCTGTACAGGTATGGCACCACCTCCATGTGGTGACACCTGAGGTCGAGCCACAAGGCAGTAGTTTGGAGGGGTTGTCCCTTTTGAACAGGGTAGTAGGTTGGCTTACTCTGCAGCATCCTCGATCTGCTCCTTTCACCACAAGGGACACTCTAGTGGGGCAGGGGATCCCTTAGCTAGCCTTGCAGACCATACACACCGCAGCTGACCCTTACCTTTCAAGGTTCACTGTACTGTGCATGTACTGCAATGCAGTACTTTGCAGGGGTGAGCAATTCCAGAGTGCTTTTAAGGCTAAGGGGGAGTATGAAGGAAAGTGCACCCTACCTCCATGAGGCCCACCCAATATCTTCCTCTCTCCACCTGACCCTTCGTCCCTGCAGTTGGTGCTCCTTCCCTGCCCTCCCTTTCCTTCCCTTCCTTGTGTGTCATGTTAGAAAATACCCAAAAGAAATATAAAACAAGAAAACACTAAAAAGGCTCTTTTCAGAGCCACCTTTCACAGTTCAAAAATAGAAGTGTCAATGAAATGGTGCAGGCCCCTGCACAGTCCGCAAAGTCTGTGGACAAAGCGGTAGTCCACGGACTTCTAAAAAATTCAAGGGATGGTGCCATCAAAAGCATTGTATTATTTTCCAAGAGAAAGTGGTGGTTCTGAAAAGAGCACTTTTTTGTTTTTGGAAGGTTTGAAGTGGCCAACACCTACTGCACAAATGCTTGCTATAAACCTATCCAGACGAATTGGAACTTTTTTTTAGGAGTAAGGCAGGGTTACTCTTTGGCACCCTGTCTTTTCAACCTCTATGTGGCAGATGTGGGTGAGTATTTGGAAGATGCTGACGATTTCCTACTTTTCAATCAAACTAGGGTGGGACTACAGCGATTGATTGATACATTTGCAGAATATGCAGAAATCAATGGGCTAAAAATAAATCCTAGGAAGACCTGTGTCTTGGTTATTTCTAATGGAAGAAAGGAAAAAAAATTGGGGTGGAATATAGGAGCTCAACCTATTGAAACGGCACAACAAATTCTGTATTTGGGCTTCACAATAATGGCACAAACATCAAATTCTGGGTTTTGATCTTTTTTTTAAAACAGTATGACCTGCTCTTCACTGCCCAAATAGTTAACCTGGACCAGAAATGTTGACTATTTTCTTTAAAACAAGCACTATACTTTTATGAAGGGAAATTAGTTCCAAAACTCATATATGGAATGGAGCTTCATTTTTTTGGAATTACAGAACTTTTGTGAAACTATTGAGGGAGTGATCTGGAGGAAAATTCTAAAATTATCAAATAATATCCCAATGTCAGCAATTCAATTTGAATTGGGCCTTTTGTCTCTGAGAGCGAGATCTCTATGGCGCATGACGGCCTTATTTCATTGCTTATAGATCCCCTAAGTGAAACCCTTAATGAGATCCTAGGGAAATTGGTCTCTCTTCAGGGATGTACTATTGGGAATGCATATCTATGTACGCTTAGAGATTCCTGTGACCAAACCCCATGAAATGTGTCCACTGATAGAGAGATGCTTGTGAATAATCCAACAAAAAGTCAAAAGACTTTTATATGACAACGATTGGATTAGCACAAGGGAGAAATTTCACAGTTTCCCTTCTCTCTCTCATTTAAAATATAAACATAGGAAAACGGGATCACTCTCCTTTATGCTGACACAGTTTCCCAACCAATACTACCATTCTCTCCTCCTTAAATTAAGGTGGAACATTTTTCCAACAAAAGAAGTAATGAAGAGAAGGAAACTGGTTGAGGATACACATACCCTGTGCAGGTTATGTCATACGATAGGGGTTTTAGAAACCAGCCACCACCTTATCCTTGAATGTATGGAACGCAAGGCAATAATAAGTATATATATATGGAGAAATTTGCCTAATGGGGTATTGCAGGGGAAGATGACTATATTTGGTCCAGATGCCTATCAATTGGTAATACCGCAGAAGGACTGGCAGTGGCAGGTTGATTAAATCTGGGTAATGCTCTTAGGCTCTATGTATTGAATTTGAGTAATGAGGCAATGTATTTTATTGGAACTGTTTTACCATTTGTTTCTACTGTCTATCTGTAATACGTGATAGTGACTGTATTTTATTATCAAGGAATTGTGTGTATTTATTGTAAAGGTTTCATATGTAAACCATATACAAAATAAAACATAAATAAAAAGGTTATTCCTTTTATTCCTGTGGATCTCCTTGGGCTGGTAGTTGCATCCCTAATTCTGGTGATTATTGACTATTGTTATTCTACTCTGGTTGTCAGCATTATCTTAACAGGTTACAAAATCTTGCAAAAGTCAGCTTCCCGGTCGGTGGCTGTTCTGCCTAAATATGCCAAAATCTCCCCAGTAATACGTAGCCTTCATATGCTTCCTGTAGAGAGCAGGATACAGTTTCAAGGCTCTTTGCTTTGTTCACTTTGCCTACCATGGGCAGGGTGCTTCTTATCTTTGTGGCAAGTTTACCTTCTATAGGTAAACCAGAAATCTTTGGCCCTTTAATCTTTGTTGTATTTGTGTTGCACGGATTCGGAAAGTGACTGTGGGTAGAAGGACTTTCTCTGTGGCTGCTCCCACTATCTGGAATGTTCTTTTTTTTTGCATCTGATTGAAAATCATGTCTTTTTGGAAAGCCCTAAAGACTTTTCTCTTTTCATCCCTAAATAGCCAGTCCTTTTTCATGCTTTTCATAGGGCTTACTTTCTCCTTTTTGGATCACAAAAAAGCGCCAGGATACCTATGGGTCAAAGTGTTCTCTACAAATAACATAACAAGGTCATTTCAGAATGTTTCCTCATAATAGAAAAACTATTTTAGCACTGGCTTTAAAAGTCCAGGTTGAATATAATACCATTAATGAGATAAGCAAATGGTTTCCTATAACATCTCCTTTGAGGATATTTTCATGTTTAACTATAGGTAAGTAAGGATATTAGTGTGATACATGCTTAAGGACATTGCAGACTGTAGTGCTTAGCACTGCAACACTGTAGTTTTAGTGCTCAGAGGCTCCAAGAGGCCTATGTTAGCGTAGTAGTTAAAAGCAGTTCTGTGTAGCCGTGGCACTTTTAGTATTAGTGTCTCAGACACAATGAAAAGTGTGTAGCATTAATTAACTCATGCATTAATTTTCTCAATTCTGAAAATTATATAGCATAGCACAGCATAGCACTAAGCAGTTTGACAATATCATATCAGACATGCATGCATGTTTACAAATGTAGTGACCTCCACTCGCCAACCAAACAGTGCACCCCTTGACCCCCACCCCAACCAAAATCTATGCCCCATGACCTCCACCCCAGCCAAAAACAATGACCCATGGGACCCACCCCCAACCAAACACTATGCCCCATGTCACCAACCCACAACCAAACGCTATGCCCCAAGACCTCCACCTCCCAACCAAACGCTATGCCCCATTACTTCCACCCCCAACCAAATGCTATGGCCCATGACCTTCTGGCCCAACCAAATGCTATGCCCCATTACTTCTAGCACAACTAAAAACTATGCGCCATGATCCCCATCTGAAAAAAAACACTATGCCCCATGTCCTTTACCCCCAACCAAACACCATTCCAATGAAGGAGGTACATCTCATAACTGTGCCTGATTTAGCTTTATGATTGGGTTCACTCGTTGAGTGGTGGGCAGAGGAGGCACTTTAGTCTGTTCTTGTGAAGGGCAGAGTTCAATTTGTCATATACCCCAAGACCCCCATTGAAATGCCATCCTCATTGACCCCCACACCCCAAACAAAAGCTATGCCCATGACCCCAACCCCAACCAAACACTATTCCCATGTCCCCAACCACAACCAAATGCTATGCACCATGACCTCCACCGACCAACTAAATGCTATGCCCCATGACCTCCACCCCCAACCAAATGCTAGGCACCATGACCTCCACCCCAACCAACTGCTATGCCCCATGACCTCCACCCCCCAACCAAAAGCTATGCCCCGTAATCCCCAACCCAACCAAACACTATGCTCCATGACCCACACTTGCCAACAAAAGCTATGCCCCATGAACCCCACCCCAACCAAAAACTATTCCCCATGACCCCCACCCCAACAAAATGCTATGCCCGATGATCTCCACCCCAACCAAAAGCCATGACTGATAGCCCCCACCCCCAACCAAATGCTATGGCCCATGACCTGCACCCCCAACCAAATGCTATGCCACATGGTCCCCACCCCCAAGCAAACACTATGCCCCATGACCCCAACCCCCAACCAAACACTATGCCCCAGGAACCCTATCCCCAGCCAAACACCATCTCAATGACCCCTCAACTAAAAGCTTTGCCCCATGGCCCCCAACCAAACACTATGCACCATGATCCCTACCCCCAACCAAACACCATCCCCATGAACGCCAACCCCAACCAAAAGCTTTGCCCCATGTCCCCACCCCAACCAAACTTTATGCCCCATGACTCCTACACCCAAATCAAAAGCCATCCTCATACCCACATCCCCCAACAAAACACCATCCCCATGCCTCCTCACCCTCAACAAAATGCCATACCCATGCCCTCTCACCCAAACGCCCCCCCCATACAAGAATGCACTTACCTGGGGGAGTGGCTAGGCTGGCAGGAGGACAGGCAAAAGAGGAAGGCAGGTGAGCAGACGAGCTCACAGGTGGCAGGCAAGCTGGCCAGCTTCTGAGCTGGTGCGTGGATGTGCAGCCCTCTTCCCGCCTTGTACTTCCAGCTTGCATAGCAATGCTGAAATATCTTCTGGCAACACACCTGAATAGCCACCCCAGCCACTGTGGGAACCCTCCATTAGTGCAGAACATGCACTGCATGGATTGCAAGAGCTACATAGTGAATACACTGAAACAATATAGGGTCGGGTTTCTTCCTGGCCCGGGAAACAAAGACTTTCCTAATGGAGGGTGGACATTGTTGCTAGCGGGCTGCCCTCCAGTAGAGACGTCTTTATCATTGGTGGGGTGCAAAAATCGGCATGCCAGGCCGCTCTTAGGCCGACAGCCCAGATGTTGTGCACCATGTTCTAGGATGTCCGGTCACGTAACACAAATAATTTTGCTTACATACACTGTCTCTTATCAGGTAAATTCAACTCATCAATTATGTTCACTTCACTATGAAATGGGGCTGTGCCAATCACCTTTCCAAGTACTTGGATATTGTTTTCCTGTCGGCCAAGTCCAGTCCTGAGCTCTTTGGCCTGCAGGATACCACTATATAAATGTAGCAAAAGTATCACTCAGAAAAGAAACTTGCAAAGGCTCCCAGTAAATATCTCAGTTGTGTCTAAAAAGGAGTCTGTCTAAAGATAGCTTTCCACATGTAAAAACACATTTGCCTCTCTGAAACTTGCTCAACCACCATGTAAGTGTATGCAGTGCCCAACAGCACAACTGTACATCGACCCCAAACCAGTACCATTTCTGCCTCATGAGAAAGCTGGCTTCATGATTAACTAGACAGCTTAATGTGCATATATTGCTTCCTCACAGTCCAGGTCACTTTCATCGGCTAACTTAAATATCTATGCATTTTGAATGCATCCTTGCCACTATATCCTTCGGAGGGGGGCATTTCTCAGTTCGATAATGCAAGTACGGATATGCCATTCTGACATTCCATCCATCTATTTTGTATTTGTGGCCTTGCTCATTGTTGATTGCGGGACACAATTGCTTTTTTTTTATTTTTATTGAATATTTGTATGACATGGTGGATATCCTGTGTCTGTGCAAAGCAAGTAGTTGTGTAGAATGAATGAAATGCAGTTCAATAGATTATATGTTGCATAGTTTACATGTTCATATATTTGGCTATTCCATGTTCATCAATTACCTGTGCACATAACCACATATTTCTCAAATAGCCATGTCCCTCGAAAAGGCTAAATGCACGTTGCTCCAGTGTCATCAGATATAGAGAAGAATTGTTTGTCAGGCTTTGCTTAGCTTGTGGCTGCCAGGTCAGTTGCATGAATGAGAACATGATGTATTCACATAGTATTTTCTTCCACAGGCTGTGCAACGTCTTTTAGAATGAATAACATTACAAAGGAGAGATGACAACAGCATACAGCAGCTCTTCCTCGTCAAAGTCCCCCAGTACCTCCACCCCACTCTTCTTTCTCACACTCCTGAACTACCCCCTTCACTCTTCCTCATCACAGACACCAAATACCACACCTCACTCTTCCTCATCAGTCTCCCAATATACCTGCCTCACTTTCCTCATCACAGTACCCCAATAGTAATCACTACGATTACCCCCACATCCCTCTGCCCTGTCCCAGCACACCATTAGTAATCCATTCTTATCTAGTGGACACAAAAAAGATGAAATACTTGATAAACCCCACGTTGTGTAGTTGATGAACTGACATTGATAAATAAAAAAATGACACAACAGTTACATCATCAGATAAAAAGGCAGCATTACATGTGATGGGAGGTCTAGTATAAGAAAACACTTGACATTTGTGAAAAGAACTTTATTTAAGGAACAGTTAAGGTGAATACATTTAGTGCAACAACACCCTTGAAAGGCACTATAATGTATGGTTAGATCTAGGAATACAAAATATAGAATTAATGGAATTCTTTACTACTAGCCTCTCCCGGCTTAACATATGTGGTGCAGTATAACTTAAAGGTCAATGTCTGTTGGTAATTCATAGGGCCACTTCTGTATCCCTTCTTAAATATCAGGATCACCACAGATCGCTTGCAGGAAGGAGGTGTTGGTTCCTGTAACTTATCAATGGTCACCACCAATCACTTCCAGGAAGGGATGTAGGTCCCTGTGACTTATTAATGATCATTGAAAAAACGAAACATATAGGTAACTGCCTTCTTTTGAATTTCAAAGGCATATTTTTATCAGATGAAATGAGAGCTATGCGTGGTATATGCCAGTATCTGAGTTCCATCGATTATACTGGCCTCTATGATGTGTCTATGTAGATGTGTAATTGTCTACCCTGTTACATTGCAGAGTCCCCATGATGTTATAAGTTTGCTTAATAGCATAATTACCTACTTTAAGTTTTAACTTGTGAGAGGGCATTGGTCCTACAGCGTTTCCCTCTTTAGAGACTGAAACGTTGAGCTGGCAAATGACTGTTCATTGACACTGGAATGACTGTGCCCTGTGTGAAGACAAGTGGGGTTGGAAAGAAGGAACTTGAAATTATTCTGAATGTTTCCGATAGTGGAATGTGAAGGTGACCGCGTAGAACTGTGCTCATTCTGTTTGTTAAAATGATAGCTGTTGTTGAATTGGAAGCGCACAAATAAGTGGACTTTGCCATTTGGACAGCAGAGGGCAACCTAACACTGACAAATTGCATCGGCTGGGTAAGGAAAAAGACCTACGTGTTTTATATATATAGAAACTTAACAGATAATTTTGGAGGTTTGGGAAACTGAAAAGTGGTGAAGTGGTGAATGTATCATTCAACAGAAAATTACTTCTGCTGGCCAAAATACCAAAAGACACTGGGTGAGCATGAAACCATTTGTGACTACTTGCTTAGTTACAGAATCATGTTGCTAGAATGGAGTAAACATACAAAAAAATAATTTTCAGATAGTGGTACATAAAAGAATAAATGAGTATGCTGTCCTGAAGAAGCTTAAACCTAAAATGGGTAGAGTAATGACTTTATATTACCATCAATGACAATGAGCCAATCAGAATAATTATATTTGTTCTATAATAAATCTAGGGCAATTGGTATGCTTCAATATGTTTATGTTAATATGTATTTGAAATTATTTGTATCAGATGTACTTGGTTATTTGTAAACATTGGACATGTATCATCAAATTTTACAAATATAGAAAAATATAATTATGACCGAAACCATGAAGTGTCTCTTGACAAATGTATTTTAAAGAACTGTGTAGAGTTTGAAGGATGTTGATGTATACATAGGTGACATAACTATTCCTTGGAAAAGTGCAGTATTCATTTTACGGTGGTTTCTAGTAGATGTATCAGGAGCCCGAACAGCAAATGGCACACCTCTGCTGTAACAAATAAGTAGTGCCCATGTGTCTTCCTGCTAGGAATGTGAAATTATGCATCTTCTATATCTATCAATGTCAGAAATGCTGGTGCATTATCCTGGGAATTGACTATAAAGTCTCCAGCTTGCAGGGATTGACTTGATACATATATTGTCTTTCTTAAGGCCTGTGATACCCACATGTTTTGTTGCTAAAAACAGAACAGTGAACCAAACTGTGTACTTTATTGCCTTTTGTATCTGAACAGAGAAATGTTTTATTAGGAGCTTATTAGTCCCTGCCTGAGCCATACAATCAAAATAGGTTTTAAGTCTTGAGGCAGAACATTTGAAACACAGGCATCTAAAACAGATGTATACTGTAAATGCTGTAATTAAAATGTTTTCCTTCACACTGGGAGGTCTGACTTTGGGCAAGGAGGAACCATCACTTGAATATTTTAAGATTTTGCACTGCTGAACATTGCACAAACTCTAGAAGGAAATCTACTACAATCCCCACAAATTATATAATGGACGGAACCTCTAGGTGTGGCAAGTGCTTGACATAAGGGATAACATATATAAAGATCTATTGTTGGGGCTTGTGTCTCAGGACTTATATGACTATACATCTGTGACTCCTTAGCCGCCAGTTTTAAAAGCCTTCCCAACTAAGAGTCGAATAACCTACTACCTAAAACTTGCAGCAAGAGGAGAATAGCCCCTGGTAACCTGCCCTGAAAACATTTACCCAGAAGTGTTTCCTGGCCCCCACATCTTAGATGGGTTCCGGAACTGTATCCTTGATAATACCGAAGAAATGTCTGAGCGGACATCAATTGTTTACCTTGTTATCAAGCAATCAGATGCTTCATTCTGGGCATACCTCAATTCCTAGAAATGTTCTAATATAAACATGAGGCCAATGCAAAATTCATATCAGCAGAGATTCAACAATGAGACACAACATCTGTGTTTTCAAGTTCAATTTCCACTTTTTCATCAGTATTTTTTGAAGGTCAAGCATCTTCAGAGGAAGCAGCTCTGACACTGATGAAACCTTGTATGAGTGGATATGCTTTGAGTGCAGCAGGAGTGTGCTCCTTAAAGCTCATCAGTGATACAACATAAGCAAGTTCCTCAGCTAAGCAACTCTGCTAGGGTCCTTACACTCCTCGTGAAGAATGTTTCAGGTGCTTTCTAAGACTGGAATGACATTAACAGAAAAATGCTCATAGTATCTATAATTATCTTTTGATATGGACGATCTTGTGACAAGCAGTACATGATGTCTCTACTACTATCACAGACCTCCTCCACAATCGCCCCCTTTAAGTCTTTCCACAAGGATACCTATTCAACTGCAGCTATCTAGTGAGAAGTGAGAGGAGAGGGAATGTAGCCTCTATAGCAGAGTAAATAGGTTTATCATCCCTGCCAGCTACTCAGCTGATATTAGTTAGAGCATGGGCTTTATCATATCTCTACACACAAGGTTCCTAGTGCAGTGTTCACATTGATATACTGTTAGAGCTCTCCTTCGTACAAATGCGCCAAATGTAAGTCAGATGGTATCTCCAAACTTAAGATTTATTGGTGAATGCCCTTAATGGTAACACGTGTTTCGGCAACACAAAAAAGTGCCTTTTCAAACCAGGGCTATTACATGTATTGACAAATTTGACATAATACATTGTCAATTACACAGACAATAGTCAACAATATATAATAAAGATTAGGCATAGATTTCCAGATTGTGCCGACACAATTAAAGTACATGTCTTCATCCTGATTGACCCTGTATGCGGAATCACCATCTGGCCAAGGTGTAGAAGCTGTGACATTTTTTGATTTGTATTAATTAATGTAATTCCATCTCTGAAAGGGAAATCTGCTGATCAGATCCCAATTTAATGGGCTGCATTCCAAAAGCATTGTGAGTACATATGCCCTGACACATCAGTATCCTGATCTGCAGTGCCTGCTCTACCAGTGGCACAGAGCAGGCTCTGCGGTCACAGGTGCCCATTTTACAGCTGCGGTCACAGCCACGTCTCTGCTGCACAGAGGCTACATTTAAGAAAGGCCCCCTTGTATCAAATCCCAATAATAATAATAATAATAATAATAATAATAATAATAATAATAATAATAATAATAGTTCATTTTTTATATAGCGCTTTAATCTAGTCGCTTTACATAGGACATATGTACATACATTACTTTTATAATTATGAGTTTACTCTCCTTATGACATATACATATTGATATATAAGCCATACTTGAGTTATGGTACTGTAAATGATATTTCTCATAATTATTACAGCCACAACCATTTGATATTGCACATGTATCAGCCCTTGAGCACAGATCAACTGTGAAAGAATGATGTGTATTCTGCAGCCTTGGAGATTAGCATTCTTTGTTCCTTTGTAAGGGCAGGTAACGCTCTCCCCAGAAGAAGCTGTACTGGGAACAGGAATCAAAGGACACACATATTTACAATAGGGGTAGCCTCACATCAGAGTGCTGCATATCTAAAGGCATTTGATTCTATTGCGAAGGGAGGGGTGGGGTAAGTGTAGATAGAGTAAACCCTTTAAAGCAGAAGGAAGGTTCCACCATCTTGTTTCTCTCTGTCTCTGTATTTCCTTCTTGTCCCCTCCACTTCCTTTTTGCAAAAAGCACTTTATGTGTGATGTCAGGGGCAAAGCCCACTTTTCCTAAGGATATGAATTGGACCCTTTAAGTTGGCTTGCTTTAGTTCAATCAAGTGTGGGCTTTTAGACTTTAAAAGAAGTGGTCTCCCACTCCTTCTTTGATTGACCTTTGGACAAGCACTTAAGAAAGTGTCTCTTTTGTTTCTATTTCTATTATATTATTATGTTTTCATTTAGTGAAACTATTATTTGGAGAGGCGATTGTGGAATTGTTTGGAATAGTTAATTTGATACGTTTGGTAGAAAACAGTGTTTTGCAGCACAATACAATGCTATCTGGAAGCAGGAGTTCTGGGGCATTGGTATTGTAAGTTGAAATTGTTGTTGCTATTTGTTCTTGCTATGATAGACAGTGTAAAGCACCGGAATTGTAATGATGCAACTGTTGCTGTGGATACTTAATAAACTTAAATTGTAAAAAAAGAGAAGTATTCATTGCATCTCTTTTGGGAGAGTTAGTTTTACCAAAGCCGTCTGCCAGGGAGGTGAAGACTGAGTGTCCAAGACAGAGGGAAGGTTAACAGCTGCTGGGATAAGATCTGCCTGTCTCTGCAAATTCCTGAAATTGAGATGTACCAATTTTGTCTAGGATCTTCAACAAGAAGATGCAGTTACTAATTGGCCTTAGATTACCAGCATCCATAGGGCCCAGGCCTGATTTCTTCAACAAAGGGGTAACTGTGACCACCTCAATGTCTTCCAGCACTTGTTTGAGATGAAACGATGCATTGACTAGTCTAAGAAGAAAAGGGACAAAAATCTCTTTATTAACGAGAATAGGTTTCTGTGGATTCACATTTTCTAGACAGGAGGAAGGTTGCATTGTAGACAAAGGTTTGACCATATCAGGGATCGTGACAGAATGAAAATCAAAGCACTGACCTGAGGGGATTCCCTGATAATAGGGGGGTCAGGCTTATATGTTGACAAAAAAGTATTGATCCTAGCACAAGCTTTCAAGATCTTAGTTTCACAGACAAGCTGAATTATGGTACAACCTTGACCAGTAGGGATGAAAGTTGTCAGCATAGCTTTTGGAGACTTCATATGATTAAGGACCTCACAATGTTTTTTGGAGTTGTTATTCACCTCCTCTGTCTGCTTATTAACAATAATGGTTCTTAGTTTCCAGAATAGCGACTCGGTAGACCTTCTCAAGTGCCTTACAATTATTCTTAGTGTCATCAGTAGGGTCTTTTAGCCACCTGGCCTCTGCCTTTCATTTATCTTTTTTCATTAAGCAAAGTTTTTGAGAGAACCATTTTTGGTGACCAGGAATCTCTCTAATCATTTTGGACTTAAGCTGGGCCACTCTGTCCAGCATATGAGCCATAACAGAGTTGAAGATTGTAACCAAATTACCTGGGCAATCTGAATCGTTAGAGGAAAGCATGGCCTGATCAAAGCAAGTCTGCAGTTCCATTGAGAAAACTTTATTACGGTTTTGGTTAGACACTTTTGTCAAAGGATATTTGACTTTACGGGGAAGATCATGCAACTGAATCTGAGAGACAATGTCATAATGATCGGACCATATACATGGAGTGGTGCTGATAATATGCACATCAAGATTTTTTGCAACAATACTATCAAGAGTATTGCCTTTAGCTGTGGTGGGATCGCTATTGGCCACAAAAAAGTCTATTTTATTTAAGGCCGTAACAAGTGTGGAAGCCTCTTTACCAGACTTGTGATTTGACCAACGATTAAAGTCACCAACTAGTAAGGTGGAACGGTTTGGGCCATTTAAGTGTCCTAAAGCTGCTAGTAGATCATCATTGAATCTAGGCATATCAACAGGGGGTCGAAAGATTAGGATAAAGTTCACACAGCTACACGGCTTGGGAGTCATGTTTTTTTTTAAACTTTCGTTTTTATTTGCATTTTTATATGACAAACAACAATGAAAAAACTGAACGACCCTTCCCCCCCCCTCCCTTAGTAGCCCGCCCGGACCCCTCCCCCCTCCCCTGTGTCTGTTCCGGTGATTTGTCTTTGGGAGACTCCATATGTGTCTCCGTCTCTTGAGCCTCGAGGTCGATGCGTTTTGTGACTGCTTCTTTGGTTGGCTTAATGCCTCCGTTCCCCAGGTCGTGGGGACCCAGTCTTTATTGTTCTGTCCTGTTGGGCTTAGCCCATCCTCTTCTGGAGAGGAACCTTCCCTATTGATCAGTGGACATCCCATCCCCAGGACTGCTGCACCCCATACCAGTCTGTAAGAAATGAGCTGGTGTCATTATTGACCCTGGCGGTTAATTTGTCCATCATAAACATGTTTTTCACTTTTTTTAGCCAGTCCTCCTTGGAAGGGGGTTCGGGACTCTTCCATTTCTGGGCCAGGGCTACCCTGCCTGCTCTCAGCATGGTTTCCCACATGCGTGGGTATCGGTAGAGCTCTGTGTCTTCCGGGGGAGGCCTAGTAACATCGTTAAGGGGTTTAGCAGCAGACTACCCTCTGTTACTTCCTCAATCCAGCCCCTCACCGACTCCCAGTAGGACTGTACTTTAGGGCAGTGCCACCACATGTGGCTTCTGGATCCCGTCTGGCCGCAACCCCTCGGGCACCTCGGAGACACCCCGGAGAACATTTTGGACAGTTTTACTGGGTCTCTGTGCCACCCCTGAATTATCTTAAAGTTGTGCTCCATGTCCGCGGTGAACAGGTTCCCATGGAATGCTATCTTGAATATTTTGGCCCAGGCGTCCTCAGAGATCTCTTCGCCCGCCAAGTCGTCCCAGAACAGGCGGAAGCTCCTTCTTCCTTTGAGATTGTAGGTGTTCAACAATTTATATATGCTGGACACTGCCCCCTTCCTGGATGTCGCCGAGTCAAGCAGCCTCTCAAAAGGGGTCAGCAGCCTACTCAGGTTTGTGCCCCAAGCTTTGGCGCAGAGGATGCCCTTCAGGCGGAGGTACTCGAAGATGGAGAGTGAGCCTTGACCGAGGGCAGCTTTCAAATCCTCATAAGGCAGAAATTCGCCTTCCTTGAACATCTGCCCCGCCCACTCCAGGCCCCCGTCCGACCAAGTCTGTGTGTTCCTGAACCCCCGCCCTCCTAGGTTGATAGGGTGGCCCCAAAGAGAGGACAATGGAGACGGCCACGTAGTCAGATGGGCGGTGCTGGGGCCCTCTTTCCAAATGTCCCAGAGGACTCCCAGGGTCGGGTGCGTTCGTAAGCGTTTCGGGATCGTCTTGCGTGGGGCCCATATGAGGTCTCTGACCTTTAGGGGGTGAGCGTCCATATCCTCTAAGTAGGACCAATACGTTCCCAGTTCCTCCTTCACGTGCTCCATGAGGACGCGTAATTGGGCCGCGCAGAAGTATAGGTGGAAATCCGGTAGCCCAAATCCCCCCTCCTCCCTTGGCAAGGTCAGCGTATCCCTTCTGGTTCTCGGGGTTTTCCCTTGCCATACAAAGTCTCGCACCCCGTTCTGTAGGTCTCTGAAGCTCTGTGCTGGGATTCTAGTCGGGAGGGCTGTAAAGAGGTACAGAAGCCGAGGGAGTACGTTCATTTTGATAGCGGTCATTCGGCCGTACCAAGAGAGAATCATCTTCCCCCACCTCCTCAGGTCTGAAGTGATCACCGCAATCATGGGGTTATAGTTGGCTGCTCCCAGTTCCTCTAAGTCCCTGGTGAGGAGTACCCCCAGATATTTTATGGCTACCTTACCCACCTTAATCCCGTGAAACCTAACCTCGGGGTCTAGTACTGGGTCTAATGTTCTCATTGGGAGCATTACTGATTTCCCCGTGTTAATTTTTAGGCCAGAAAAGCGACCGAACTTAGAGATCAGTGCAAGGAGGGGGGGGAGTGAGGAGCTCGGGTCCACCAGGTAGGCCAGGACATCGTCCGCAAACAGGGAGAGCTTAAATTCCACTTCACCCCTTTTGATACCCCTGATTTCTGGGCTGGCTCTGATCGCTATTGCCAACGCCTCCATCGTGAGGACGTATATCAGAGGAGAGAGTGGGCATCCCTGTCTTGTCCCGCGGGAGAGGGGGAATGGTTCAGACAACATCCCGTTCACCTGGACCCTTGCCGTTGGGGCACGATAGAGCGCGGTTATCCAGAGCATAATGTGAGGACCAAAGCCCATCCTCCGGAGGAGGAGTTCCATATAGCGCCACTCCACCCTGTCAAAGGCCTTCTCCGAGTCCAAATCCGATGTTTGGGCGAAGTGGAAGAGGTCTATTGTTTTACGGATGTTATCTGACCCCTGCCTTCCTTTAATAAAGCCCACCTGGTCCCCGTGTACTAGTTTCGGCATTATACCTTCCATCCTCCTCCCCACCACCTTGGCCAAGATCTTGACGTTGATGTTTAATAGTGATATGGGGCGATAGGAAGAGCAATCCGCTGGGTCCCTTCCCTCTTTGGGCAGGACCGCTATAATAGCTCCCATCATGGATTCTGGGAGGATGTCCCCCTCTAGCACCGCGTTGAAGACCCTTGCAAGATAAGGGACCAGCGTGGAGCGAAATTTCTTGTAAAAGAGGACGGAGAAGCCGTCCTCCCCCGGGGTAGTGCCCACCTTCATCCCACTAATCACTTTGTCCACCTCATCCTCGGTTATCGGGTCCTCCAACCCCTCGGACATTTCCCCAGAGAGGGCCGGGATCTGTATGGAATTAAGGAAGTTTTCTATCTGGATGTCGTCCCCTTCGTATTCGGAAGAATAGAGGGTTCTATAGTATTGCCGGAAGGCCTCTCCTATGTGGGGAGCGTCACCTCCCATGAGTCCCTGGGTGTCCCTCACCTCCTTCACCCTCCTGCTTTTCTGCACCTCTCTTAACTTCCAGGCGAGAATCCTGTCTGCCTTGTCCCCCTTCTCATAATATCTTTGCTTGACCATTTGAAGACTCCTCTCTGTTTTGTGTAGGAGGAGGTTCTTCAGTTGGAGCTTATAGTCTGCCAGTGCTGCCACCCGGTCGCGGTCTATGGAACGGGTCGGGGATCCCTTCGGTTGGAGACGGGCTATCTTTTCTCGTAGGGCTTTCTCTTGGGCCATTCTCTCCCTCTTCTTTAGGGCACCTATTTTTATAAGGGTACCTCTTAGGGTTGCCTTGAAGGCGTCCCAGAGCGTGTGCGTGGTCACCTCCCCGTTGTCATTAAGCTCGAAGAACTCCGTTATGGAGTCTAAGACCTCCTGGGCAATGACCTCATCTTTTAGCAGGGCGTCATTGCATTTCCAGCGCCCTCTGCTTTCCCTGTTCCAGCCCATCGTGATGGTAATGCGGACCATGTCATGGTCGGACCAGGGGACTGGGTCTATCCCAAAGCCTGATACAAACGGGTGGAGGTTGTCGTCTGTTAGGAGGTAATCTATCCTGGAAAATGAGTTATGTATGGCTGAGTGGTAAGTGAAGGAGGGGATACCTGTCCTAGGGGTCGGGATAGTGTCCATCAGGCCCAGATCCTCATTTACTCTCCGGAAGCTCTGCGCCATGGCCTCTTCTATGGGCCTGGGGTTGAGGGGACCCGTCCGCTTCCTGTCCACGGTGGGATCCAGGACCATGTTGAAGTCACCTCCCACCACTAATGGGCCCTGCGTGAATAGCCTGAGCTTGTCCCGGGTTTCCTCCCAGAATTGGGCCTGGTTTTCGTTCGGGCCGTACACCACCGCCAGGGTGATGGGGGCCCCCTGCAGGGCGCCCCGAAGCAGCAGGTAACGGCCTTCAGGATCCTTCAGGATCGCCTCCTTCACGAACCCTACATTCCTTCCTATTAATATGGCCACCCCCCTCTTCTTTGTCCTATGGGACGCGTGGTAGACCTCCTCAATTCCACCCCCCCGCAGCCCGGGCTCCTTTCCCCTGGCCCAGTGAGTCTCCTGGACAAACAGTAAGTCCAGTTTCGCCCGCCTAAACTCTCTGCAAATCAGAGATCTTTTCGTGGGTGTGTTCAGCCCCCTCACGTTCAGGGTGCCCACTCCCAGGGCCGGGTGGCTGTCAGCCATAGTCAATGTTTCCTGCCATTCTGGTCAGCAACTTCGCATCTGTGCTCTCTTTTCGCTCCCCTTGATTCACCGGTTGGACACTAATGAAATGAACCCCCAACTGCCCCTCTAACCCTCTCCCCAACAAACTAACCCCAACTTGGTCATATCCCCCCACCCCCTCCCCAGGCGTCCAGCCAGCTAGTTCCGCCATTACTGGCTTTTTGGCCGGACCACCAGCCTGCCCCTCTCGGCCAGGCACTTGTTGCAAAATCCTCTGCGTGTGAGCCCCCCCCCCCGATTCCATTCTCGTGGTAACCCCCTTTTTTGTACTTGCTTTTCCGCCTGATTCTGGTGCCGTTCTTGCCTTTCGGCGGTCTCCGGGTTACATCCTTGTGGTTAGTCCGCTAACTCCGGTCATCCCGGGAGACCAGTCTTTCGCACCAGTGCTGGTTGGGACCCCTTGGTGATCATCCCTCCGAGTCATTACGGTCTGCCTCTTTCACTGGTGAGGGTGTGTTCATTTTTCTAAATTTCCGTGCTCCAGATTTCTTCCTCCTTACGCTCGCCGGACCCGAGCCACTTGCTCCGCTAGCCGCCGGTCCTAATGGCTCCCTGCGGGGGGGCGGGTCCACCACATAGTCCTGGATGGCCCCTTTGATGTCCTCCTCAGTGGTCAGCGTCGTCCTTTGGCCCTGATATTCAAAGGTCAGGGAGAAGGGGAAGCCCCATCTATATCGTACTCCCTTGTCCTGCAGCAGCTGTGTGAGGGGGCGGCACATTCTGCGTTTGGAGAGTGTGTATGCAGAGAGGTCCTGAAAAATGGAGACCTGTGAGTTATTATACGTTATCGCTTGGGTTCTCCTGGCTGCTTCCAGCACCCGTGTTTTCTCTAGGTAGTAGTGGAACCGGACCAGGATTGAGCGGGGACCCCCCGCTCGTCCTCCTGCCCTGTGTACTCGGTCAAATGTGAGTTCAGTGGTCATCTCTTCTTCGAAGAGGAGGGTGATGATACTCCGCACCACTCTGGTTAGCTCTCTCTCCGTTTCCCCCTCTGCCTCCGGAACCCCGAAAAACCTGAGATTGTTTCTTCGTTCCCTGTTCTCGAAATCGTCCATTTGTCTGGATCTCTCCTCCTCCTTCTTCTCCAGGGCTGTCAGCCTCATGTTGGTCTCTATCTCCAGGGTTGTTGAGGAGGATTGGTTGGATTCAACCTGTAGGAGTCTGTCCTCCACTTTGTCAACCCGTCGGTCCATCTTCTCGAACTTCTGGGCTATGTCGGAGCGCATGTCTCTAATTTCTTGCAATATGGATGCAAAGCCCCTCTCCATTGCCTCTGTTGCAGGGGTAACTGCCTCTAAGTGGGCCATCTCCCAGACCCGGGCCGGGTCTGTTCCTTGTGGGCTTGGGTCCCGGTAGCGGTATTTCTGTAGGTTCTTTTGCCAGTCCATTCAGTCTCCCTCTAAGCGCTCCGTTGGTTGTATTTGGGCTGGGGGGGAGTTCCTAGTGGGTCACTTCGCGGGACCACCTGAAGTAGTGGGGGGGCGGGCACACGCCCCACCTGTCTCGGGTGGGGGCCTCACACCCGGTGACCGCCAGGCCTTGTGTGTCCTGCTTGGGCCCGTAGCCTTTCTCCGGTGGTGGGGTTGGGGGGCCGAGGGGGTTGGGCGCTTCCTTCCCCTCTCTTCTGCTTCTGCTGTACCCGGGGGACCCCTCCGGGCGGGCACACGCCCCGCTGTTCCCCAGCGGGGGCCACTCACTTTTGAGCCGACTTAGTCCCCAGTGTCTTCCTCGCCGCGGGTGGGGTTCCCGCTTGTGTTGTTGGTCGCGGAGACGCCTTCCCCTCTGACTGTGGCTCGCTGTGGGGGTGGGGAGTGGGGAGGCCAATGTCCGCCCCGCTGGCCGCAGGCTGGCCCCCGGGGCTCTCACCTCTTCGTGGCCTATTCGGGCCGGTGCTCCTCTCCCTCTCCGCTCCCGCTCCACTCCCCGGGTCGAGCGCGTCACCGCCTTCTTCGTCTGCGGTCTTCACCCCCGGGTGGGTCCCCCCAGCTTTCGCTCTTCGTTGGCGCCGCGGGGGATGGGTGGTCACCGCGGCGTCGGGGATCGGCCCGCCCCTGCTTGTCTCCAGTGCGATGGGCCTCGGCTCCGGCTTCCGGCTGCGCGCCGCCTGGGCCCTCTGTCGCACCTCTGCTGTTGGTCCTGTGGCCTTGAGTTCGCGGCCCTGGATCTCAGCTTTTCCTGGGTCTTTCGGCCCCGCTGTTTCGCTCCGTGGGGGCGCCGGGGGTTCTCCCCGCTCAGCGGCCTGTTCTTTCGCCTCGGGGGAGTCTAAGGGGGGGCTCAATCCCGATTCTGACCCGACCGGTGGCGGAGCGCGGAAATCAGGCAGCCATTGCCTGTGCGCCCCCTGGTGGCCCTCTTGGGAGTCATGTTTAAATGAAGAATTTTGCACTTTTGACAAGAGCTAAGAGACTGGAAACATTTTAGATGTTTTTTTTTTAGAAATAATTTCCACACCCCTGCCATGTCGAAGAGCACGATTCTGGCAGGTAATGGTGTATCCATCTGGAGTTGCATGCAAGCTTATAGGGACACTGGTATCTGTAATCCAGGTCTCAGTTGGGAAAATCATATCTAAATCTGACTATGAGATATAATCATTGACGTCAATGGCATGCTTATTAAGTGACCTGACATTCAGTAAGGCACTTCTTAGGGTCTGTCATTGGGTGGTGCCCAAAGGTTCAGCCCAAACTTCATTTTTTGGAGATTGATATTGGAAATAGGGAAGAGTCTGAGGAGGCTTTTTAGGTTCCCCGCTAAGACCTGAAAGTAAGATTGCAGGTGCAGAAAGAGAATCACCAGTTGACTGTCAAACCCTGTTGTCTCATGAAGGTAAACAGCAAGTTGCCAAAGAGGGGAGGCGATATATCCACATGGCAAAAGCTACTATATGAAGTGAAGGAAAGGAAGTCTGCATCAGTTTTAGCATCTGCACTGGAAGTCAAAATCTCTGGAGTAGCTTCGAAATTAAAAAATCTAACCCCTGGGACAGGCTGGGTGTAACCTTCCTTGGTCAATGGGCACAGTGAATCTAGCTCAAATAAACGAGATGGACTCGTTTCTGGCACGAGAGTCGAAGGAGTATCAACTTTTGTGGTTACATATTTTTGTACTAAGGCCAATCTTCTATCGTTTTGTGCTAGCTGGATTTAAGTTGTGTGGGAAGGCCATGCTGAAACAAAGTAACCAGATAACAGACTTAGTTGAAATAAGTAAATATGGAGATACGCAACCTGCTTACTTAGTACATTCATAGACCTCAGGACGGACTCAAAAGAATGTTGCCACTGTTCCACGGTCCGGTGCAGATCGGTGAAGACTGGCTTGACACAGAAGTGCCTGACATTTCCAGAAATAGAAAGGCAGGCACGCTGCTAAATGTAGTCAAATGAGCTGGAGCCTTATGCCCAACAGGTACAGAGAGTGCTTTTTCTCTCAGAAGATTTACCAACAAGTAAGGCAGAAGGGCTTCACACAAAATCACACTCCCACACACAATTCAAAGTATCCAAAGCAATCACATATCAAGAACAGGAGCAATGTGCTTACACAAACAGGCAAGATGATCGTACAACAGGAACTGCACACCAGAGCATCACGCCCAATGCTTTAAACCGTCTCTGACTCCCGAATCAAACCATCGGAACGTCACTCGGCTTCTTCTGAACCTTACAGCTAACCATATGGTTATACCCTCCCTATTTCAGGGTGCACTCAGATCTGCCAATAACATGAACCTTCCGCCTTCTCTGATTAGAAGAACTCCACCTCAATCCAACCAAATTTGTCCTACTAGTGTACGAAACCTCAGATTAGGCTCCTGACTCACTAAATTCTCATCATCAACAGGCCAACATATGCAACAATCAGATTCCCATTAAACCACAAATAAGGAATACTAAACTCACACCAACTGCAGAGTACAGCGCTCCATCCCCAGTCAAGATTCTAGATAAGAAACCACACAAAATTAAAGGAGCACTGATCAATGCAAGATCTTTAGTGGCCCATGCCATAGACATTGCAGATATTATCTCAGTCAAACAGTTAGACTTCTTAGCCATCACAGAGACCTGGCTTCATCCAGCAGCTGGCCCGGCCCTATCATTAGCTGTCCCTGAGAACTACACTATCCTCAGGGTAGATAGAGGAATCTCTAGAGGTGTGGGCATCACTTCATCAACAAATCTAACTTGGGTGTGAGGGCCATGCAACAATTATGCAATGAAAAAAGAAACACAGAAGCTCAATGGAGAAATAATCCTTCTGAACTGAATAAATTCAGACAGATATAAAAAGGAAATCATCCGAACAAAAAAAGTCACCTTTATTGAAAGAATTGAAAAAGTGAACTCCAGTACAAGGGAACTATTCTCTATCCTAAAAGAATTATAATCTCCTGTCATCCCCATCGATACGTACATCAAAAAGCAAATGTGGTGCACTAACATACAAAATGCCCTCTGTAACAAAATAGCTGTGCTTCAAGAGAAAATCATAGCCAAAATAAAACTTTCTCCATAAGAATATACTAGTGGCACAAGAAACTATACTTCAGGAAGCCGCCAACAAAGCAGCTAAACCGAATATTCAGTGTAATGTCAAACCTATCTCTATAATAGAAGCGGAAAAGATCATCACATCTCTTAAACACTCTAGATGCCTAGGGGACTCTATCCCAGCACCTATATTTAAAGAAGCTGCTAGGGACCTAGCTGCTTTCATTACTACACTAATCAATTGTCATTCGAGTCTTGCTGAGTTCCGAGAAATTTTACAGACGCATAGGTTCTAATTCTTCTAAAAAAGGCTAACCTAGACCCAAGTGTACCCACAAACTATAGGCTAGTAACAAAAGTACAGTTTCTCGTAAAAATACTAGATAAGGCGGCTTACCTTCAGATTCAATTCTATCTGGAGGCTAACAACTTACTAGGTACCTGTCAATCGGGCTTTAGACCGAGACATGGGACAGAGACTTCCCTCATCAACCTAAAGAACCAAATGGATAAATGGAAGGACAAAGGAGAAGCCTCCATTCTCCTCCTACTAGACTTATTGGCTGTGTTTGATTCGGTTGACAATAAAGTCTTGTGCAACCACCTCAAATCTGCTGCCCATTTCTCAAAGAAGGCCACCACTTGGATAAAATCATTTCTACATAACCGTTCCATGAGAGTCTTCTCTTCTACCTCTGCAGTGGACCCAGTACCTATCACATGTGGAGTGCCGCAGGGATCCTGCGTATCTCCAACTATGTATAACATATTTACCAAGCCCCTATTTGACATACTTAATATGCTGGGTGTCTCATATACCAACTATGCTGACGACACCCAGATTCTTATTCCTATCCAAGGAGATTATGGCACAGATGTAGTTGTGATCAACAAAATCTACTTGATCATACAAACCTGGATGGCCACACACCACCTTTGCCTAAATGATGATAAGACGGAGCTCTTACTCATTGGTTCAACCAACAGACTGAACAAACTCTCCCACCAATAAAACTCCTTCATCATCGATGGACTAAATATAAAAGTTTCAAGGAGGTAAAAACCTTAGGATTTTATCTGGACTCAACTCCGAACCTCAGTAATCAAGTCAGCGGCACAGCCTCCACCACCAGTTGCACATGTAAACTGATCTACGCATGTAAACCGTTCCTCTCCATTGGAAGTTGTACAATCGTAGCTCGTGCCCTCATATTATCAGAGCTGGATTATTTTTTTTTATTTTTTTTTATTGATTTAGCTGTTGAAACAACTTTTCAATACACGAACATAATATTTTGATTGATTTTTGTTATAATCATAGAAATAACATCAGTTTTAGAAGAATTTCATGATATAATGTACAGACTCAAGCAGCACAAGTGTTGTTGCCCTTCATCTAACAAATATACAGACATTTAACTAATACATAATAGAATTAAAGTAAAATAGATACACTTCAGAGATAAATAATTCCCTAACATTATAGAAAATAAGATTAAGAGAAGAAAGGAGGGATTTGCTCTTTTCCTTAACTTTTAGTTTTCAAGCTGCTTGAGACTTAGATTACATCTCGTTTAACTTTTATCTAAGCTTAAGGATAATAAAAAGTTGTTAGAGCACAGTAAGAAGGTCCATCTCATTTCTTGGTCGACAGTTTCTAGGCAAGGCAGTACTTTCAAAAAATGTATTAACCTTAGAGCATTCAATTTAGGACAGTAACAGACCAAATGTTCCAAGGATTCTATTGTATTATCTTGCATACAGAATCGACATGCTTGTAGGGCTCGTGATCGCAGATTTCGCCTTGCCTGAACCTGGTAAGTGGGCCATAAATCGAATCGTGCTCTCAAGAAGCCTGCTCTTAATTTAGCAGAAGGGAATTTTAAAAGATAAGATTCAGGGCATTTCATTGGTTTGGGCCAGAAGCGAAACTTACATGGTTGGCAATACTTTTGGCATTTATCGATGGTATTTGACCAATCTAGATTATAAAATGCTGTTTTGGAACCCACAGGATTAGCTATTAACTTGTAAATTGAAATGTTAGCAGATGCTAAGGCTTCCAAACAAAGATTAATCCACAATTTTACAAAGTTCTTGTCGGTTGTTAACATGTAGACACCTATTACAGATAACATATTCATTTTTTGGTTTGCCATAAGACATTTACGAAATAACATACAACATCGCCAAGTATAGACCGCATGTATGGAGACAAGGCCTACTTCATATCGCAACCAAGCACTTGGAACACAATGGGGGAGGTTGAGCACAGCCCTCCAAAACTTTCCCTCAAATCTCTCCAGATGCACGTGATTGAAATTCAATAGGGTTTCAGCCCCATACAGAATAGAAGGGATTGCTTTCATGGACCAGTAAGTTATTACTGGTTGAATTGTAAAATTTCCAAATTTCCAAATTATGTAAGATGATTTTAGATTGCGAAATTGCTGAAGTCAATTTTGCCTCCATGCGGTCAATTTGATGGTGCGGTTTGACCGAGCCACTAAATTCACAACCCAGGTAAGTATATGATTGCACAACTTCCAGTGGAGTATAATTAAATAACCATTTGGGTTTAAATTTATGTAGCCGATTTGCCTTATAAACTACAATCTGTTTTTATTTAATGTTGATTATCAATTGGTTCTCAATTAGGTACACGTTAAATGCATCGATGAGGTTCTGTAAGCCCTGTGGCGTTTTTGAGATGAGGACTATGTCATCCGCATAGTTTAAATTAGTAACTTTTTGTCCTTTAAGGACTGGAGCATCAGAGGCGATCTATAGAAAAATTGGAGTTAGATCATGGATGAAATAATTAAAAATTGCTGCAGCTAATGAACACCCTTGCTTTAGGCCCCGGTCTTCTTAATCGGGGCAGACAACAAGCTATCTAAAGTGAGCCTTACACGAATCGAAGTGGCTGCATGAAATGCGTGGATAATATCGTGAAGATCTGGGGGGCAGTTGTCTCTTGTTAGTTTCATCATAAACAGAGTCCAAGGCAGCATGTAGATCAATGAATGCAAATAAATGGATTGTTTGTGAGACTGACTGTGGGCTTTTATTGCATTTAAAGTTAACAGGTTTTTTATTGGCAGCGAGGTCTGTCCAAAGATTGAATTCATTTGGAACTAGTTTAGCAAAAAGTTTGCCCGGGACATCCAGAAGGGCAATAGGGCGATAATTACAAGGATCAGCACGATCACCCTTCTTATAAATCGGGACTATGACCGAGCATAGCCACGAAGTTGGTAAAATACGGCGTTTCATAATTTCGGAAAAAATAGCATGGAGATTTTTTGCCCATAGCCTCGGGTTTTCTTTCAGGATGGCATTGTGTAGGCCGTCAGGCCCAGCGGCACGTGAAGAGCTCAACTTTGTGATCAGCTCTTCAAGTAAGGCCGGGGAGAAGGTAAGGTTCCACTGAGTTTTGGATTGAGGCTTATATGCGTTATGATGGAAGAGCGGATCACAATATAAGTCTGAAAAAGGTGCGATCCAAGCAGCTTCGGTAACCGCACCAGTTTGAGCATGTGCCTGTGATAGGTTAGAATTCGAATTGAGGAGGCGCCATATTTCAGCCGAATTCTTGGACTCGATTGAACGCAGCATGGCTTTGCTGTCTTGTTGAAACATCCATGCTCGACGTCCACGAATCCAATTTGAATATTTACATTCAATAGATCTTAATGCCCTGTGAGTATCGGTATTATTTAACTTAAGGATGAGTCTCTTTTCCTTGCGATATTCGGCCCTGCGTGCTTTGATTACAGGGTCGTAAAGATGTTTGTGTTTTTTTATCTTTGGGTTTAGTACAATTGTATTCCGGTATGGTTCTAGAAGATCGGTGTACTCAATTAAGTCATATGAGTTATCAACTTCAAACAATGCATTTGAGAACTGTGTAAGGGTTCTCTCAGACCATTTTAGGCGTTTTTTTGAATTATTAACCGTTAGGTGTTGGGTCATCCATTGTTTGATGAGGGGGGGTACCTGACCAGTTAAGATGTAATGAAAGAAGATGGTGATCACTTGCAGCTTGTGCAATTATTTCAAATGAGATAACACTACTATACATAGATTGGTCAATGTACATGTAATCAATGATACTTTGACTCTTGCCACGCTGCCATGTGGGTTTCGGGGGGATATCACGTTCCACTGAGCCATTGATTACTCGCATGTTGCGCTCATACATAAGATGGGACCAGGTGGATAAGGCCCTTGTCTTGTTTTGGTTACCAGGGGATAAACAGTCCATATTTAAGTCACCCATGATCAGGGTATCAGTGATACCAGGAGTTGCCGAAATTTCATCTAACAGGACCGTTAACCCCGCAAAGAAGGCTATGTCAGATAGACCTGCCGTATTGCGATAGGTGTTAATAAGGGCTATGGTGTGGTCACTGTGGGTGATCTTTACTAGTTGCAAAAAGATATTAACATTTAACCACGCCTCAATTTTGAAGCCAAGTTTCTTATTAACTGCAACCATTAAACCCGATGAAGGGCGACCACGTAGTCCCATCTTTGCTGGTAACAAAGTAACATCAAAGTTGTCCCAAGTAGGGGGGACCAAATACCAGGTCTCCTGAAGTGCAATTATAGCATAGTCCGTCAAAGATTGTACAGAAGTGTGCAAATGAGTGTAGCCTCGGGTGTTCCAAGAGGCTATTTTAATGACATGAAACTGAGGTGCAATTGGTGGTTAATTATTAGGGGATTGGAGGTCATCACCGGAACTGTAATATATTTGTGATAGATGGTGTGGAGGGGCCTCTACACATTCCTTTAAACGGGCTGGGTCTTGCGCCAATAAGAATCCCATATTAAAAAGGGTCCTCTTGGCTAACCAAATCGTATTCAAAACAATGCCTGAAGGAATCCAAAGCCTCACAATAGCTGTGGTATCGTCATTCAAATATTCCACTTGGGCTATGTCCTGGGAAGTCAAGTCTTCTAATTCTCGGACATCACTGAAGATATTAAGTACGCTTTGTCTGTTTAGATTGTAGGTTGGATAGTCACCTTCACGGTATTGCAGAATCAATGTATGACAGGTAGAGGCCTTAGAAATTGAGTGCCGGGAAAGGGTATTTTTGTTAGGCTTCAAGCCATTATCATGGCGTGTATGTATATGTCGTTCCAGGGTGTATTTTGAAATCAGTGGAGTCAGGCACAAAGGGCGTGTGAGAACGTGCGCATTACCGTGAGTTGCAGAATTTGATGATTTTGCCTGTTGGGCCACCGGGGAGGACCAAGATACTGATTTTGATGAAATATCAGTGGTTAACTTCGTTAGTTGTTGGGGTTGCCCATGGTTACGCTCGTGCATATAGGCATCCAACTACTTTTGCATTTCCTTCAAAATCAGGGATCTTTGACATTCGGATTCAGTGAGTTTGGTCACAGGTGGCACATTAACCATGTGGGGAATTGGCTGCTCAGTTATCACTAGGTCATGATGTTTGATATTTGAGTCCGCACTAAAAGCGTTGACCAAAGCATCCAGTGGTTCATAGGGTTCGATGATAGCAGAGGGAGCTTGGTCATTGGGATGCAATGGCAGGCTAGTTGGGGCAGCTGAAATGCTTTTTGGGACAGGTAGAGCATCAGCACTTGGAATGGTAATTTTCTTGAAAAAAGCATTTAGTGATGCTTTAGTCACGCGTGGAATAGGCATATTTTTGGTTTTCCTTTTTTTGTGTGGTTGTTGTTTAGTGGTAGCTCTGATCTTCTTAATTTTTGGATCAGAGCCAGGGACTGTGCCATGCGTAATATTTGGTACAGACATGAGGGGGGGAATAAAGTCCATCACAGGGGCCGTCACACGATCGTTCTCAGTTGATTCTTGCACACTGACCCATGAGTTATTTGTTGGGGTCATGCGAGCAAGAGACTGCTTTGGAGGGCTTGTTGTAATAATGTGAGGGACAGCAGGCAATACAGAATGAGTTGGAATGCATGGTAGAGGTGACCTCGATGCAATCGTTTTATTGGTTAACTCGATGCACGGTATGCCTGGGCCTACAGGGAGAAAAGCATGAGGAGCCAGATTAACTTTTTGAGTCCATACTAATAATTCATCCAACTTTGATTCTTGTTTCGTTATTTTAGCATCCAGAACTTCAAAGAGTTTAAACATGGATAATAAGGTTGTGTTAATTGCTACCAGGGTGGTTTGTAACAGTTGTGGATGAATTTCAGCTGACTCACACTTTGATTGTATTGCAGGGCGCCGCGGGGTTGGGTGTACATAAGAAATAGCGGATATGGAGTGGTCTGGGGATGGGGGGTCAGAGTATGAACTATGTAGTGAGTTATGAGAAATGCGAATCGGTATTGGAGACTCGCACTGGCTTGCATAAAGAGAAACCTCTTGATTGTCTGGGGAATCAGCGGTGTAGTCAGTTGACATAGAAGAGTCAGAAGAACTTACAACCAATTGCGGGAGTTGTTGGCAAGGTGAATTTAACATGGTGTTATCAGATAGTTCACCAAGTGCCATTAGTGCCGCAATGGGCCTATTGAATGGTCGTTGTATTGGTAGGCCAGAGCTAGTGTTTGATTTATGTGGCTGAAAAGCCTGTGATTTCAACTGAACATTTGGTTTCGGTGTGGATAAGGAGGTCGGTTTAAATAATAGTATGCCCGGGTCTTTCGTGGGTCGAGGACATGGAGTCAACACAATGGATTTATGAGAAAGCAAATTTTTGGGTGTAGTGTTCGGGTTGCCATTGGGGCTGTAGCTAGTAATTATCATGGGAGGCATGTCAGATTTTAAAGAATAAACCTGTCTACGCTTTGACATGACTCACACACTCACAGGCACACAGGCCTGTGCTGAATCAACGGCCACGAGATGGATCATAGACCACTGGGCAACACTGGGCAGCAGTAAAAGGAAGAAAAGAAGCTGATCTTGAAGGGCACTTACTTTTCTATAAAGTTAATGAAAAGGGCCACCTCCACCGTAAAAGCGGCAAAGCGGGTAAGCGGTACTCAGACCAGTACTCGCCCGTGTGCGCGCGCGCTGTGCGCCTGCACGAACAATTTGTAGAGGTGAGTCACTCCGCGCACGGCCAATCGCCGTGATAGGGGCGGAGTTGTTGAGCCCAGCCTGGACTAGGCGGAACTGGCAGTGGAGAAGCCGAAACAAACAGAGATTCACTCTGAAAACAAACAGAAAACACGCTGTCACTTTCACTTGGATAGTGTTTGTGAGTCAATAAAGTTCGGCTTGATACAGTCGATTCATCACCTTGGTAGAAAAGCAGTCCAACTTCAAAAGTCCTCAAAGAGCAGAAACAGGAACAGCGGGTAGTGCGGGTAAGCGGTACTCAGACCGGTACTCGCCCGTGTGCGCGTGCGCGAACAATTTGTAGAGGTGAGTGACTCCTCGCACGGCCAATCGCTGTGATAGGGGCGGAGTTGTTGAGCCCAGCCTGGACTAGGCGGAACTGGCAGTGGAGAAGCCAAAACAAACAGAGATTCACTCTTGGTAGAAAAGCAGTCCAACTTCAAAAGTCCTCAAAGAGCAGAAACAGGAACAGCGGGTAGTGCGGGTAAGCGGTACTCAGACCGGTACTCGCCCGTGTGGATTATTGCAATGCTCTCTAGCTAAGTACCAGCCAACACAACGTCAACAAACTGCAAACACTCAAAAATAATGCCTTGAGAACTGCCCTAGGGATCCCGAAAACACACCATATTTCTCACGCTAGGTGCTCCACCAACTGGCTCTCTATAAAAGACAGAATAAAGTCCAAATCCTTAAACCTCACCTTCCAATGTCTCTCCAACATGGCACCACAACACCTAATTAGGAGATTTACCAGACATACTTCAGAAGGCCCCATCAGAATGGTGCAAACCAACAGTCTTAGGATCCCTAAATTTAAACTATAAAAAGCAGGAGGGACCAGCTTCCCAGTCATGGCAGTCCAACTATGAAACTCAATGCCTGACTACCTTAGAGCTACACCAAACTTTCTAACCTTTAAGAATTATGTAAAAGCCTGGCTGCGCTCCCTTGAACCTTAGGTTTGACCTCACGTTTGACGGTGATGTATTTGTTCTCTGTATATATAAATACTGCTGCAAAAAATCTGTAAATATTGTAAAGCATAAATGTACATTTGATTCATTGCACCTGCTTGTAACCGTTAAACTGTTGCGCCCAGATAACTCAAATTTGGGAGCGTCATATAAATGAATAAACAACAACAGCAATACAATTTTGTTATTCCTGCTTACAGTGTGTCCAATTAAAGTATATATTTTATCGAAACTTCATTGGACATTCCTATACTTTGGACTGTAATACTTTGCTCTTTGGGTTTCTACTGAATCACAATCACACCCCTCTTCGGAGTTTAACCTTCCCTCGCCCCAGATTACAACAAACTTAACAATGCCTGTTTTACATTTATGATTGTGTTGTCTCTTGGTTTTCAGAAGTGGGAGGGTTGAGTAGGAGCTTTAGCTTCTACGCACCCTTAAACTAATGCAAGGTAGAAGTCAATTTGTCACATCCCTAATATGATGTTCACAGTAGTGTAAACCCTGCGCCAGAGACCTAAACAAGTAAAAATGAACTTGCACACCACAGACAAAGAGATTGGTGACAAGAGAGCTTCTGTCGGAATTGAGCCCATCCAGGAGTGGGCAGAATCATCTTTATTAGGTACACATAATAATTACTGTGACTAGGGATGTGCTATGACATTGGCTTTTGACATCCTAACACAGGGCCCAGATGCCACCAGGTTAGGTTTGGTATACAAATGACTAAATAAATAAATAAATAAATAAATATAGGGCACTAGGTTGGAAAGGTGATCTGCTCGTCCTTTTGACTGATAGCTGCTCCATTATGTTGGTCTGCATGGACATCTACCACAAAACAATCATAAACAGTGAAAATAAGATTGGCACTACCTTGCTGTGTATAGACTGATCCTCCGAGCATTGTGTAATGCATTGCATATTTGAGTGACCCCCCTCCTCTTTGACATGGATGCGCTGAGTAATTACAAGCAAAGTCTGTCTGGTGGGAAAATTCTGTGATTTAGGAAAAATGGATAGATGACAGCATCCATGTCAAACACTCCATTTGTCCCACTACCCATAGATTACGTTTAGACTTCTAGTGCCAGATTCTCAAAGAATAGTGTACATGAGGATATCTCAGGGGTAACATGCTCGCCTTGAAAGCAAGACCACATGGAGCACCACAGGTTCAATCCCACGACCGAAAATAACCTATCATATCATATCATATCATGAAAGGAGCACAGGGAATGCCTTTTTTATTTTTGCTATTTTCTGAAATGCTCAGGTAACCTTATTCACAAAGGTGACCTGAGCTTTGCAGGTGTGGCTGTACAATAGCGCAAAGATGCATTGCCAAGCCCCCTGGCATACACCGGTGTCAGGCGCCCACTCCCAAAACTAATGTATGACAGCCATCCAAATCAGACATGACATGGATACAATCGTTCCTAAACAATAGGACCATGTGAGTCTTCTCGCAAACCGCAGCAGCAGACCCCATACCCATCACCTGCGGTGTGCCCCAAGGGTACTGCGCCTTGCTCACTTTGTACAACATCTTTACAAAGCCCCTGTTTGATAAACTGGATCGTCTGGGTGTCACCTACAATAACTATGCAGACGACACCCAGATACTCCTACCCCTTACAGGCACATACGACACAGATGTTCATCATGTGAATTAAATCTACACCATCATTCAGGCATGGATGGCCTCTTCCTGAATGATGATAAAACATAACTTCTACTAGTAGGCTCCACAACCAACATAAACAAACTAAGCCCGAACTATAACTCATTTAACATAGATGGGAACAACTTTCCAAACACCAAAGCAGTTAAAAAGCTCATAGGCTCCAAACTGGACTACTATAATTGGCTTTATCTAGGTGCCAATAAAACAGTAATTAACAAACTTAAAACCCTGCAGAACAACGCTCTCAGAGCTGCCTTAAATATACCCAGAAATGAACATATCTCAGCAACCAGGAAACAACTCAAATGGCTCTCCATAAATGAAAAGATCAAGCTCAAAACACTTTGTCTCACATTTAAAACGCTGAACAACACAGCCCCCCCTTACCTCACTGAAAAATTCACCTGGAGATCCTCTACACGGATCACCAGATCCACAGATACCTCTTGCCTGACGATGCCTAGGTACAACCTAAAAAGATCATGCAGAGCCAGCTTTCCGGTCCTGGCATCCCAACCGTGGCATCAGGGCCATCCGAGTATTTGACAACTTCAGGAGAAGTGTTATCTCCTGGTTACCTTGCAAGAACTAAAATAACTACTGTGATACTTTTCTGCATTTGGCTCTGCTCCGTTGATGCATTTACTTTACCCTCTGCCAATCTGTTTTTGCCTTTAATGTATGTACTTTATCTGCCACCAACTTGCTTCACACGTCATGTATGTACCTATGTAGCATAAACTGTTTACCATGTTCATGTAACCGTACTCTAAGCGCACAGATACCCCTGGGTCAGACGCGCTATATAATAAGATAAACAAACAAACAAACAAACAAACAGGCTCAGTCATCAAAGGGCTCATCTCTGTGCAATGACTCACAAATAATGTATGCTTGCAACTTATGCTGCTGAGAAATAAATACAGTTGATACAAATGTTTTTTAAAAAAAACATGCCCATCTCCGCTTGGGGGATGTGCATGCTAGTGTGACAGCCAAGGTTTAACCCACACTTGTCGCTCTCAAGAATTAATCATGACTTGGTGAGAAATTACACTGCCATGATTTCAGCACCCCCCCCCCCCCCTGTGCCTGTTCTGAAGAGACACATGAGGAAGACCCTAATTTCTGGGCATTTAAAAGTGCATCCAGCTTGTGAATTTGGGATGCACTTTAAAATGCCCCACAGATACCCTCAGTGGAATGACCGATGGATGCACAACGGGGCGACTAATGCTGTGCACCACATGTGCATCAATCTGTTTTACCACTCGGACCACTTTAGCTCGAGTATGTAAGGTCATTACATAAAAAGCCTCAGACAGCACAGCAGGAAGATTCTTTGAAGGTAACAGTATCTAACCCCTGATCTAGGGAAAGGTCTGCATTTTATTTCGGTAAGGCAATTAAGTGCCTACTTCTTGGGTGATTCAACTAAGTAATTGAAGCAGCGAGAGGGACACAGGTGTTTTTGGATAGCAGCCACCTGGGCAAGAGCATGATAATAATAGCAGTTCAATTACAAGATATAAAATAAGGCGCCAAAAGACAGATACAAATCAGAGAGAAGTGTACATGTTGCTCATATGTTGTGATGTTTCCTGAAAACATGAGTGTGTGCCTTTAAATTGAAAATCAGGAGTGGGACCATACAAACTGGCTAATAATACCAGTTATTACAGTGCTTGGAAGCCGACGTGAAGAACTATCTACCAGCTGCTACATTTCCTATATCCCTCTAGCATGGGAGTGCCATTTGAAAAACAGTGGAACTACAAAAGCGAAGCAAAAGAACATATCAATTCTCCAGCTCAAAAGAACAAAATAGGACATGGTCTATGAAACATTATGCTCACATAAGATTGTCAAAAAGGTAACCTCAAACCTCCTGACTGTAATTCACAACATAATTTTCCCTGCAATTGCTTCTTTCTTACAAAAGTACAGAATCCGAGTAACCACTGTAATGGTTCCTATTATCTACAGTCTTAGAACATAACTGCATACCAAAGACTGCCCGGAAAATGCAGAAAATCATAGTTTTGATGGCAAGCATTATGGAAATGCATCCCAGCTAAGGTGAATGGACTTGCACCATTACTGTAGCTGGATAGAGGTAATGCTCAGTGGCTTCCCTGCAAAGAAGAGCGTTTAGAACTAACGTGAAAAAGCTTTGAGAAATATTTACAACAACATATTGTGGTAAACACTTTCCGGAGTAGCTTCTCATGATCACTTAATCAGGTGAGTTTGTGTCAAACTAACACTGTCTAGATAGATATTTGTTTGACATAAACTATATATTGCCAATATATTTGCCTGGGGAAAATGTCAGGATTTTTGAATTATGCCTGGCATCAGTAAGATGCCGACTTGTTGGGCTAAGCTCTGTGGTTGTTGTAAGGGAGAAAAGCAGAATGATTTGAAACATAGCCAACCAGTACCACCAAAAGGTTCACCCGCATACAATATGTATGTCAAATTTGGACTGGGAGCTATATTGTTTAATTAAGCAATAGAACCCGAACGTCAGGGGCATTACCGTCCCAGGTAATGCCCTGGGGCCCATAGGTAAGGACCCGAGCAAAGGGTTCTATTGCTATTAGTACCCCAGCCTGCAAAAATTGCGTGACTGGGGCACTAGGCGCTGCGGCGATCCAGAAAAAAAAAAGAAAAATGTTCCCAGCACGTCCGCTCCTGAAAAAAGGATCAAAAAGAAGGTAAGTGGGTTGGGATGGTGGGAGTGGGATGGGGGAAAAAACGTACCTGCGACCCCGGCAGGGGACGAGCGAAGCCTCCAGCCGTATGGAGGCGCAGAGCGGGGAAGGCCCCGCTCCGAGTCTCCACACGGCTGGAGGCTTTCCTCGTCCCCCGCCGGGGATGTAGGACCAAGAAGGTAAGTTGGGGGGGTGGGTGGGAGGGAGGGAAGGGATTAAAAAAAGAAAGTCCCCGGCGGGGACAAATGCCGTGGAATCCCGACGGAGGGATTCCCGGCCGGGTAGGGACCTGGCGAGAGCCAATCAGAATGCTTGTTGCATTCTGCTTCACTCTCGCCTGGCTACTAATGAGACTTGGCATCATCAAACCAGACATGAGGAAACACTTCAGTGGCCAGAACTGGGGAGTTTTGAGGTATCTAGAATTCTGTATCTTGAACCAGTACTATTAAATAAGAAAGCAAGACCTGTGGCTTTTGATGCCATTAGGGACTGGCGCAAGGGAGCAACCCAGCGTTTGAAAAGTAAAGATAAATATGCACGTAAACATGTTACTCAGGCTGCAAAGGCTTTAGAATATGTTCAGAAGAAACAAGTACAGGCATTGAGGGAAATGGGTAGAGAGTTTCAGTTGAAGGTAGAACAAATATACCCATTGAAAGAATTGCATGCATCTGACAAGTTAATACATAAACTATTGAATGAAAGGAGAACATCTCCTACTGCTCCCCCTCCCTATATTTCACCACCTGCCATGCCAGCACCCGACACACACTCTGACAGTTGGCCACTACCTCCTACTTCATCAGATTTACTTTTGCCTTCAGCTACTTCTCCCGCCTATGATAAAATGCATGTAGCGCCTAGAGCTCAAGAACTGTGACTCGAAGTGCTGTACCCACTGAAAGGAGAAAGGCTTTACAGGAATGGGCAGAATGATATATACAGCAAGGCGATGTAAATGCTGCTTCAGGTTCTTTGCCAGACCATGGAGGCATCCCTGAACAAATGGTATTGATAGATTAAATAGGGCTATATTTGCTACAGATTTGGGTGATCTTACTGACACTGCCGTTCCACAGGAGCTGCAGGATTTGAATTTCTTATCATGCACTAGGGAAACTCCTTTGGCAATACATGAGCACATGTTGAAATTATTTACTTTTAAACGAGAGCTAGACCAGCTGCACCAATTAAAATTAGATAGTTGCCACAAACTTCCTTTGTCCAGAAAAGATGTGTAACTGCACCAAAAACAGTGAGTGAAGAGATGTGGATTTTTACACGAGATGCACTCAGATGGATCACAGATACCTCTACTTCAGCAATCGATATTCATGACAACTTTAGTAAATATTCTGACTGCATGCAAAGGAAGGTTTTACAGGTGAGGGTTGAATATTTACAAGACAAATGTTTTTATAAAAATGCATGCTGCCCTGCAGATATTATGCTGATATATAAATGCACTTTTGCTAATGACACTCCGCTTACTTCGTTGTCTCTCGACTTGCCTATGCTCTTAAATAAACAAACAGAGCTTCCCCCTGGGCAGCTGTCAATGAGGGAAGTTCTCCCCACTTTAGTGGCTAAATCAGAAATACCTGGTTTGGACAAAGAATCAGACATAACAATTGCTGCACATTACATCTCACACTTTGTACATGTTCTTTTCTCGAGGCAGGAATTAAATACACATAAACAATCTGTCCCTGATTTTAGAAGGAATCACAAAGGTTTTTATAAAGAAATTGGGCCTCGTTCCGAGTTCGGAGGTAACCACGCTGCTATTTGCGGCATGGCTGCCTCCGAACTCGTCCAAACTCCGGCCTGGTGAATGGAGTAATTACTGGTCCATTCCGTGTTTCGAGGGACCGGTAATTCCCCATTCACCAGTGCCATACCCCATTCCCATTTGAGCCCCCATAGGGCTCAATGGGAAGGGGGAAGGCGGCAATAACGGTACTGTAAATTAACGTACCGTTATTGACGCCGGATTCCCTTTGCGGGTCCCCTCCTTAACGCCTGCTAAAAGCAGGCATTAAGGAAGGACCCGCAAAGGGAACTCATAGTAGGGCGGTAAGGGTTTAAGGGCTCCGGTCTCGATAACGGTGACTGTTAACCCTTACTGCCCTACTCGGAATGAGGCCCATAGAGTCTGTTTTGAACTCGTCAGTATTCACTTTGGGAGACATAGACTTAGTATTTCCTGTCATTTTGCCAGCAGACTTGTGGAAGCAGATTAGGTCTGTAGATGATCCAGCAGTTATGAGAGATACATGGGCTCCACTTGAACTATCTGATGTCAAGGAAAGCTGGTGAGAAGCCGCCACAGAAGGTATTAATGTTGCCAAATCACATTGTACCAAAACTTAAGAGAACATCATTATTTGGGACAAGCTAACTTCTTGCATGCAAGGCCAATCGGAGGTGCTACTGAATATTTGAACAGGTTTGAACAAGTATTTTCAGATTTTAGTGGGCAGAATTTGAGCTGTGAACCAGGAATAAAGACTGTTGACAAATGTGTGCATGGTTTGTTCCTCGATATTCAGTCTCATATCACAGCCTCGGAGAGTGCACGGCAGACAAAGTCACAATCTGAAATTTTACACATGGCCCAGTATTATGAGAACACAGTGAACCAGGAGAAAGACAAGGATGAGAAGAAAAGGGTAGATTTGAAAACAAGGGTGTTGTTGCAGCAAATAGCAAGAGGATCACGGGGAGGGAATAATCAACAGAGAAGACAGTTTACCCCACAAACAGGGACAATAAATATAAACCAGTGAGAATTTTGTAAATAGGCGGGTCATTGGAGGGCACAATGTCCGATCCTCTAGGAGAGAGTGAATGGAACGCAAAATAGACAATCAAGAACACACAGCAATAATATGCAAGGGCCAAATAGAAATCAGTTTTCTCAGAACTAACAAGGTAATGGCAATATGAGGAACCAAAATGGACAGCAGAATAATGCAAACACAAAAGATTTTGACAATGCCACACACACAATTTTGCTGACGATTTCACATCTGATGATGTTTTGTTTCGCTAGGACATCCCGAAGCAGGGTCTGGAACCTATTCCTATCCCCATAGACCAGAAGGGACCCTACGTAGAAATTAAGCTAGGGGATAGGGCACATTCATTTTTGGTGGACATAAGAGAGCAAAAATGCTCTATTGACCATGCAAAGGTTCCAGGTATACCCCTGTCAGGGCAACAAAATATATCAGTAGGGTCCTCTGGTACCCCAGTAGTAAGTCCGGTTTCTAAACCGGTGCAGATATATTTGGGACTTTTCACTGACTCATGTCCCTTTTTATTGACAACCAAGTGCAGTGAAAATCTGCTGGGATAAAATGTGTTAAACTGCAGTGATTTACTGCTCTCCAGATGGAGTGTACTTGACCATTACTCCCCAGTAGAATTCCACCTCACAATTCATGGTTTTACCTTTACCCAGTGAGTTGCACCAAGTACCTATACATTTAGGAAGTGAAGTAGGCATTCTGGATGTTGAACCGGTGCAAATTGTTTTACAGAATGGCATTAAATTACCTCGTAACCCACAATATAAATTTTCAGTTGATGGTGAGCAGGCACTTAAAAGTATTGTCTCTGATTTAATACACGAAGGTGTGATAGAGGAAATATCTGGTAGAACATGCAATAGCCCGATTTTACATTTTTTTTAATAAAGGTTACAATGCATTACCCTACCGTTTTGTTATTGATCTTCACGGGATTAGCAAGGTAGTAGCACCACAGTTTCCCATTGTTCCTGACATCACTACCATGCTCACTAAGCATTTTTCAGTAATTGATTTGAAAGATGCATTTTTTAGCATCCCCATTCATCCAGATAGCTGATACGTATTTGCATTTTCCCTTGGTGGGCACTCTTTCAATTTCAGCAGAATACTGCAAGGGTACACTGAGAGTCCAAGCATATACAGTAGGCCACTCAAGGAACAACTAAACATGATGGAATCACCTTCCACTTGCACACTTGCGCAGTACATTGATGACTTACTCATTGCTGCAGATTCAGAAAGCGCTTGCAAAGAGGGTACTATTTTGTTACTGAAACATTTAGATGTTCTTTAAAGAAATTCCAATATTGTCAAAAGGAGGTCGCTTATTTAGGCTATCTTCTGTCAAAGGAGTCTAGGTGCCGTCCACCTGAAGGAAAGAATACAAAGCATCTCTGAAAAGGCAATACCAAGTACTCATAAAGAAGTTAGGGCTTTTGTTGGGATGGATTCATATTTCAGGCAATGGATTTTGAATTTTTCACATTTGATTAAACCTTGGTTGACATTGACAAGGAAAGACATATCATTATCTCTACCTTGGAATACACACTGTCAGGACGCTTTTGATCTGCTCAAAACAGCATTATCCTCCGCATCAGTATTGGGCACACCAAACTATAAACAGGAGTTTATGTTATTTGTGCATGAGGGAGAAGAATGTGCTTTGGCTGTTTTGACACAGGAACATGGGGGAAGGAACAGGCCAAGCAGCTATTTTTCCTCCACATTAGACCCTGTTGCATGCGCTTTGCCAACATGTATCAGGGCTGTAGCTGCTGCTGCAGCCTCAGTAAAACAATGTGAAGGTATGGTTTTGGGTCATTCCTTAACTGTAATGGTGGCCCACTCAGTAGATATACTACTGAATAGAACGCAAACTCAGCATCTCACATCTGCCTAGCTCACGAAATATGAGCTCATTTTATTTGCACCTCACATCAAAATTAAGAGATGCTGCCCTTTAAATCAGGCTGAACTTTTACCTCCTCTGAACGAGGACAGTACTAATGACTCGATCCACGATTGTCTTTATGTCAATGAACAAGAAACTAAAGGCAGAATTGATTTAAGTGACACACCCTTGCCAATCCCCGAATGGGGAATTATTTTGTGATGGTTAATGATTCAAACTTCCAGGCGGCATTTCTACCACCGCTTATCCAATTGCCACCTTAGACACAGTTATTGAAAGCAGGAAAATTCCTCACAACTCTGCTCAAGCTGCAGAAATAATTTTGACTTTGACTAGAGCTTGTGAGATATCCCAGGGGCTTTGAGTAAATATTTATACTGACAGTCGGTACATCTTTGGAGCAGCTCACGACTTTGGGAGGCTATGGGCCGAGAGGGGATTTTTTACTTCTCATGGTACAAAAATTAAGCAGGGTCCTTTGATAGTGCAATTGTTATCATCACTGGCTCTGTCTAAACAATTAGTCATATTGAAATGCACAGCACACCAGAGAATGACTGACAATATTGGAAGAGGGAATGCATTTGCAGACAAGATAGCCAAACAAAGTGCCACAAATACACAGTCCAGAATGTATGTGTTACTCTGCTAGATGGGTTGCTGAGAATGGGATGATGGAAGAAGGGATTAGTAGCGTGAAAGTAATTCAGGCCAAAACCACAGTAGAAGAAATTGAACAATGGGGTTCTGGCCCAGCAGGGTTGGATAATGAAGGTTGTTGGGTTGATCACGAAAAGCAGAGATGGATGCTGCCCTACGCTTATGTAACAGCTGTAGTTACCATGGCAGATGGGCCAGCACACATCAGTGCCAGAAACATTTGTAAACATGCAGACACAGAATGGAACAATGATAATATTCCCAAAATTGCAGAACGACTAGTTCAGAACTGTATGATTTGTCTACAACACAACATTGGAAAGGAAACACTAGCACCTTAGTTTTGGACATCCTTCCAAGCCATTTGAAGTTATCCATTTTGACTTCATAGAGATGGAGCCTTGCCAAAATTACAAGTATGTGTTAGTAGTGATATGCGCCTTTAGTAAATGGGTTGAGGCTTTCCCTCTGAAGGACAATACTGCCATGTCCACTGCAAAAGTCATGTTAAAGGAGTACTTCCCAAGATTTGGGTTACAAAGAGGAATTTGCTCCGATCATGGGCCTCACTTTATGGCGGATATCATGCTACAGATATCAATAAGAAATGTAATTCGTGTCAACATCCCCAGAGTGCTGGGCTTATTGAACGCCATAACTGCACCCTTAAGAACAAGCTTGCGAAGGTGTTTGCACACAGCAAACTGAAATGGCCTGATGCTTTACCTCTAGCTCTATTATCCATGAGAACCACGGCACACGCAAAAAGAGGACTTCATCCATATGAGATCGTCACGGGGAGACCTGCTAATGTATGGAATGCAGTTAGACTGAAAAAGTTGAAGGACATTGAACATCTGTTAGGCAGAACTATATGCAGTACCCTTTGGGGACACCACACACAATTAAGACTACAAGTGACAGTACAAATTCACAAGCCTGTACTACATAGAAAAGTGGTAGCGATGGCTGAGCACCAGAGTTATCTCAGAGTTATCTCAAGAGTGAAGTCAGCAGTATCAATAGTTTCACAAAGGACAGCAATTACTATGATTCAAACAAACACTTGTGGAAATCGATATAATATTGTAACCCCAATCGCATTGTTTAAATGTATGTTGGCCTACGCCAAGCTGTCTAAAGGATACTGTGTACATAGGTTCCGCGGCAAGGTCTTGACCTTAATGTATCGTGTAAGCCGCCATTTTGGATTTAGCCGCCATTTTAGGTATTCTTGCAGTGTGGAAGTCACCCCGAATCACAAAATGGAGGCCGTATGACATTTCGAGTAAGACTTCGGCCATGGTGACCTCCGCATACGTGAATGAATAATATGTCCGCAGGCTACCTGTTAGGGTCGTGAACTAAGACCCTGTCCTCTGTTTAACCTATGTGTAAATATGTAACCGTATCAGAGGAACTGATCTAATGTATGTAAATTGAGTGTTCGACCTGGCTACGAACCCTAGCCATGGTTCCAAGAATGGTTAACTTGTAAGAGGGCTGGCCAATGTGGTACAAACTGTATAAAAACCCGAGCATCGCGATGTTCGGTCTCTCCCACTTTCAGTGCGAACCTAACGTTGAAGGTTCGTGTGTTAGTCAGAGGGCCGAATAGCTATTCGCATGTCAATTGACTTTGATAACTTGGTAACTTTGTAACTTTGAAATAAAGCGCTTTGTATGGTCCTTTGTAACCTGTGTTGGTGTGTTTCCATTTGGGCTTCCCGGCCTCATGTCAATTTCTCTGTTTCCACAGTTGGCGCCCGAATAGGGACCCTCAAGATTGATGCCGGATCATTGAAGGTTGACGCAGACTATCGAATCGGGATCGGACGGTGTGATTCTGCGGGCCCGACCGATCGAGACGCGATACCTCGGCAGCGCTGCACGATCCGATCCTTGGGCGATAGTCGTGCGGTCTGACACGGCATCTTGACGAGGGTCCAAATCCGAGGCGGGCAGATTTGCCGAAACCACCGAACGCAGGTAAAATTTGTTAGTTGAAGTCCTTTGTAAACCGTACGGTCCTCCTTAGGTTTGGTCAGGTGCAGTCGTGACCCGGCTCTTAATTTAACCCTGACAATTTGAATTTGGCGTATTGTATCTGCAGACACAATTATTGGACCAGGTAACACCAATTTTTTGAGAAATGCCTGGAAATTGTCTAGCTGCTTTAGGGCTCTGTTCCGCAGCGATCGACATTCTCGCTTGGAGTCCAGAAAATTTACCCCTCTAAAGATTTTCATGTTTCCGAGGAGTTTATTGAGAAAATACTAAACGAACGGAGGCCTGATTCTTCAGCGCCACCTCCGTATGCTCCCGTTGTGGGCGCTTTGCCCGTTCCCGCTATTGCCCCTGTCGCTATTCCTACTCCTCCTGCGCAGCCTACTGCCCCTAGTTCTTTGGTTGTCGCTCCTTTGTCTATTCCGTCTGTTACATTTCCTCTTTCCCCTGCACCTTGTTAGGTCCACCTACACTTTCGATTCCGGGGAGTCCTGTGTTCACTAAATCAGATCCCGGTGCAGGGTCGAAAATTGTGACTCGTAGTACTGTTCCTGCGGGCAGGAAACAGGAACTATTTGCTTGGGCTAAACATTGCATGGAAAAAGTTGATCAAACTGATGTACTTTCAACATTATCTAATTTGCACAATTTTCCCGAGAAAAACGTTTTTATTGAAGGACTGGGGATTCATTTAGGTATAATGTGGGGTAGATTACAGACTTCGGATCTCCCACAAGAGGTGAGAGATCTGAACGCTTTGGCACTCTCAAGGGATACCGAACAGAAAGTATATGGGCATGTTGATAGATTGTTTGAGTTTAGAAGGGATTTTGAAAGGTTACAAAATGAGGATGATGAGGACGATAGGATAGATATGCAGAAACGGTTCCTTTCGTGCCGAAGATCAGCACCTGAGGAAGTACGGATTTGTACTAGAGATGCGATTCGATGGATCTCGGATTCATCGATACCGCCGGATGAGGTATATGACACGTATAGTCAATACACGGTGGAGATGCAAAGGAAGGTGATCCAAGTGATGGTACAGCACTTACAGGAGGAATGTATAAGGAAGAAGGTTGGTTGCCCCACAGAGTTATTAGGTATTTGTAAAAGAGCTTTTTCGCCCGACACTTCTACAGCTGCTTTAGCGCTCGATTTGGCCTTATTACTTAGTAAGCGGTCGGAGGTCCCAATATCTCAGTTGCCTATGAGAGAGGTCCCTCCGACCCTTGTCCCAAAAGTAGAAATCCCCACCAACGCGGCGGCTGGTATTGCCGCGGTGGATATCCCTGCACACTACGTATCACAGTTTGTTCATGTTCCGTTCTCTCGACAGGAAGTGAACACGATTAGGCAATCAGTCCCTGATATCAGGAAGAACCCGACAGGGTTTTATAAAGAAATAGAATCCGTTTTGCAGTCTTCTGTGTTCACCTTAAGTGACATGGATTTATTGTTTCCAGTGCTTTTGCCTGTTGATGTATGGAAACAGGTACGGACAATAGATGATGTGCCGGGGTTAGGGGATACATGGGTGAATCTGACTAGAATAGATGGGGAACGACCAGCTGGTGAGAAACCACCCCAGGTGATACTCACTTTACCCGATAGAATAGTTGCCAAATTAAAAACTATAATCCCAGAAAAAAGGATTATTTGGGACAAGTTTACGGCCTGCGTCCAAGGAAAAACTGAAGGTACTACTGAATTCTTTAATAGATTCGAACAGGTGTTCTCCGACTTCAGTGGACAGGATTTAGGTACAGAGTCGGGGAAGAGGTTGTTTGTGGACAAATTTGTGCGTGGATTGTTGCCCGACATCCAGTCACAAATTATGTCCTCAGAGAGCGCTTGGCAGGCAAAATCTCAGTCGGAGGTCTTGCATATGGCTCAGTATTACGAGAATCGGGTTAATAACGAAAAAGAGAAAATCGAGAAAAGAAGGGGTGACCTAAAGACTAAGGTATTGTTGCAGCAGATTGTTAGAAACCCCAGAGGAGGTACGACACAAACTAGAGGTCAGTACATTCCAAGAGGAAATACTCCTCCAAATTCTATAAATATTAATCAGTGTGCTTATTGCCGCCAGGAAGGTCACTGGCGAGCACAGTGCCCTGCCCTCCATCAGAGGTCAGGAGGCACATTCGGAGGTATGGGTAGGCGACCACGGGGCCGCCCTGGAGCAGGGGGCCCTGATAGGGGTCAGCTTCTACAAGATCCCCAGCAACCTTTTTCACAGGAAAATCAGACTCCGAGTATGGACTCGAGAAATATATTTGATCACCCTTCTGCTGCCTATCTTTCTGAAGAACTTCCCTTTGATGAAGTTCTGCCTTATTAGGATTGCCCGAAGCAGTGTTTGGAACCATTACCTATTCCCGTTATTCAGAAGGGCCCCTATGTTGAACTATTGGTGGGGAATAGGAAACATCAATTCTTGATCGACACTGGAGCACAGAAGTGCTCCATCGACCATTCGAGGGTTCCAAACATCCCACTGTCAGGGCAAACAAACGTCTCTATAGGGTTCTCTGGTATACCAACTGTTTGTCCGGTTTCTGCGCCGGTATCCGTTTCTTTGGGTCCTTTTACAGACCAGTGCCCTTTTCTTCTTACTTCAAACTGTGGAGAAAACTTGCTGGGGTTGAATTTGTTGAAGAAACTGAATGCAGTGATCCATTGTTCCCCTGACGGAATAAGATTAACAGTTTCACCACAGCAACCCTTTAACTCCCAGTACTTGACCCGACCTCTACCTCCCGAATTTGACATTGTCCCAGAATGTTTGTGGGCAATAGACGACAATGATGTCGGGATATTGCACATCGATCCTGTTAAGATAGTATTGAAACATGGGGTTAAGCTACCGCGCATTCCGCAATATAAAATTTCGATCAAAGGTGAGCGCGCTCTGAAATGCATTGTCTCCGATTTTGTACATCGTGGAGTGATCGAAGAGATTACAGGTAGCTTATGTAATAGTCCGATCTTGCCGGTATATAAGAAAGGCGACAATGCAATTCCGTACCGGTTTATTATAGATCTTCGTGCTATTAACCGGGTAGTGGCCCCACAATTTCCAATCGTGCCTGATGTATCAACAATCTTAACAATGATCCCTGCTACGGCTACACACTTTAGTGTAGTAGATTTGAAAAATGCCTTCTTTAGTATTCCGATACATGAGGAGAGCAGGTATTTGTTTGCATTCACCTTGGGGGGACGCTCATTTACATTCACAAGGGCACCTCAAGGGTATACTGAAAGTCCTAGTATCTATAGTAGAGCCTTAAAGGAGCAGCTCGACACCCTTGAATTGCCACCTACTTGCACGCTGCTTCAATATGTAGACGATTTGCTCCTGGCTGCAGACTCTGAGAAAGCTTGTAAAGAAGGCACTATATTGTTGCTTGTTCATTTAGCTGAGAATGGTCACAAAGCTTCTCTTAAGAAGTTTCAATATTGTTGCCAGGAGGTCGCCTATTTAGGCTACCTCCTGTCAAAGGAGGGGAGAAGATTGACACCTGAACGAATAAAACACATTTCTGGCATGTCTGTCCCAAAAACGCAGAAGGAAGTCAGAGCCCTGATAGGGATGGCGTCCTACTGTAGACTGTGGATCCCGAACTTTGCCCTAGTGGTAAAACCGATGTTGGCTTTGACGAAGAAGGGCATTTCTCTGCCACTACCATGGGAATCGGAACATCAACGATCATTTGAGCTTCTCAAAGCCGCGCTGTGTTCAGCACCGGTTCTGGGTACACCAAATTACGATAAGGCCTTTGTGTTGTTTGTGCATGAATGTAATGGATGTGCTTTGTCTGTGTTAACGCAGGAACATGGAGGGAAGAATAGGCCGTGCGGCTATTATTCCTCCGCCCTCGATCCTGTTGCATGCGCTTTGCCGCGATGTCTGCGCGCTGTTGCTGCTGCCGCTGCGTCTGTAAAACAGAGTGAGGGGATGGTCCTAGGCCACGATTTGATTTTGATGGTACCTCACTCTGTTGACATTCTATTGAATAAAACTCAAACACAACACCTTACTTCTGCCCGGTTGACCAGGTACGAATTAGTTCTATTTGCTCCTCATATCAAGTAAAACAATGTGAAGGTATGGTTTTGGGTCATTCCTTAACTGTAATGGTGGCCCACTCAGTAGATATACTACTGAATAGAACGCAAACTCAGCATCTCACATCTGCCTAGCTCACGAAATATGAGCTCATTTTATTTGCACCTCACATCAAAATTAAGAGATGCTGCCCTTTAAATCGGGCTGAACTTTTACCTCCTCTGAACGAGGACAGTACTAATGACTCGATCCACGATTGTCTTTATGTCAATGAACAAGACACTAAAGGCAGAATTGATTTAAGTGACACACCCTTGCCAATCCCCGAATGGGGAATTATTTTGTGATGGTTAATGATTCAAACTTCCAGGCGGCATTTCTACCACCGCTTATCCAATTGCCACCTTAGACACAGTTATTGAAAGCAGGAAAATTCCTCACAACTCTGCTCAAGCTGCAGAAATAATTTTGACTTTGACTAGAGCTTGTGAGATATCCCAGGGGCTTTGAGTAAATATTTATACTGACAGTCGGTACATCTTTGGAGCAGCTCACGACTTTGGGAGGCTATGGGCCGAGAGGGGATTTTTTACTTCTCATGGTACGAAAATTCAGCAGGGTCCTTTGATAGTGCAATTGTTATCATCACTGGCTCTGTCTAAACAATTAGTCATATTGAAATGCACAGCACACCAGAGAATGACTGACAATATTGGAAGAGGGAATGCATTTGCAGACAAGATAGCCAAACAAAGTGCCACAAATACACAGTCCAGAATGTATGTGTTACTCTGCTAGATGGGTTGCTGAGAATGGGATGATGGAAGAAGGGATTAGTAGCGTGAAAGTAATTCAGGCCAAAACCACAGTAGAAGAAATTGAACAATGGGGTTCTGGCCCAGCAGGGTTGGATAATGAAGGTTGTTGGGTTGATCACGAAAAGCAGAGATGGATGCTGCCCTACGCTTATGTAACAGCTGTAGTTACCATGGCAGATGGGCCAGCACACATCAGTGCCAGAAACATTTGTAAACATGCAGACACAGAATGGAACAATGATAATATTCCCAAAATTGCAGAACGACTAGTTCAGAACTGTATGATTTGTCTACAACACAACATTGGAAAGGAAACACTAGCACCTTAGTTTTGGACATCCTTCCAAGCCATTTGAAGTTATCCATTTTGACTTCATAGAGATGGAGCCTTGCCAAAATTACAAGTATGTGTTAGTAGTGATATGCGCCTTTAGTAAATGGGTTGAGGCTTTCCCTCTGAAGGACAATACTGCCATGTCCACTGCAAAAGTCATGTTAAAGGAGTACTTCCCAAGATTTGGGTTACAAAGAGGAATTTGCTCCGATCATGGGCCTCACTTTATGGCGGATATCATGCTACAGATATCAATAAGAAATGTAATTCGTGTCAACATCCCCAGAGTGCTGGGCTTATTGAACGCCATAACTGCACCCTTAAGAACAAGCTTGCGAAGGTGTTTGCACACAGCAAACTGAAATGGCCTGATGCTTTACCTCTAGCTCTATTATCCATGAGAACCACGGCACACGCAAAAAGAGGACTTCATCCATATGAGATCGTCACGGGGAGACCTGCTAATGTATGGAATGCAGTTAGACTGAAAAAGTTGAAGGACATTGAACATCTGTTAGGCAGAACTATATGCAGTACCCTTTGGGGACACCACACACAATTAAGACTACAAGTGACAGTACAAATTCACAAGCCTGTACTACATAGAAAAGTGGTAGCGATGGCTGAGCACCAGAGTTATCTCAGAGTTATCTCAAGAGTGAAGTCAGCAGTATCAATAGTTTCACAAAGGACAGCAATTACTATGATTCAAACAAACACTTGTGGAAATCGATATAATATTGTAACCCCAATCGCATTGTTTAAATGTATGTTGGCCTACGCCAAGCTGTCTAAAGGATACTGTGTACATAGGTTCCGCGGCAAGGTCTTGACCTTAATGTATCGTGTAAGCCGCCATTTTGGATTTAGCCGCCATTTTAGGTATTCTTGCAGTGTGGAAGTCACCCCGAATCACAAAATGGAGGCCGTATGACATTTCGAGTAAGACTTCGGCCATGGTGACCTCCGCATACGTGAATGAATAATATGTCCGCAGGCTACCTGTTAGGGTCGTGAACTAAGACCCTGTCCTCTGTTTAACCTATGTGTAAATATGTAACCGTATCAGAGGAACTGATCTAATGTATGTAAATTGAGTGTTCGACCTGGCTACGAACCCTAGCCATGGTTCCAAGAATGGTTAACTTGTAAGAGGGCTGGCCAATGTGGTACAAACTGTATAAAAACCCGAGCATTGCGATGTTCGGTCTCTCCCACTTTCAGTGCGAACCTAACGTTGAAGGTTCGTGTGTTAGTCAGAGGGCCGAATAGCTATTCGCATGTCAATTGACTTTGATAACTTGGTAACTTTGTAACTTTGAAATAAAGTGCTTTGTATGGTCCTTTGTAACCTGTGTTGGTGTGTTTCCATTTGGGCTTCCCGGCCTCATGTCAATTTCTCTGTTTCCACAGTTGGCGCCCGAATAGGGACCCTCAAGATTGATGCCGGATCATTGAAGGTTGACGCAGACTATCGAATCGGGATCGGACGGTGTGATTCTGCGGGCCCGACCGATCGAGACGCGATACCTCGGCAGCGCTGCACGATCCGATCCTTGGGCGATAGTCGTGCGGTCTGACACGGCATCTTGACGAGGGTCCAAATCCGAGGCGGGCAGATTTGCCGAAACCACCGAACGCAGGTAAAATTTGTTAGTTGAAGTCCTTTGTAAACCGTACGGTCCTCCTTAGGTTTGGTCAGGTGCAGTCGTGACCCGGCTCTTAATTTAACCCTGACAATTTGAATTTGGCGTATTGTATCTGCAGACACAATTATTGGACCAGGTAACACCAATTTTTTGAGAAATGCCTGGGAAATTGTCTAGCTGCTTTAGGGCTCTGTTCCGCAGCGATCGACAATCTTTGGAATTTAGCCGTCCGGCACCACAGGAGGGGTCGCCGGCGTGTACTATGTACTGTAAGTATGGCATTGGTAGCATTGTATTTAATGACATTTGGCACAGACAGACCAGAAATGCCTCCGAATTTCAGTGGCCAATCAATGGTAGTTTTGAGATCCCCCGTATTGAATACTTAGAGTCGATCTTGCTTAAAAAGAAGGCTAGGCCAGCAGCCTTCGATGTGTTACAAAATTGGAAAAAGGAAGCATTACAGCAGCTTAAAAGTAGGGATAAACATGCACGACGTCATAAAACGAATGCCGAAAAGGCATTGTTATATGACAAGGAAAAACGATTAGATGAAACCCAGAAAATGGACAGAGCTTTCTCGCTTGGAGTCCAGAAAATGTACCCCTCTAAAGATTTTCATGTTTCCGAGGAGTTTATTGAGAAAATACTAAACGAACGGAGGCCTGATTCTTCAGCGCCACCTCCGTATGCTCCCGTTGTGGGCGCTTTGCCCGTTCCCGCTATTGCCCCTGTCGCTATTCCTACTCCTCCTGCGCAGCCTACTGCCCCTAGTTCTTCGGTTGTCGCTCCTTTGTCTATTCTGTCTGTTACATTTCCTCTTTCCCCTGCACCCTTGTTAGGTCCACCTACACTTTCGATTCCGGGGAGTCCTGTGTTCACTAAATCAGATCCCGGTGCAGGGTCGAAAATTGTGACTCGTAGTACTGTTCCTGCGGGCAGGAAACAGGAACTATTTGCTTGGGCTAAACATTGCATGGAAAAAGGTGATCAAACTGATGTACTTTCAACATTATCTAATTTGCACAATTTTCCCGAGAAAAACGTTTTTATTGAAGGACTGGGGATTCATTTAGGTATAATGTGGGGTAGATTACAGACTTCGGATCTCCCACAAGAGGTGAGAGATCTGAACGCTTTGGCACTCTCAAGGGATACCGAACAGAAAGTATATGGGCATGTTGATAGATTGTTTGAGTTTAGAAGGGATTTTGAAAGGTTACAAAATGAGGATGATGAGGACGATAGGATATATATGCAGAAACGGTTCCTTTTGTGCCGAAGATCAGCACCTGAGGAAGTACGGATTTGTACTAGAGATGCGATTCGATGGATCTCGGATTCATCGATACCGCCGGATGAGGTATATGACACGTATAGTCAATACACGGTGGAGATGCAAAGGAAGGTGATCCAAGTGATGGTACAGCACTTACAGGAGGAATGTATAAGGAAGAAGGTTGGTTGCCCCACAGAGTTATTAGGTATTTGTAAAAGAGCTTTTTCGCCCGACACTTCTACAGCTGCTTTAGCGCTCGATTTGGCCTTATTACTTAGTAAGCGGTCGGAGGTCCCAATATCTCAGTTGCCTATGAGAGAGGTCCCTCCGACCCTTGTCCCAAAAGTAGAAATCCCCACCAACGCGGCGGCTGGTATTGCCGCGGTGGATATCCCTGCACACTACGTATCACAGTTTGTTCATGTTCCGTTCTCTCGACAGGAAGTGAACACGATTAGGCAATCAGTCCCTGATATCAGGAAGAACCCGACAGGGTTTTATAAAGAAATAGAATCCGTTTTGCAGTCTTCTGTGTTCACCTTAAGTGACATGGATTTATTGTTTCCAGTGCTTTTGCCTGTTGATGTATGGAAACAGGTACGGACAATAGATGATGTGCCGGGGTTAGGGGATACATGGGTGAATCTGACTAGAATAGATGGGGAACGACCAGCTGGTGAGAAACCACCCCAGGTGATACTCACTTTACCCGATAGAATAGTTGCCAAATTAAAAACTATAATCCCAGAAAAAAGGATTATTTGGGACAAGCTTACGGCCTGCGTCCAAGGAAAAACTGAAGGTACTACTGAATTCTTTAATAGATTCGAACAGGTGTTCTCCGACTTCAGTGGACAGGATTTAGGTACAGAGTCGGGGAAGAGGTTGTTTGTGGACAAATTTGTGCGTGGATTGTTGCCCGACATCCAGTCACAAATTATGTCCTCAGAGAGCGCTTGGCAGGCAAAATCTCAGTCGGAGGTCTTGCATATGGCTCAGTATTACGAGAATCGGGTTAATAACGAAAAAGAGAAAATCGAGAAAAGAAGGGGTGACCTAAAGACTAAGGTATTGTTGCAGCAGATTGTTAGAAACCCCAGAGGAGGTACGACACAAACTAGAGGTCAGTACATTCCAAGAGGAAATACTCCTCCAAATTCTATAAATATTAATCAGTGTGCTTATTGCCGCCAGGAAGGTCACTGGCGAGCACAGTGCCCTGCCCTCCATCAGAGGTCAGGAGGCACATTCGGAGGTATGGGTAGGCGACCACGGGGCCGCCCTGGAGCAGGGGGCCCTGATAGGGGTCAGCTTCTACAAGATCCCCAGCAACCTTTTTCACAGGAAAATCAGACTCCGAGTATGGACTCGAGAAATATATTTGATCACCCTTCTGCTGCCTATCTTTCTGAAGAACTTCCCTTTGATGAAGTTCTGCCTTATTAGGATTGCCCGAAGCAGTGTTTGGAACCATTACCTATTCCCGTTATTCAGAAGGGCCCCTATGTTGAACTATTGGTGGGGAATAGGAAACATCAATTCTTGATCGACACTGGAGCACAGAAGTGCTCCATCGACCATTCGAGGGTTCCAAACATCCCACTGTCAGGGCAAACAAACGTCTCTATAGGGTTCTCTGGTATACCAACTGTTTGTCCGGTTTCTGCGCCGGTATCCGTTTCTTTGGGTCCTTTTACAGACCAGTGCCCTTTTCTTCTTACTTTAAACTGTGGAGAAAACTTGCTGGGGTTGAATTTGTTGAAGAAACTGAATGCAGTGATCCATTGTTCCCCTGACGGAATAAGATTAACAGTTTCACCACAGCAACCCTTTAACTCCCAGTACTTGACCCGACCTCTACCTCCCGAATTTGACATTGTCCCAGAATGTTTGTGGGCAATAGACGACAATGATGTCGGGATATTGCACATCGATCCTGTTAATATAGTATTGAAACATGGGGTTAAGCTACCGCGCATTCCGCAATATAAAATTTCGATCGAAGGTGAGCGCGCTCTGAAATGCATTGTCTCCGATTTTGTACATCGTGGAGTGATCGAAGAGATTACAGGTAGCTTATGTAATAGTCCGATCTTGCCGGTATATAAGAAAGGCGACAATGCAATTCTGTACCGGTTTATTATAGATCTTCGTGCTATTAACCGGGTAGTGGCCCCACAATTTCCAATCGTGCCTGATGTATCAACAATCTTAACAATGATCCCTGCTACGGCTACACACTTTAGTGTAGTAGATTTGAAAAATGCCTTCTTTAGTATTCCGATACATGAGGAGAGCAGGTATTTGTTTGCATTCACCTTGGGGGGACGCTCATTTACATTCACAAGGGCACCTCAAGGGTATACTGAAAGTCCTAGTATCTATAGTAGAGCCTTAAAGGAGCAGCTCGACACCCTTGAATTGCCACCTACTTGCACGCTGCTTCAATATGTAGACGATTTGCTCCTGGCTGCAGACTCTGAGAAAGCTTGTAAAGAAGGCACTATATTGTTGCTTGTTCATTTAGCTGAGAATGGTCACAAAGCTTCTCTTAAGAAGTTTCAATATTGTTGCCAGGAGGTCGCCTATTTAGGCTACCTCCTGTCAAAGGAGGGGAGAAGATTGACACCTGAACGAATAAAACACATTTCTGGCATGTATGTCCCAAAAACGCAGAAGGAAGTCAGAGCCCTGATAGGGATGGCGTCCTACTGTAGACTGTGGATCCCGAACTTTGCCCTAGTGGTAAAACCGATGTTGGCTTTGACGAAGAAGGGCATTTCTCTGCCACTGCCATGGGAATCGGAACATCAACGATCATTTGAGCTTCTCAAAGCCGCGCTGTGTTCAGCACCGGTTCTGGGTACACCAAATTACGATAAGGCCTTTGTGTTGTTTGTGCATGAATGTAATGGATGTGCTTTGTCTGTGTTAACGCAGGAACATGGAGGGAAGAATAGGCCGTGCGGCTATTATTCCTCCGCCCTCGATCCTGTTGCATGCGCTTTGCCGCGATGTCTGCGCGCTGTTGCTGCTGCCGCTGCGTCTGTAAAACAGAGTGAGGGGATGGTCCTAGGCCACGATTTGATTTTGATGGTACCTCACTCTGTTGACATTCTATTGAATAAAACTCAAACACAACACCTTACTTCTGCCCGGTTGACCAGGTATGAATTAGTTCTATTTGCTCCTCATATCCAAATTAAAAGGTGTTGTGTTCTCAATCCGGCAGAACTTTTGCCTCTCCCGCAAACTACTGCTTGCGGTGATGACGGATCACATGACTGCCTGTATGCCACCGAACAAGAAACGAAGGGCAGAATAGACCTCTCAGATACTCCTTTGGAGAATGCGGAAGGGGAGCTGTTTTGTGATGGCTCCTGCTTTAAACTTCCGAATGGCACATCTGCAGCTGCTTATGCAGTTACTACTTTGAACAAGATTGTAGAAACTAAAAGGATTCCGCATAACTCTGCGCAGGCCGCAGAGATTATAGCGTTGACCCGTGCTTGTGAGCTCTCCCAAGGGTATAGAGTTAACATTTATACGGATAGTCAGTACGCCTTTGGGGTGGCTCACAACTTTGGAAAACTGTGGTCGGAAAGAGGGTTCCTGACCTCACACGGGACCAAGATTCAGCATGGCCCCTTAATAGTACAACTACTCTCAGCACTCTCACTCCCTGAACAATTAGCGATCATGAAATGTGCAGCACATCGCAAGGTCATAGACGTTGTGGGCAAAGGAAATGCTTTTGCAGATTCGATAGCTAGACAAACAGCCACAGACCTTAGCACAGACATGTATACCTCAAGGGAAGTGAGAGATGGTTGTATAATGGATGAAGGCATTGAGTCTGTGCGAGACATTCAGACTGATGCCTCTGTTGAAGAATCTAGGAAGTGGGCTGAAGGCATGGGGAAATTGGATGACGAAGGGTGTTGGGTGGACGCATCTGACGGGAAATGGTTGCTTCCTGATTGTTATGTATTAGCAATGGTCACGATGGCACACGGTCCAACACATGTGTGTGCCCAGCAAATTGCGAAGATATTACAACAGGTTTGGGTGAATGACAAAATTTTGGAAACTGCGAAAAGATACGTTCAGAATTGCATGATTTGCCTGCAACACAATGTGGGTAAAGGGACAGTGACTCCAAGGGGAAGTTTCGGGCCCCCCTCTGTCCCCATTGAAATCATTCACCTTGATTTTATTGAAATGGAACGATGTAGTAACTTGAAATATGTTCTTGTTATCATTTGTGCTTTTAGCAAATGGGTCGAGGCTTTCCCTGTCAAAGATGCTACCGCCATGACGACCGCAAAGATCTTGGTAAAAGAGTTTTTTCCTCGATTTGGGCTCCCGAGAATAATCTGGTCGGACAATGGCGCCCACTTCATCGCAGCCGTAATGTTGCAAATATGTGTTGCCTTAGGAATAGAGAAACGTTTCCATTCAGCTAGGCACCCTCAAAGTGCGGGGTTGGTAGAAAGACACAATGGTATTTTGAAAAACAAACTTGCAAAAACATGTGCCGATACTAAATTAAAATGGCCAGATGCTTTACCTATTGTATTGTTAGCTATGCGCACCACACCCCAGACTAGAACTGGGCTCTCTCCATTTGAGGTAGTAATGGGAAGGCCTGCTAATATCTGGGGTCTCCCTAAACCTAAAGCCCTGAGGGATGTGGAGAATGTATTGCTCATAGATTATTGTTATCAATTGACTAAAAACCTGTATTTCATTTACCACCAGGTGAATGCCGCCTTACCTGTACGGTTTACGGGCCCAGGACACGATATATTGCCAGGCAGCTGGATTCTGGTGAAGGCCTACGAAAGGTCTTCCTGTCTCGCGCCTCGCTGGCGGGGACCCTACCAGGTTTTGTTGGTCACCAGGACGGCAGTACGGGTGGCAGGCAAGAAGAATTGGATACATGCAACGCATGTGAAGAAGATCCCTCACCCGACGCCACACGTTACAGAAGAAATAGAACCCCTTGCTGATGCTACGATCTCTGACCTCGGAGTAGCAGGCAGCCCTGTGAGTGCGTCGGAGAAGTTCTCTGAGCCCGAGGAGCTCGGGGAGCCGTCCATTTTGTCTCCGCACTCTCTTGATCAATCACTTCCGGAAAATCTTGTTTCGAGCTCTGCGACTTCCGTCACCACCGACGCGACGCTCCCCTCAGGGAGCGACGATACTTTGCTTTTGGACTCAGCAAACTTGGGTACCATCAGGTACAACCTTCGACCACGAAAATAGAATCGCCGCACGAGTGTCGTGCATCTGGAAGAAAACGGAGTGATTGAAGTACTATTGGTTTTTCCCCTTTTTTTGGAACAAAGAAAAGGAGGGTTCTGTTGGCTAGGGTTGAGAAGGACTAAGAAGTCGCGCGGCCGAAGTGCCGCCAGCAACGAACATTGGGGCCGTCGATCGGGACAACCATGATGCCTGCCGCCTTCACCACTGCTCCTCGTAATGAACTATTAGATAAGGAGGTGACCAATTCGAACAATGGACAATGTGCCTGGGCCCTGAAAACGTACTGTTGTGTTCTTGTTTTGATTATTGTTAGTTTTGCAACTGCTGCCGTGGGACTTTGGTACTTTGAAGAGATCTATCCTTTGAAGCCTTTGTTACCGACCAAAATCGTACCAACTGTTTTGACTCCCTCTGTACACCTTCACACTCTGTCCCCTAGGGACTCTCGGCATAGACAGAAATATCATAATAACACTCTGATGATAGTGATGAATGCTACGCATGCTATTTTTAATAGGAGTAATTGTTGGATTTGTACTCACTTACCTCAACATGGGAACAAGGGATTGGGATGGTATATACATCCCTTACCTCTAACGACTTCCTGCTATGCCTCTCTTAGAGCACTCTTCTTTGGCCGATGGAATGATAGCATCTCAGGGAACTTCGATGGCACTAATCTGAATGAATTTGAGAAACGTGAATTGACTCCCCTGGGATGCTCGCTTTTCGCAAATAGGAGTAGACCTAATATCGCTTCTATTAGGCCGTCTGATAAACTTTCCTTCCCTTTTCAAAATCTAGTCTCTTTCAAGATGGCCCCGATAGGCAATAAGGATGCCATGCCTCCTACTTATTCTGTAAATCACAGTCCTGATTCTGTCCCTTTCTGTGTACAAAGAAATGGCACTAGGCCAATGGGAGATTTCGAGCCTTGTGTAAATATTGTAAATTTGACTGGGGAAAATAGGCCTTTGTATGTAGGGGGACCCGTTTATTTTGTTTGTGGGAGTTTGGCTTTTCCCTGGTTGCCCAAGGATTGGCAGGGGACTTGTTATTTAGGGATATTGTTACCAGGTGTATTTATAGCCAGTACCTTAGAGGTATCTAAGGCTCGCCCGCGACGGGATAATGATGGAGATACCCCTGGACAGGTATTCGGGGATATAGCCAAATCAGTAGTCCCCTTCTGGGGACAAATAGCAAATTCAGAAAACATTAGGGGATTAGCGAGGGTATTGGAGAAAACGATCAACCGGACCACGGACATACTTTACAATATGACCTTAGAGCAAAAGGCGATAAGATTGGTAGCACTTCAAAATCGAATGGCATTAGATGTCATTTTAGCTGAACGAGGTGGAGTATGTAAATTAGTGGGGTCCGCTTGCTGTGTTTTCGTACCAGATTCTTCACCAACAATATTTAAAGCAATTCAGAATTTACACACTCTTAGTTCTGAAGTCCATATCCCTGTAGGAGACTGGAGCCTTAGTACTTGGTTTTGGGATTCTCTACGATCTTGGGGGTGGAAGGTGCTTTCTGTTATTTTAGGTATTTTAGGGACTCTGTTATTTCTTTGCTGTTGTTTTCAATGCCTCCCGAGTATATGCGGAATGATGGGGGGATGTTGTGCCCAGGTAATGAGCGCAATAGGGCGTAAAATGTACACCCCGAAGACAGCATCTAAAGAGTTCATGTTGCAAGAAGTTCTTATGAATAACTTTATGGCTATTGACATTTCAGACAATGATGCGGAACCTATGGATGATAATACCTTCAAGTATTTTCAAAAGTATTAGGAAATTATGTTTTAGCACTTGGCATAGGCCAAAAAGAGGGTCTGTGGAAATCGATATAATATTGTAACCCCAATCGCATTGTTTAAATGTATGTTGGCCTACGCCAAGCTGTCTAAAGGATACTGTGTACATAGGTTCCGCGGCAAGGTCTTGACCTTAATGTATCGTGTAAGCCGCCATTTTGGATTTAGCCGCCATTTTAGGTATTCTTGCAGTGTGGAAGTCACCCCGAATCACAAAATGGAGGCCGTATGACATTTCGAGTAAGACTTCGGCCATGGTGACCTCCGCATACGTGAATGAATAATATGTCCGCAGGCTACCTGTTAGGGTCGTGAACTAAGACCCTGTCCTCTGTTTAACCTATGTGTAAATATGTAACCGTATCAGAGGAACTGATCTAATGTATGTAAATTGAGTGTTCGACCTGGCTACGAACCCTAGCCATGGTTCCAAGAATGGTTAACTTGTAAGAGGGCTGGCCAATGTGGTACAAACTGTATAAAAACCCGAGCATCCCGATGTTCGGTCTCTCCCACTTTCAGTGCGAACCTAACGTTGAAGGTTCGTGTGTTAGTCAGAGGGCCGAATAGCTATTCGCATGTCAATTGACTTTGATAACTTGGTAACTTTGTAACTTTGAAATAAAGCGCTTTGTATGGTCCTTTGTAACCTGTGTTGGTGTGTTTCCATTTGGGCTTCCCGGCCTCATGTCAATTTCTCTGTTTCCACACACTGACTCAAGGTTTCTGAGTAAAAGAATATACATTTATTTACACATCAGTTATTAAACATTTCACTATTTTCAAGCAGTTGAAAAATCATGATCCTAATACAGTAAACCACACCCAATATATTCTAGACAAGTTAGGCACAAAATGAAGTGTGAGCAAAATGGCACTAAAGGGAAAGACAAAGTTAGACAAAGGTTGAGCAGCACCAACAAGTAAGCAGGGCAATCTGGAAAAAGGAACTACAGTAAGGAAATCAAATCAAGAGGCCAGGTTCAAAGTCCTTGGACCGAAGTCTTTGCAGATGATTACACAGTTCAGGGTAGTTTGCGGTTAAGTCTTTGCCAAGAGTTCAGAATGAAGTTGGTTGTACGAAAAGTTACTTTAAAGAATAGGGAAGGACAAGCCCTCGGATTGGCAAAAGATTTCAAACACTTTTACAGCGGTCGGACGGAACGAACGAACAGATTTGAACAGTACCTTAAATGGAGAAGAAGGCTATAGCTGAGGCGGTCGTTCCTGGCAGGTCCTGGAGGCTCACGGTTCCTGAAGCGACTGTCGGACTGACATGAAGTAGGAAAACTGGAGGGTCCTGCACTGCCCAGGGAAGAAACCAGCAGAAGAGCAAAGCAACAAATAAATGTTGCGCTCCTTAAAACCCAAGCAGGGTCCGTCCCTCCTGGCTATCCGGTTCAATGTAGCTGTGCACAGCAAATTCGACCAGAGGAGGGAGGCCTGGCTTGCAGTTTGGTGAACTGGTTGTTCCCACCAGCTCAAGGGGATAAGATTCCTTGCAGATCTTCCCTGTCGTCGAAGTTTGAAGATTCAGACCCGCAGCAGGGCTTCACTGGGCAGTCAGTCATGGTGGAGGTCCTCTTCTGTCAGCTTCTCTTTGGTTTTCTCAATCCAGTGGAGACTCTGCCTTCTGAGTCCCAGAGACCTGCTTTTTATGCAGTTTTCCCCCATTCACACAGCCTGGCTGTCAATTACACAGCAGGGTGGCTGTCCCGCAGGGACAGTCACCACAGCCAATCATACCAGAGTGCGACATGGGTCTCCAAGGAGACCCTGTGCAGGGAGTCTCACACCCCTCCCTCACATCCTGTCCCCTTCAGACATTCAGGCACCTAAGGAGGGCTTCTGTGCCAGAGGTCGGCATACAAAGGAATCAAACCTGGTTTGGCACGCAGAGTAAAACACAAGAAAGACTTTTACAAAAAGAAATGGCGAATAAACCCAGCTGGAACTGTACAAAAGTAAATATGGTCCAGCGGGTTTAAGTTTGAGGCTACTAAGATAGCCTAAAACAATACCAAGGCTATTTAAAATAACTGCGGTAGGAAACATAGGGTAGTTAGCACTGCCACCAGCCAAATCTTAATGAAAAGGGAACAAAACAACGTTCCATGAGAAACAGACAAAGAGGGATAACTATTAACCCTTTCCAGAACTCTATGTAAGATAGTTTGTACTGCGTCTGTGAGTTTAAAAAGACTAATAAAGTCAATGGCAACTTTACATGTTCTGGGAGACAGTAGTCAGTCCCAGAGAGTCGGAGTGGGGAAGTCTAAAAAGACAACCCTGTGTCACTGCACTGAAGGTGCTGTGTAACAAATAGTAAAAAGAAGATGCCTATGGAGTAGGTAAGGCTCCACAATCTATGAACACTGTTAAACACACACAGCAAAATACATGTAAGACTGGGGAAAAAAAAAGGCTCATACTCTTACCAGGTGAAAAAAATAAATTCCAGAAATCCAACAACGATGGTGAGGGACTCAGTAGGTAAGGAAAATTAGCCATTCTGGAGAATTCTCCCTAACACTTGCACCCCCAAAACCCCCCCAGACTAAGGGACTGGAGGATCTAATCTCCAACAGGATGGATCTCCTGTTGCAAGTCGGTTAAATGGCCTGCTGAGTAAACCAGCATCCTTTTGTAACCCATGCTAGGAAATGTTTTACCAATGGTTTTCATTTGTAGACTATATGACCTACAAACCTGGTGTAGTACATCTCTCTTTTTTAATGTATAGGGGATCTGTTCTAACAGTCCCTCAGACGTTGTAACAACCTCTGAACCTACAATAGGCTTTTTCAAGGGGTCCTTGGAAAGGGATCCCTTAGATCTATAGGGGCCTCCATGGTTCCTCACCACCCCTGTGACAAGAGCAGGTTGGGTCTCAGGTATCTTGGTTGGAGGGGCTGTGGTTAAACAAGGTACATGCTGCTATTTCCTCTGAGATCTGACCTTACCTATTTTAGAAGTTTCCCTCCTAATACTAGGATTTTTAGTGGAGTCATCAGTAGAAGCTCCAATAGTCTTAAGGTGTTTAGACTTAGACCTATTTCTCCTGGTTTTCCACCAGCTTTGAGAATTACCAGTTCTCTCAGGCCTAGAGAAGGGTCCAATTTGTCTATCCACCTCTTTCTCAGAAGCAGGGGGAGTCAAATACCTTACAATTGGATTAGCAATGGTGGAGCTTGGTTGTAGCTCCCATTTCCCTACTATACAAACCTCAGATTTGTCTGGGTTAGAGGTCAAATTACTAACACCAGGGCTTGCAGTGGGGTTCTCTGTAGAGGTTCCTACAGGCTCAGAATGGTCTCTTAAGGTTGCCTCTCTAGCCAATTCGGTTTGGTTCTGTTTTCACTGGGATGGCTGGGGGTACTAGATATGACTCTTAGACTTTTTAAATCATTCCCCACAGGACTCAGCCAGGAACCTCATTCTGGACACTGACAGGGATCCTCACTGTCATGTTATTACACAGAAGGAGAGCTGGTAGAATAGGAACCAACTGGACAGGGCCTCCAGGAAATTTAGTGGGCTCTTTGGGTGCCTTAGCAAAATCCTCAGGCCTGAAAAAGCTTTCATCCACTACTGTTCTGCTGGTCCAAGTGTCCCTTCTGGCAGGAGTATCCTGTCCATTGACAAGAACACTGTCCATATAATACCCTCTAGAGTTTTCTGGAATGGAATTGTACACATCCATATTCTGTTTCTTAACCAGACACATGGACTCTAAGGATACAGTTGCCTGAAGACCCAAGGGTGCTTCAGCAAATAGTTCAAAGTGGGCCCTAGCCATTTGTACTTCTTCCTCTGGGGAGAAGGCTAAGGAGGCAGTGCTGATTCCTACAGTTGTATCCTTGCACCTGGGATCTCCTTTAATATGTTGACCCACAAACATAGCATTTACCAAATTCTCTCTGGAATGGGGGTTTCTGCTGACCCCCCTCTGGTTGGGCACCAGAGGATTCACTAGCCCTATTTGGTTTCCCATGTATCTTTCCCTGGTTATGTTTGGGGCCCTCTTCTGGATTGGAGGTATTCAAATTCTCTGTGTTATCTTTCTTTAGCTGCTTTTCCTCATCCTTCTTCTGAGTTGTACCAGAATCCCTGTAGTGCTGATGGCAACCCACAAGTCTGCAGCTTTAGCTAACTTCTCTGGCTCTATCTCCTTAGAATCAGTCAAGTGCTGTCTGAGCTCAGGAGAGCATGCATCATACATTGCCTCCAATTTAACAAGATTTCTCATACCTTCATAAGTGTTTACTCTGTAACCCTTAATCCAACCATCTAGGTTTTTCAAACATTCACATACCCAGGTAGCCCAAGGGGTACCATCATGCTTTTTGAGGGTCCTAAAACTCTTAAGGTACTGGGAAGGGGTCTTCCCAAATCTAGCAATTAAAGCTAGCTTCACACACTCATAATCCATCCTATCCACCTCCCCCAACTCCATCACATCAGATGCAACAGTGGGTAGCCTAGAGAAGAGCCAACGAAGCAACTGATTCCCTGTAATATCTTGAATCCCATGGTTATATTCAAACATTTCCAACCAATCCAAAATATCAAGCTTAGCCTCATACATACCAACATGTCTTTAGGCATACAGGGCCTCTTAGGACTGGAAGACCTAGAAGACTCTGGGAGAGAAGCATTTTCAATAGACAACCTTTTCAATTCTAAGGCATGGTTCATCTCCATTTCTCTGAGCTTAAGTTCTTGATGCTTTTGTTCAGTTTGAGCATTTAACTGTTTAAATTCCAATTCAAGCCTCATCTTTTCTAGAGCAATGAATTTGGGGGGTAGGGGGTCCCCGTGGACAAAGATTGAGGTTGCTGAGCAGGCAGAGGAACAGTGAGGCCTTTATTTGGGACCCACCCACCTCATATAACTCAACAATAATAGTCAAATTATCACCTCATCATTTTCCACATTTGCTGAGGGGTTAGGTATTTCAGACCCACCCTTCAGACTTTGTTTCTCTAACAACCTTTCAATCAATTCAGACGTTTTGCCTTTAACAGAGAGATTCCTTTCTCTACACAGATTTTTCAGATTATCCACGGTGTAACTAAGGAGGGTCTCCTGACTGTAGCTTTCCATATCAGACATGATTAATATTGTTTTTTTAGTGATGTTTAGCCTTGTGGTTAGTTGATCCAAGGTAATAGCAGCACTCTAAGTGTAATCACTATACTTGATCCTCACCGCTGTACACCAGTGTTAGGCAGACTTATATGCATTACCCTTTGGGAACACCGCACACAATTAAGACTACAAGTGACAGTACAAATTCACCATTGGTACAAGCCTGTACTACACAGTAAAGTGGTAGCGATGGCTGCGCAGCCAGATTTATCTCAAGAGTAAAGTGAAGAGTATCAGAAGTTACACAAAGCACAGTAATTACTATGATTCAAACAAACACTGACTCAAGGTTTCTGAGTAAAAGAATATACATCTGCCACCAGCCAAATCTTAATGAAAAGGGAACGAAACAACGTTCCATGAGAAACAGACAAAAATGGATAACTATTAACCCTTTCCAGAATTCTATGTAAGATAGTTTGTACTGGGTCTGTGACTTTAAAAAGACTGATAAAGTCAATGGCAACTTTACATGTTCTGGGAGACGGCAGTCAGTCCCATAAAATGGAGCCGGAGTGGGGAAGTCTAAAAAGCTGGAGAATTCTCCCTAACACTATCCACTATTGTCTGATTATTATGACCAATTGACTTAAAACCTGTTTGATTCACCAACAGGTTCGCGCAGCTTTGCCCGCGAAATATGTGGGCCATGGTCACTGCATCCTACCTGGGGACTTCGTCCTAATTAAGGACTTTGAAAGAAAAACCTGGCTTGCTGTTCACTGGAAAGGTCCATATCTGGTGCTACTGGCTACTCAGACGGCTGTTCGAGTTGTAAGAAAGAAGCACTGGATTCATGCAGCACATTTGAAACAAGTGCCTTTGCCTTTGCCCTATGACAATTTGGAGAAGGAGGAGGCCAAATATCTTGAAACCAGAAGTGTGCCTTTCAGCGACGGCACCTGTTCTGATCCTGATTCTGAACCTGATCTGGAGACCAAGAAATCTGATCGTCCAACACTTTCTTCACTTTCTCCAGATATTGATGACCCTTTGTTCAAGGATCTCTCTGTGCCAGGAGTGACCAGGTACAACCTTCGACCACGGAATTAGTTAGAGAATGACATTTGATAGTTAGCAAAGTGTGGTAAGAATACTGCACCCACAAGAAACCAACAATTGCTCCCTCTAATCCCCCCAAAGATGTGGGAACGCTGTGTTTCGGAGTAACAGGGGAGGCTGGGAAGAGACGACTGAAACATTTATCCATTTATTGAACAAAAGGAAACCTATAAGCAAGATTTGCCACGTAGTCAGGTGCCACCCACGGATGAACTTATAAAGCCTATTCAGTGAAGCTTCTTAATGGACACTGTAAACTATGCCTCTGTTTGGGGCACATATAAATGAGGACAGGAATGATATTGCCGATGGAAAATACACATCAAAAAGTCCATGGTCCACTAGAGATAAATGTATAATCATGATTATCGTAGCATCTATTTGCTTTTACTGATACCTGTGCTATGGTTCATGGAAAGCTCTCATCCGCTTAGCACCATTTTGCCTACGGATAGTTTCACTACCTTGTCTCCTCTTTATGTACACTCCTATACCCTTCATCCTTTTTATCATGAACACAGAGAAGGGTATCTAAACAATACACTCATATGTATCATAAATGATACACATGCTATCCTGAATAAAACACATTGTTGGGTATGTTCTCACCTACCACAACAAGGTGAGAAAGGTTTAGGCTGGTGTATCTATCCACTCCCATTGTCAACTGCTTATTATGCTTCGTTAAGAGCCCTGTTCTTTGGAAGATGAAATAATAGTACCACTGGAAACTTTGATGGAACCAACATCAATGAATTTGATCAAAAAGCATTATGGCCTGTAGGATGTTCTGTCTTTGCAAATAAGAGCACAACTAATATTGCCTCTACTAAATATACTCATAAGAGATCTTGGCCCTATCATCCCATGATATCATTCAGAATGTCACCAGTAGGTAATAGGGAAGCAACTCCACCATTCTATACTATCAACCATGAACCTGACACAGTACCCTTCTGTTTAAAGAAAGAAGGTTCTCGTTATATGGGTACCTGTGATAAATGTATGCACACTGCAATGCAGGTGAATGAGACAAGGCTCTTATACATTGGGTGTCCATTTATTTTGTCTGTCGGAAGAAAGCATATCCATGGTTACGCAAAGATTGGCAAGGAACGTGTTACTTAGGAATACTGTTGCCTGGGGTTTACTTAACTTCCACTGCAGACATATTGAAACGTCGCCCTAGAAGGGGGATTGAATATGCACCTCTCCAGATATTGGGAGATGTAGCAACATCTATGATTCCATTTTGGGGACTTCTATTAACTCCAAAGATATTCGGAGATTGGCCAGGATATTAGAGAAAACTATCAAGGAAACTACTGACATAATGTTCAATATGACTTTGGAACAAAATGCCATCAGATTGGTCGGTCTTCAGAATATATGGCTTTAGATGTCCTTTTGGCTGAGCGTGGTGGTTTATTTAAATTGGTCGGGTCAGCATGTTGCGTTTTCACATCTGACTCCTGCCCTACGGTGTTCCAGGCAATCAAGAGGATACATATATTGAGTACTGAATTTCACGTTCCGGAAGGTGGTTGAAAAATTAGAAATTGGGCCTGGAACATACTTAGAACCTGGGAGTGGAAATTATTCTCAGCACTAGCTGTTATAATTGGGATAATTCTGTTTTTCTGCTGTTGCATACAATGCTTGCCTGTTCTATGATCCGTGGTAGGTGATTTCTGTTCTAAATCGCTAATAAAACTATGATCTGGTCCTCATCCTCCTGTAAACATGACCAATGCCTTGATCATGCAAGATTTTTCTATAAAAGAGTTTATGGAAATCAATAAATATGTCAGTCATGACTCTGGTTGTTCTGATGATGGTGATACATGGTCACATGATAATAGCAAGTTGTTGGCTTAGGTCGAAAGGAGGGTGTGTAGAAAAATGTAGAGATTAGACAATTTATGACTATTGATATATGTGATACTGATAATGTGTGATATATTAACTAAGCTAAAAGTAGGGTTTGTGAAAATGTATTTCATTATAATGATATTAGAATTAGCCTAGCTGCACACATTGAACTGTTGACTACGTTAACTATTGACTATGTCAGTTTGCACTCCCTTTCTATTTTTTTCATGGTCTACGAAAATAATGCTCACAGCTCACCCTGAAAGGCCATAATATGCATAGCCAATGCAATGTAGTTACAAGCCTTGAACACACAGACAGAAATGTCCTTAATGTGCGAGGCTAATTGTGTTGTGCAAGATTAATTGCTGCACGATTCGTGGAATATATTGTTCTGAAAGCCTCTACTCCCAGCCTGAGGTTGCAGAAATGACCTTTTAGACAAAATCCAAACATAGATAAGTGAAGCGCGAAGAATGTTTACAGAACAAACTATCTCCACTTTGCTCTAGGAACATAACATGTCTGCAAGATTGCACTGCACTGCACGTTGTCATGACAAAGGTCTGCATTACACGGGTCATAGCTGTGTATTTTGGTCAGACAGAGGGGGCTGAAAATAAAGTCTATTTAAGACTGAGCACCCCCAGGTTTTGCTGGGTCACTTCCTCTGTGACTATGTACTAGAACTAGATGAATCTGGGTCCCATGTGTTTGTTTATGAAATAAACATTGTGATATTCTTGATTCGTGGCTGGTGTTTTTCATTCATTCTTTGTAGTTGGAGATATTTGTTTTCACAAAACCTTGGCCTTCCTGAAGGGTGATTATAGGGCCCAATGGTGTCCACAATGACTGAAACTCTTGGACTTCAACTAATGGAACATCAGAGGGGCAAGCCAACTGAAAATGGAGACTGCATGCTGCCGGAAAACAAGGTGAAGGGAATGGGGGAAGGAAGGGGGAAAGTTTAACATGTTGTAAAAGAATAAAGAGATGTTTCATTAAAAAAAAACTCCTTAGCACCCCATGAATCTTCCATCAGGCATGTGACTTAATGAATGTTGGCAAAGGATTACGATTGCTCTCTCTCCTGGTTTATGGAGCATGTGGGCATGTTTACAGCGGGTTTTACTGGTCCCATGGCATTGTGACAGAATCCCATCAGCAGTCAAGGTTCATGCATAATAAGCAACAGGATAGTTCCTAGTCACTGATTGTGGATGACCTGGCAGCGGGCTTGACCAGTGAAGCCAGAATGATCCCAGCAGTTACTGCCTCTGGCGTATCATGGTTGTGGGATGGCAGGAAAACGGATTGCTTGGAGTGCTCCCGAACTCCGATTTTCGATACTGCCAAATGCGCAGTACAAGTGTTGACATTTTAGTGTGATATCAATGAAAGCTGAGGTGGTTGTCAAGCAATGTGCGCAATGATCATTTCAGAAAACCATCAAACCACTGCTGCAGAAATGCTTTGAAGAACCCAGGGTATCTCGCTCCTGACTCCTTGGTGCTGTTGGAAAGTGCTTTCTTCGGTTGCTTCTTTGTCCCTGGGACCCTTCCTCATGTAATGTAATGTGTCATTTGTATAGCTCCTTTAACCATTAATATGGTCACAAAGCACTGTAGGGGGGAAGAGGGGAGGACCGGAGTCTAGGTATGGGAAGAAATTTGAAGAGGTGCTAGTATGCGTGAATGCATATTGCCCATTTTATGGTGAGTGGTGGCCAAGTCCCTGATCATGGACTTTGTTCGTGTCCTACCCCATACCTCCAAATAATGCTCCCACTTTTTCCGAAGGTAATTTCCCCACTAAAAAAAGCACCAAATATGCATAACTGGTCCCCTTGGTTTTGTCTTGACTTTGTAGCTCAGATCAGAAATGTTACCTCTGAACTGCTTTTGTTTGAAGTATATGTAGATATCAACCCCAGTTCACAAGAGCTGAGTTTGGGCTGCTCTGCCACACTACCACTTGGAGATTCTGGTGAGTTTGAGATAATCATTAATGCACCTAATTCGAGAAGATACACCTAAATACCCTGATCGCAAACCTTGTGAAATTTCTCCCTAACGTGGATAAAGGGTCATGGTATTGCAATATATGCAACTGTAGCTGTATATATTCTGTGGAAACTGCATAAAGATTAGTGCTTACATCCATGATTCTTGAAGTGAGGTGGTAGGTCAGTGTAATTATTTATTTATTGTGCGTTGCAGTACAAATATGCTCTTTTCACACAAACTAAGGGGTTGATGCATGGAGCAAACGTGCGCCGAAAATCCCAGCGCAAGCAGGCGCAAGGTAGCGCAAGCGTGAGAAACGCAGCGCACACGCACGTGTGCAATTCAAGGAAGACGCTGCGCGTGTTTCCCGCTGTCCGTGCGCCCAATCCTGCCATGGCGCACGGAGGCACAAAAGGCATGCGCTACGCGCACAGCAAAAGCGCACATAGCGCGGCGCACACAACCAAAGTGGGCAGAACAGTGGGCGTAACACGCGGAATGGGGAATAACGCATGAAAAAGAAGGCGTGACTGGGGCAGTACTGCAGGGAACTACATGGAACGCCCACACGCACGCCAACAACCCGTATTCATGGATTCGAATACGGGAAACCCGCGCACAGCAAAAGAGGCGTCAACGCGTCCGCCACACGAAGGCAGGCGGAAGCGTCCCCGCGCACAGTATAAAAGTGCGTGCAAACAACAAACACGTATATACAGCTACGATGAATGCCCCATTTGTCGCAGCACTGATCGTGGGACACCGCAGGAGGAGGAGAATAGCCAGGGCACGCATTTTCACACCACGAACAAGCCTTTTTGGGATGCCTGACGACCAGGTCTACGGCAGGTATAGGTTTCCACCCCGTATCATCCTAGACCTGGTCAAGGAGTGGGAAGATGACCTTACATCCCCCACCCTTTGCTCCCAAGCATTGAACCCCTTGGAGAAGGTGCTCAATGTCCTGTATTTTTTGGCCACTGGGTCATTTCAGCGTACTACTGCCATAGTGGGGGGGGTCTCACAGGCCACGCAGTCACGCTGCCTACACCAGGTACTGGCAATCATGACAGCACGCCCCTCAGTCCGCAGGCACATATACATGCCCAGAACACCCGCAGAAAGGCAGTCCGTTGTCCTGGATTTTTTCAGGGTGGCACACTTCCCCAAAGTGCTCGGTGCCATAGATTGCACCCATGTGGCCCTACGTCCACCTAGGGCCACTGAGCACATCTACCGAAACCGCAAGCACTGGCATTCCATCAATGTACAGGTGGTATGCGATGCAAAGGGAATCATCACCTCTGTTTATGCAAACTACCCTGGCTCCACCCATGACAGTTTCATATACAGAATGTCCGCCCTGAGCCGGGCCCTGGAAGCTGGGCAGCATGGCGACACCTGGCTCCTAGGTGAGTACAAATGCCCTTGCACATGCATGCATGTCACACACACACACACAAATACACAAACCCCAATAATCACAACCATTTACACCTACCCAGGGGACAGTGCCTACCCTCTGAGCAACCACATGATGACGCCAATCCGGAACCCCACCACACCACCCCAGGTAAGATACAACGCCACCCATATTGCAACCAGGGCCATAGTGGAGTGCACATTTGGAGTGCTCAAGTCACGTTTCCGCTCCCTTGACCGCTCTGGCGGGCAGCTACTCTATGCACCCCCAGTAGTGTGCAGGATCATTGTGGCAGCATGTGTCCTGCACAATGTTGCAACATGGCAGGGCGTACCGGTGGACATGGTGGTGCCCCCACATCCCCAACCACAGGCACAGGCGCTGTCCATGGGAGGGGACAGGGCACGTGGCGAGGAATCCCGGACCCAGCTTGTGGCCACATTTTTCACCTAAACTCCCACCCCTGCAGAGTGCACACAGGCCTGGCACATACCAGGTGACAATCGATGATGACAAAGAGACAGTCAACTGTCACAACCCTACCACCCTGAGATAGTTGCCATGGAAGTGCCACATTGTCTGCATCCCTAGCTACTTAAACACAAGCTATCCTGTGTGACCAAAAGGCACACATATGACATGACATGATATGTCCTATACACAAGTATTTCAAGGTGCGATGAGGCAGGGAGGGGGGAACAAGGGAAGACAGACAACGATACTACTATGCCAGGTGTCATTTAGATTGTGCAAGTGCAGGGTAGGGGGAAGGGAAAGTGCAAGGGGAGGGGGAGGAGTGCAGTACAGGGTAAGTAGACTAAAAAACAAATACATAGGCCAGCTGGTGGCAACTGCAAATGTAAGTGCAGACAAGTGCTGGGAAGGGGGGGCTGTAGGGATAGAGAGACAGTCCCGCAGTGCAGGGGTTGCCAGGGAGGCAGTGCAAGTGGAGAGTGGCTGGGCCAGGGACCAAGGTCGGTGAGAGTGGCCCAGTTGCAGATCCAGTGCAGTTCCAGTGAAGAATTTTGCAAGGGAGAGGCAGAGAGAAAGCAGAAGCAAAGAGGAAGGTCTTGAGGTGCTTCCCGAACCGGAGATGGTTCTCCTCAAGTTGCAGTGAGGCAGGAAGGCTGTTCCAGAGGGAGGCCCCTGCCATGGAGAGAGATCTACCCCCAGCTAGTTGCTTTGAGAAGCGGATGACCCTGACATGCAAGGTGTGAATCACACACACCGGCAAAACAGGCCACGGCCATCACTGTTATGTCACTCAAACCCTCCCAAACCACAACATGACATGGCAAGCAATACCCATACACCAACACAGTAACAATAAGGTACACATTGCCATGTCCAAAATGTACAGTGGCATCAGACAATGATGCCTGACATGGAATCAGATGAAATGACGGACCAACAACCTCCCACCCAAAATAAGTCATTTCCAAATGCATTACAAGAGTTGTAGATGTATCATAACAATGAATGCCTGTAACGCTCACCTGACTCCCACGGAGGCGCTGGCCTTGTTCGCACTGCTGTGACCTCTTCTAAGGTGATGCGCAGGGTTCGGAAGATGGACTGGACCGGGCCCCCAAATCTGGCTTGTCTGGCTCGCAGAAGTATCCTTCTGTAGGCGAAAATAGGGGATTAACTGTCTGCGGGGTAATGCAATCGGCCACCCACTTTCCCCTCTCACCCTCCTCGAAACCCTTCTGTCATTCCTCATAGCGTCTCACCTTAGGGTCTGGAAGGACGAGCTCTCCATCCTGCTTCTGATGCAGGGGCGCGTTGGTATCCAGTTACTTCACTGGATTTTCGGATTGGTGAGAACCAAACTTGCTTGGTTTCCAGGTAAGTTTTTTGATAAGAGGTTCCCCTTGTGTCCATGCATTAATGTACTAATGCTAGTGTCTTTTTCCCCATAGGGGCCGGGGTACGGAATGCCGGGGAACAGGCACCGACCCGAGATGAGAGGTGAAATCCTTGTAGAAAGCAGGTAAGTCTTTAATGAGCGTTTTTTGGTAATGTCTTTTCATTCGCTCATTAACGCTGATGTCTCTTTTTCCCCTTAGGGGCCGGGGTCCGGAAATGCCAGGATGCGGCGCGGACCCGAAATGGAGAGGGAATGAATCAACAGGTAAGTCTTAACATGGAGATTTAGCTTTCCTTATTCCCTTCTCTCTCTCACGTTTTGTTCTGGTCTTTTTCTCCCTAGGCGCTGGGGCGTGACTGCGAATCCGGATGATCGCTGCTGAACATGGAGGCGCCCTGTAAGGTGAGTGGAATGCGGCGCTGCAGCGATCGACGCGATGAGCTTTTAAATAAAAGTCTTCCTTTTCAGGATTGTCGGCGAGATGTCTCCGGGATGCGGTTTTAGCAGGTAAGCACTTTTCCTTCTTCTGTTCTCTTCTTCTCTTCCTTTGCAGGTGATCCAGGATGCTGGCAGGCGTGGCAGAAGTCAGGATGCAGGAGCAGACACGGTGAGCGTCCAGCTGCTAGATGCAGAACAACGCGAAGCACGTGTGGCTGTTCGGGTGGGGTTTAAATAGCCTTGGAAGAAGTTCAAGGTATGTATCCTTCCTCCAATCAGGTATGTATCCTTCCCCGACCACGCCCGGATGGTAAATTAGTCCCACAGGTAAAGTAGTTCCTTTCAGGCCTCAAGGAGGCCGGGATCCTGCAGCATGGTCTGCATCAAGTAAGTGCACCCAATCACTCCCATAATGAGCCTGGCGCCTATGGCGCCAGGACTGATGTCTTTTATGAGCCTGGCGCCATAGGCGCCAGGACACTGTCCAAAGGGCCCCTATATGGGGTTGCTGGGTCCTTCCTTGGGGACTGGCTGTCCGCTTTCGGGGACGCAGGGCTTGAACCGGCTCCCCGGGAGCGGGCATCATGACAGCACTCCCCCCCAAGGCCCCTCCCAAGGTTGTTCCATCCGGGGGTTTTGGTTTGTCTGGGAAGAGTCAGTGGAATTTCCTGACTAATCGAGGAGCATGCACATGGTCGCTGGGTTCCCACGACCTCTCCTGAGGTCCGTACCCCTTCCAATCAATTAGGTAGAATAGTTTTGACCTAAACATTTTTGAGTCTAAAATGTTCTTCACTTCGAATTCGGGCTCCCCATCTATTAGAATAGGTTCTGGAAGTTTGAGTAGTCGGGTTCCGGGTACCACTGGTTTCAGAAGTGACACATGAAAAACAGGGTGAATTTGCATACTAGCTGGTAAATCAAGTTTAACAGCCACTGGGTTAATTATTGCCGTAATAGAATAAGGTCCCAGATATTTTGGGTTAAAAGTTCGAGGCCCTTTGAGTGGTAAATGTCTGGTAGCTAACCACACTTGATCCCCAATCTGATACGGAGGTGCTTCACTCCGATGTAGATCAGCATTCTCCTTGTATTTTCTCTTGGCTTGCTGTAAATGCGTAGTTGCCTCTTTAAAGGCTTGGGTAATTGTAGAATGCAGATGTTCTACTGCAGGCATTCCGAGGTTCTGAGGTGAGTCAAGGTTTGAGGTTCGAGGGTGATGCCCAAACAAAGTATAAAAAGGACTGTGGCCAGTTCCAGAGTGTACCGAATTATTATATGCGTATTCGGCTATCCAAAGAATGTCTTTCCAGTTGCTTTCAGATTGCTGTAACATACACTGTAAGTACTGCTCAAGGGTCTGATTTGTCCTCTCGGTCTGACCATCGGTCTGAGGGTGGTGACTGGTTGATGATCTTACGTCGATCTGCGCCATTTGACAACATTTGCGCCAGAAGTGGGAAATGAATTGGCTTCCCCGGTCAGAGATTAGTATAGATGGGAATCCATGTAGCCGAACAATATTTTCGAGGAATTCTTTGGCTAGGACAGAAGCTGAAGGTAAACCTTTCAAAGGAATAAAGTGGGCCATTTTGGAAAACAAATCCATAATTACCACAATAGTATTGTACCCCGAACAAGGAGGCAGGTCCGTAATAAAATCCATTGATAGGGTGTGCCAGGGTGCTGGCGGTATGTCTAGAGGTTGAAGGAGACCGGCTGGTCTTTTCTTTTGACTTTTATTTTGGGTGCAAACACCACAGGACATCACAAAAGATTTAACATCTTTTCGCCAAGAGGGCCACCAAAATTGTCGTTTCACCTTTTCCTCTGTCTTGGCAATACCGGGGTGTCCCTCTATTAATGTATCATGATAACCGGAAATAACTAGTTCGTGTAATTCCTTATGTGGCAGGAATAAGCGTCCTTGGAAATAAGGTAAACCATTATCCATGGTAAAGTCTGATCCCTTTTGTAACCAATCCTGTAAGGTTGTAGGGTCCAGGAGTTGTTTCACTCTGGCTTGAATGTCTTCAAGCGTCTGTAACAAAGTCATGCCTAGAATCCTCTGTTCGGGAATTATTGGTACTGGTTCTGAGTTTGTATCAGATTCTCCCATTCCAATTCGGGATAAGGCGTCTGCTTTTCCATTCTTGCAGCCAGATCGATAGGTAATCACAAAATCAAATTCAGCGAAAAACAAAGCCCATCGGAGCTGCCGTGATGACTGAGCCTTGGCGGTTTTCAAATACTGTAAATTCCGGTGATCAGTGTTCACTGTGATGGTATGTCGAGCGCCAAGCAGATAATGCCGCCAGGCTTTAAAAGTGGACTTAATGGCTAACAGTTCTTTGTCCGTGATTGCATAATTAACCTCGGGTGCCGAGAATTTTCTGGACCAAAATGCTACGGGATGCAGTTGGTTGGTTTCGGGATCTCTTTGGGACAGGACAGCTCCCATGGCTAGGCTGGATGCGTCAGTCTCGACGACATAAGGGAGATCTGGACGCGGATGTTTCAACATAGGTGCAGAGGTAAACTTAGCTTTTAAATCCTGAAAGGCCTGCTCGGCTTCTTCAGACCATTCAAAACGTTTATTTTTCCTCAAGAGTGCAGTAATGGGTTGTACCACGCGTGAAAATTCCGGGATAAACCTGCGATAGAAATTGGCAAAGCCGAGCATGCTTTGAACCCCTTTCACAGAGCTAGGTGATGGCCATTTGAGGATGGCGTCCACTTTTCTTGAGGCCATTCAGACTCCTTTGGGTGTCAGGATGAAACCTAGAAACTCGACTTCTGTGGTATGGAAAAAACATTTCTCCAATTTAGCAAATAGTTTGTGTTGGCGCAGTTTTTCAAGTACTGCCCTGACGTGTTTTCTGTGATCAGATTCCGAAGAGGAGTACACCAGAATGTCAACACAAACATCGATGAGTTCCCGAAGGACATCATTCATGAAGTATTGGAAGGCAGCCGGCGCGTTACACAATCCGAAAGGCATCACCTGGTACTCAAATAATCCGTATTTAGTGCGGAAGGCAGTTTTCCATTCGTCGCCTTCTTTAACTCGTACCAGATGATAAGCCCCCCGGAGATCTAACTTGGTGTATATGCAAGCGTCCTTCACCTGGTCAAGGAGTTCAGGGATCGGAGGCAGAGGATAACGGTTTTTAACTGTTATCTGGTTCAATGCGCGGTAATCGATACAAGTTCTAAGGTCGCCTTCTTTTTTGGGCACGAAGAACAAAGCCGAGGATGCTGGGGACTTTGAAGGGCGAATGAAACCATTAGCTAGGTATTGATCCAAATATTGTCTCAAATGCAGATTCTCAGGTTCGGTAAGGGCATAAATCCTGCTACAAGGGGGTTGTGCACCGGGCACCAGATCAATTTGGCAATCGTACGATCTGTGAGGAGGTAACGTGTTGGCCTGTTCCTTTTGGAAGACGTCCTGAAAATCTTGGTATTCCAGAGGTAGTTGCATGGAGGCAGAGGTTACAGATGCTAGATTAATCTTCAGGTTTTCTGGGTAGCAGGTCTGTGTACAATCCGGGAAGGTTATTCTCTTAGCTCGCCAATCAATTCGAGGATTATGTGTCTCTAACCAAGGGATTCCAAGAATAACCTGAAACTGTGGAGCCTTGATTACATCAAACACTACACCCTCCCGATGGCCGTCGGGACCAATAAGAGTCACCTCAGTAGTGGAATGTGTTAACGGTCCAGAGGCAATTTCAGTTCCATCGACTGTGGTGATGACATCTTTGCTGGTTTTAGGACAGAGAGGGAGGTTAATCCTAGAGACCAATTCACGATCCACATAGTTTCCAATAGCCCCACTATCGATGTATGCCTTTATTGCATGCAACTGCTTAGGCTGTTCTGGATCTACGAGAACCATTGGCACAATGAAATGCGAGGTCTGAGAGTTCGTTTTCAAGCTCGGCAAGCAGACCCCTACACTTGTTGGGCGGAGTCGTTTCCCGAAACAGAGTCTTCATGGTTTTTATCAGCGGCTCCTACAGCCTTTCGGGGCGGTTTTGCCGGGCAATCTCGTAGAAAGTGTCCAGAATTCCCACAATAAAGACATCATTTTAACTGCCACCTCCTTTCACGTTCCTTTTCAGTTAAGGGTCCTTTAACCCCTCCAATTTGCATAGGCTCAGAGACATCAATTCCCTTGTGATTAGCATGGGTCTCAAACCTGGACCGATCTGCTTTTCTGTTTTGAAGTCTGTGATCCAATTGGACCACTAAGTATATATACTCTGAGCATTCTTGGGGCGGATTTACAACTTGGGCCAAGACATCTTTAGGTTCTCCGCGT